>NC_086159.1:30834289-31137319 GCF_035149785.1 Candoia aspera
TAGATTAATATCCCCATAGAATGAATGGAAAGTGGACATAAAGTAGTTGTGGAACTTTCCTGATCAGAGTAAAAATAATTATTTTACAGCATGCAAAATAGAAATGTGTGGAGTTATACTAATGGAAAGTATGAAAAATACTGCTTGATGGAATGAAGTGAAAAAAGCTATGGGTTAGAAAAAAAAATACTGTACTGTACACATAAAACAGTAGCTGCTGCAAAAAAATGAGGACAAGATAAATATATTTTATAACATGTAGAGAAAAAAGAGCTGAATGTACCAAAAAGCAACAAGGAACACTTAGGATTAATAGAGCAGAGAAATTGCAGAATGATATTGATGGAAATATAAAATGGCTTTGGAAGTGGGTAAAAACCGCTAAACAAGGACCCTCCAACAGAATGAATGGAATTAAAAATAAATGAGATTTTTTGGGATGAGGGAATGCTGGAAGGAATATTTTAAAGGTTTGTATGGGAATCATAGGGATGTATTGAAGAGAGGAAATGAAATTAATAAATGCTATAAATGTTAATGTCCAAGAAAAAAAGGAATGAAAAAGTAAATACCGAGAGAGGGTTAAAAAATGGTTAGACTGCAAGCGTACATGTGATTAGAGATATGTTAAAATGCAGATCTAGTTTGCTAATGAAATAGCTGTGGGACTTGTTTAACGCATGTATGATAACTATATCTACACCTGATGATTAAGGATGACTTACAAAGGGAAACATAAGCAGGGTGAATGCAAAAACTACAGGGGGATTAGTTTGTTAAGAATCCTTGAGATGGTGTTCTGACTGAAAGGGTAAAAGAGATGATAATGAATAAAACTTGGGAAATGCAGTGCAGCTGTCCTAACAGCCAGGAACCACGCTGAGACAAGGAACTGGTCTCTAATGTTTTATTGCTTGTACATAACAGGAATCCTAACAAACTGAAGAAGCGTGGGAAAAACCCAGACATATAAACCCCAAAGGTTAAGGCGGTCCCGATCTGTGTCTCTTTGAATGGCTGCCCAATTCCTCAGTGCTATGCATGTGCTTAACAGCCTGGATGGGAGCCCCCTGCTCGCCATCCTTACTCATGACATCAGCATTATGCTGAGTAGCAGAAGTTTACATTTTTGCTCTTTAGCAGGTCATTGAGAATGGTATGAGTGTCAGAAAGAAAAAGATACTTTATGTTTGTGGATTTAGAGAAAGCATGATAAAGTAAATAGACCTGAATTATGGAAAATGTTGCACAAATATGGAAGTTGGTTCCTGAATGTGATAAGGGAGGTGTATGATGTAAATACATGTAGTCTTTGCTTAACTACCGCAATTGAGACTGGAATTTTTGTTGCTAAGCAAAGTGGTCATTAAGCAAATCCAACCCGATTTTACGGCCTTTTTTGCAGCGGTCATTAAGTGAACCACCATGTCGTTAAGTGAATAACACAGTTTCCCATTGATTTTGCTTGCCAGAAGCTAGCCAGGAAGGTCAAAAAAGGTGATCACGTGACCACAGGATGCTGCAACAATCATAAATGCGAACCGGTTGCCAAGCACCCAAATCGTGATCATGTGACTGCTGGGACGCCGGGACGGTTGTGTGAGCACTGATTGTCATTTTTTTTCAGCACCATCGTAAGTCTGAACCATCACTAAACAAATGGTCATTAAGTGAGGACTACCTGTACAGCATGCAAGAGAAAATTGAATACTTGGCAATTATTAAGCAGGGAGGAAGATGAGAATGTATCATGCCTCTTTGATTATTTTCTGATGATGTTATAGATAATTTGGTTGGAGGTATGAGTGCGTATAATTCTTAAAAAAGAAAAGAATTTAAAAGAAACTTTGCTAAATTTTCAACATAGAGATAAAATAGAAAAAATAGAAAAGGATTAAAGAGAGAATAAAGAAAAAAGAGACAAACTAAAACGTGCAGAAATAAATAGAAATACAGCAAAGAGTGACTTTTGATGTTTTCCGGTACAGATACAAATAAAAAATACATTAACCTCTTACTCTAATTTTAACTATAATAAACATTATTTCTATAACCTATACCAACCTAATTATCAAATCCCAAAATCAAACAGTATGTATATTTTTATATGCAGAGGAACTCATCTTGTTGATTGAGAAGCCAAATGTCTTGCACCAAATGTTAAATATACTGTACGATACTATAAGATCTGTAAATTAATGTATTGATATTCAACATACTTGTATTGGACAGGGAAGATAGAGAAAACAATTGCAAATTGTACATAAATCATGAAAAATTAGAGCACTTAGATGAATTTGTGTAGCATAGTAGAATGTTTACTAAAAATCAGAAAATGAATGGAGAAACATGCAAATACTGATAAAAAGATAGTGGAAAGTATGTAATAAATACTTGTTGAGAGAAATAGAAACAGCTGTATAGGAATCTGCTTCTTCTCATTTTGTTATCTGGAAGTGAGAATTGGGTATATCAGGAGAAACATAAAAGTATGTTTCTCCTCCTTTTTGGGGGGAGATAGGCGGTGATAGAAATTTGAATAATAAATAAATAAATACATAAGTTGAATACAGAGGGAATAGTATTTAGAAGAGTACATGTGAAAGGTGAAAGGTCCCCTGTGCAAGCACCAAGTCATGTCTGACCCTTTGGGGGGATGCCGCTTTCGTGATGTTTTCTTGGCAGACTATAGCGGGGTCATTTGCCATTGCTTTCCCCAGTCATCACCTTCCCCAGCAAGCCGGGTACTCATTTTACCAACCTTGGAAGGATGGAAGGCTGAGTCGACCTGAGCCGGCTACCCGACAATCCAGCTTCTGTTGGGATTGAACCTGGGTCGTGGGGAGAGTTTCGGTTGCAATACTGCCACCTACCACTCAGCCACACATGGCTCTCTAGAGTACATGGTACATGGTAAAACTAGAATAGGGTAAAATGAATGGGTGTCGAATGAATGTGCGCTAAATACAAATGTGGAGTGACTAGTATGAAAATAAATTGAGATAGCTTGGTCATGCAAAAGTGAGAACAAAAAGCAATTTATGCAGTGATAAATTGTCCTGGTAAAAACAAGGATTGAAAAATATGGAGAGGTATAGTACATGGTGTTGTGTAAACTAGATTTACCTTTAATTTTCTTGTTTAATCTCAGGTCTTTATTTTGCTTACTATTCTTACTTCTCTCCTTTGCTTTGCATAAAAGGAGAGGAATAGCATGATGCTAGAATGCAAAATTAATGCATAGCCATGTATTTGGATACTCTTGAAATATGATGGACAAGTCATCTTATCAAAGCCTCGTAATGCAGTCAGAATAGTATTTTTAAGAAGTTTATGGTAAAAAACAAGAATAAATAGAGTGAAGAACAAATGGGTACTGAATGAATTTGGATCGAATACCAAAGTTAATGGCCAATAAGAACGAAATACTTTTAGGTGGTTTAGTCATACAGAGAGAACAAAATGCAAAACAAAACTATGCAGGAAGGATGGAGAAGGGAAGACTGAGAAAATTGGATGGAGTTGAGAGCCTCAAAAGAAAGAAGTGAGAAGTGTAAAGAACAAGAGGTAATGTATGAATCAATGACTGATATAGTGGAAGCAAGGATGGTTGGAAAAGGAAATCTACATAAATCTAGTTTACACAAACACTATTCTCTATCTCTCTCTATACAGGAGAGATATAATGAATTGTATTTGTATAAACTAGATTTTTGTAGATTTCTTTTATCTCTTACCTTTAATTTCCTCTCCTCACTACTTTTTACACTTTCTATGTTTTGCCCAACGTTGCTTAGCCTGAAAGTGAATAGCAATGAAGGGTAGTATACATGTTCAAAATGACCAGGCAATTTTAACTACTGACTAGACAGAAAGAGGCCACGTAGCCAATAGTTTAATGAACTGGATCCTCATCTCCCAGACTAAAGGCTAGGAGAGAAAGTGGAATTCACACATGTTTCGCAAATACAAATATATGACTGGAGAAAGTGCTGTTATTTATGCTTAGCTGCTTCCCGAGAGAAAATTTCAGTTCACAAAAAATGGAAGGACAAATGGCAAGCTTGCTTAGTCTATACATCCCTTCAATTCCGCGTTTCTCTAATTTACACAGAGCCCGATTTTTGTAGGAAGTCACGGGCACTGAGTGAACAATTCGGCTCGTGATATTTTACAGGGAATGCACATCAATCCAAACAACGAAGTCCCACGTCCTTCCTCGTAACAAAAACCTCTTCTTCGCTCAGCTGAGTTTCCCTTTTCCTTTAGGAGCGTCAGACATGGATTCTGGCAGGAAAGCGAAAATTCTGAGTTGTGCAACACAGATTGTTTGATAAAAGACCTTTCCATCCCCACCGTGACTCTGTATCTTGATTGAGATTTCGGCCATACTATCATAGAGGATGGCCAACATTAATGATTTATATGTTGGTGGACACAGACACACAGCGTCATCGTCCTCATCACATTTGTGTATATATGAGGAACTGTTTCGCTAACCAAATCCTTTGGCCTCTACAGTGTAGGTTGGCGTCTTGTTAACACAAATGGGTAAACGAGAGAAGGAGGCCTCTCGTCACACAAACAGCTTCCGATGCGCATTTCGGGCACGATCAGTTCCTGGATACACAAGCTCTCCCCCCACTTCTGGATTACAATAGGGCTGGCCCAAGGAACAACCTCGCGACACATTTCGGCCGACTGAAAAACAGTAAGGACAGAGAGAAAAAAAGAGAAATTTTCCTCCCCTTTAAGAAATTTAGGCGAGAGAGTTTGCGGAAGGGATCACTTAAGGAGCGCAAGCCGACTGGGTAAGCAAGTCTCGTGACCGGAGCTGGCCCTGCCTCGGAATCTCCCCCCCTCGCAGCCCTCCGCGTTCCATTGTGTGTGCGAGCTGCGTGCATCCCCGCCTCTCCTTTTTTGGACACGCCCTTTTTTCTCTTGGCTCATTTCCGGCGCGGCCGCTCGCTTCCCTCTGAGGAATCGGGAGAGTGAAGAAACAACAGCCGCCATTTTGTTGGTGTGTGAGCGATTGAGGGGAGGGAGCGAACGAATAGGACCGAGCTGGGCGGGTAGAGCCCGGGAGGTGGAAAACAGCGACAGAGACCTTCAGCAACTCAGGGCCCCTGGCCGGCCAGACCCGAGACAGCCCGAAACCTCCGTGATACACCCACTATACTAGCCTCGTAGCCAGCAAGGGAGTACGCACTCCCGGTTTCGGCTAGAAACTCGGGTCCCCGGGTGGACTCCACCCCAATTCCTTCTGGCAATTGAGCCCGTTCGTGGGTCCAGGAGGCCGCTTCGCCTCGATTTGGAGAGCTGCTGCTGCTGCTTTTCTCTGCATCTCCTTTCCCGTGGGTCTATATGGCGGAGAGGAGACGGGGCCGCTCCAGAAACGCCTGAGGCACGGCGTCTCCAGTGCCGAGGAGAGCCTTAACCTCTCCGTAGATCAAGCGCTCGTAACCATCCGTATCCTCCGGGGAGGGGGAAGAGGCTGAGAAAAGGGGGGGAGGGGCCGCTCCTGCCGCTTCCTCCTCCTCTTGCTCTGGGATCGATCCCGTCGTCTCACCAGAAAGGGGTACCCCGCCAGAGAGAAAGAAAGGAAGAAAAGGAGGGGTGGCAGGCGTGCGTCCTGAAGCCCACCCTCTCCAGCTCCCATCCAGGGATTTCTGCTGCCTCCATCGGGACAACAACCTCTCCTCCGCCTCCTTGTTCCTGCACAACAAGATGTGAAGCGGAGACTCCTGGGACTTAGCTTCATCCTCCTCCTCCTCCTCCTCCTTACGGCTCTTTTTTCTGCAGCCATTAGTGATTAGCAAGAACGGCGCAGGGGGAGTTGGGGACCCTCGGTACGTTCCGTCTGTGATCCCCTTCCCCAGCCCCTTGTTCACCAGTGTAGGCATTTTTCTCCGTTGCAGGCTGGTTTTGGAAGGAGTAGGAAAGAACTGCAAGCAAAGAAAAACGATTCTTTCTCTCTTCGCCTCTCCTCCTTCGCCCGCCGCCTTGTGGCGATGAGGAGGAGGAGGACGACGCCGAGGAGGAAGAGGTTGATGGCGGCGAAGAGGCAGCAGCAGGAGGAAAAGACGACGACCCCCCGGAGGATGAAGATGGTGGTATTGGCGGCGGCGGCGGTGAGGAACCACCAACTGTTCTACGGCCGGATTTAATTCGATTTGTAAATTTATCAAGCCCTTTTAATTGATTATAGGAAGGGTTTGTTCTGTTCTTTTCATCCTTGTTTTTCCTTGTGGCCCGGGGAAAAGACTGCTTCCACACCCTGTTTCCCATCTCTGTTCCCCCTTACTCACTGCTATCCAACAGAAACCGATTTCGAGGAGCAGAAAAAGAGGAACTTTGTCTATTTCTTCTTCAGTCCATTTCCATACTGCTGTTCAGTTGATTTTGGATCAAAGAAAACGGCTGAGGGCATTGGGGATCCCCATCTTTAATTTGGGCTCTGTTTGTCTAAAAAGAATTAAAAATGGCCGAGAATGTGGTGGAGTCGGGCCCGCCTTCAGCCAAGAGGCCTAAACTCTCTTCACCGGCGCTCTCTGTCTCTGCAAGCGATGGCACAGGTCAGTCTTGGGCATAGATCCCTTAATTATACCTTACCACAAATGGCCTCTCTCTTTTTTTGATAGTCTTTTTTGCCAGTCTGTTACATTTTTTTCCTCTGTCTGTGTACTTGTTTTTAGTCAATATTTTGCAGTATTGCTTTGGATATTTAATTGACATTAATCTTTATGTCTTCGAAGAGGCTGAAAATGTGTTGATGCTTGCTTCTGAGTGCTTGCAGCAGTTGAAATATTGTAAAAAAGTGGTCATTATTGCAGTTATTATCTATGTGTGGATGTAGATTCTTTTCTTCAAATCTTAAACTCATTTAATCTGAAGGGTCCTTATTTTTCATCTTGCCAGTGTTCTGATTGCTAAATTTTGATTACCTGTATTTCCACCAATTTTTTAGTACTAATATTGTTTGATAATGGGGTAATTACAGCTGCTGATATAATTCATGTTGAGGCTTTTGTTAAGACAGCCTCACTAGATCAACACTGAAAAACAATATAGACTTTCTTTATCTGTATTTTTATGTGTCATATGCTTTTGTTCAGAGACCAAAATGTCTGAATTTCCCATGAAGTCATGCCTGATTTGTAAAGATGAGTACAGCAACACTATTTATTTATTGAACAAATCATCTGGATAGAAATGCTAGAACTCCTTTGAAATTAGGGATGCATGTTACAGGTGTTCTTTTGGTAACAACTGTTTACAGGTTCTCTTAGAAGTTCAGGAAACTATATCCTTATAAACAATATATTGGCTGCAAGAGAACAATTGTGTTGTTTTCTTGAGATTTCTGAGCAGTATATGATTAGTCTGTGCAGTAAGTTATTTTAACTCATTTTATCAGAAGAGATTATCTGGAATCCTTCAGTCAGAAATCTAGCCATTCTGATTATCAATGGTAGCCAGACTTGTTCATTGAATTTATTTTGTACTGGATATATAAATGAGGGGAAAATGGCTGATTGTGTTTGATAGATAGGCTATATATATGTATTTTTTGTCTGAATACTGGTTGGATACACTAGATAATTTGGAATCCTTCTTGTGGTTAGTATTCACTTCCGAACAATGTTTCTATTTGAATCTGCAGTCTATATTGATATCCCCAACAACTTTAGGGATTTGTAGGTTATTTGCTACCAAGTGCATTAATTCCACTATTTGTCAGGCCTAGTATAACACTTAACTGAAAATCAACAAGTTCCATTTTGCTAGTAGGAAAGCAAGGTTGGAATCTGCTTTCAGAATTCTTTGTGGAGGTATATAAAACAAATACTATAAAATAATACATACTTTTTCAGAGTAATGCTGCAGAATAGTACTTATTAATGTTGTACCCCTTTCCTATGCAGAATATGCATTCTGATTTTTTAAGGTTGCAAGCCTGTGCAGACTTTTCTGAGACTATGTTCCATTGAATGAATTCATAGACAGTCATATGAGTGTATTGTGAATCAGTACAAACCCATGCATATTTACTCCGATATAAATCTTATTGGATTCAGTGGGACTTTTTCAATGAATGCTTCTTTTGCTAATGAGAATGGTACACTTTGTTTGATTCTCCTCAAAAAGCCATAGTTTTTGGCTTTCTATGTTAGTAATAAGCCATTGCATCTTTGTATTTCCAATGTGTTTTAGAAATATAGAAGATGAAATTAAGTTTGTTGTTTTGACTGTTTAGTTTGTTACTGTCATTCCCAAAGAGTTGCTAAGTGCTTCTAGCTTTTCATTAATCATTACTAATACAAATTTTATTTTTGTTGGTTGAATCCTCTTTGAAATAGTAGTTGGAGATGTTGAGATATAATAAACTTAAATATTAAGTACTTTCAGCGTATTGCAACTAGTGAATCTCCAGTTGTCCTTTGTTTTAATATTTGGTTTTCTGAAGGTGTGAAGATAACTGATTTAGTGTGTTCAGATAAAGCTATGGAGAAAAATGTTAACATATTTGCAACAAATTACTAACCTCTTTCCCATAATGCTGCGTCACAGTGCTGCATCTTTTTTCTAGCTATTAGAAGCTCTAGGTTCATTTTTCTGTTTTTTTTTTTTTTTTTTGCTTACTCTAATGCTCTGGAACATGCACAGGTGTAAATACTAAATTTATTTGGGAGCTATGGGAAAAGAGCCAGGAATCTGTATCTGTTGGCAAATTGGAAATACATCTAAGTTATATAACTACCAGATAAATAAGAAAGATTAATTGATATAATTCTGTATTCATCCCCAAAAGGAGCTTTGTTCCTTAAAATTTCTACATAAGATCGTGTACTAATACAGGTCTCCCTGAAACATTTTGCTACAGTTGTCAAGAATACCTTGCATACTGAGCATTTTTCATATAGGATTTTAATATTTTATTCCTTGAAAGTTACCAAGTCTACTCCTATATGAACTAAAGAGGAGACCAAAAAATCAGAGAACATAAGCATGAAGTGAATGAAAGAACACAACTGTGCTTATTTGTTGAGGTAGTATTTTGTGCTTATAACCCTTCTCACAATATTTTGAATATTTTTTTCACATAGATTTTTGACAAAATTCATCTTTGAATGCATTTCATTTTAGTTGTATTTCTGCAGTTAACATATGTAAGCCCTAGGCCTGCTAATAAAACTGCAGCTGCTCTTCAGTTTATTGATACTATGTGTACAAACTCTTTTTCTTTCCAGAAATGAATTGTTTCTATCATCTTGTCTACTTTGTGACTACAGAAAGATCTGTAAATATATGTAGTATATGTCCTAAGCAGCTTGACAGGTGCAAACTATTTGGACTTAATAAGTGAGGTCTAGGTATGCTGAAAGGAATATTTGACTCTCTCCTTCATCCTCCAAGCATGTGTTTTAAAGTCATCACAGTTTTGAATAGATGTTGTGTTTGTATGGGAATCTTGAGATCCCTGTTATTTTGACAGAAAATTTATTCCAAATGTCTGAAGAATTATAACACAATATTTGATACTTTTATGCATCTGTGCAACTGAAGTAGACTTTCTGTGAAAAATAATATTACATTAAAAGTTTATTTCAATGTTTTGATAGAGAATAGGCATTTATCTAGTAGGTTAGTAGTCCAAAATAATGGTGTGAGTAGAACTTACCAGCTTTTGGTATATATTTTCTTTAAAGCCAGAACTCTTAAGGAAAAAGGTAGTTGAAGAGAGTAACTCTCTTGTTTCTGGCTTTGTCATTTCATGGCAGAAGTGATTACCACTTGCCTAGTATTCAGGAACACTAAGGAAGTGGTAGCAGGTGTTTTTGCTCTTACGTACTACAGGATCCTGTGGATCTCAGATCCCAGAGGGAGCTCTGGCAGAGAAGCATGCCATTTCAATTTCCATCTGTGTTATATGTGACTGTCCTTGGCCCTTCAAGGAGCCCTAAGGTAAACTTCTGAGGGAGTGTAGAATGCACAGCCTCTTGCTTCTTTTTTCCTTCATGTAAAATCTCTGAAATTAGCTATTAAGATTGGAGAAGAGGTTTGTTCAGATTCTCATTTAAAGCAATTATTACTTATAGCAGTTATGTCATCTGCTGTAATTGTATTTTAGGCAAGTTTCAATAAGTGATGATAGGCCAGTGCTACTAAATATCATATACTAGTTGCTTGCTTTTCTGAAATCTGATCTGTAATCAGAAAATTTGCTTTTCTGAAAAGCATTTGTTTTCTCCATTAACAAATGTCAATAGCTTTTGATACCTTCTGATTTTTAAAATAAAAACAGTTTATTTACTGAAAGTTTTACTTATTTTCTAAAAGTTCATTAAATGAACTTTGTCTTGTACGTCAGAATGTAATTGCCAATTTTCCCTACTCTCTTACAAACTGAATTTTAAGAGTTATTTTTGAAGTTGATATATACTTGACTACTTTGATATTTGTAGTTAAATTACATGACTTTTTAAAATTGAAAATGTGAAAAATAGAAGTAGTTCTGAAAAGTATGCAGTTTCATATGTATCCATGGTATCTCAGGATACCAGCCAGTGTGATGTAATTGTTAAACAATATGCAATAGTATTAGTATTAGCTCTAAATGTGCACTCTGCACAACTCTGAATTGAATAATCCCATGAATGGAGGAGGGGGTGATGTTGATTCGCCTTTCTATTATGCAGCTGCTTGTACTCCCCAAAATCTGCTCTAATTAATGAGCCTCTAAAACTTAGGAGGTAACAATAGAAATTGATTTCCTGCCTCCTTTCTCAGAGAGGAAGATATGTTGAATTTCTGTAGCCTTCAACAATACAGGGTACATGTTGGTACACCTCTGGAACCATTCTTAAGTTAGTAGGGTTATGAAGGCTTTACATCCAAGTAAATAAGATTATTGTACTATTTCAGTGTGTTGTAGGATTGACCAAACCAAAAGAGAAGAAAATAGGTAAGTTGTTTTCAAACAGTCAAATTCAGCTCCTGTTTAAATCATCATAAAATTAGAGTGAAAACTACATTAATAACTTATTAGTATTTATATTCTTTATCATTAATATTTGGATCATATTCCTAGCACCATAGTAATATTTTCTTCAAATAAGTTGAACATTGTTCATGTATATTTTCTGTAGTGTACGAAGTCCAGCTGTGTGGTGCCATGCATGTTTTTTTATTTTTTTACATATAAATTATGTGGTAGAGAACATCACTTTTCTGTAGGAATAGTTCCTGTTTGCCAGATTGTTCTATCAGCTGCCCTGGGAATATTTTAGTTTTCAGAAGTGGCATATATATTCTGATTTAACAACAACCAACCCTGAATGTCCTGAACATTTAGCTAAAACCCCCTTGTTTATCTGATCCACCTTGTCACTACAAGAACTTGTAGTGTTTGTAAATGTTACCTTTTTAGAACTATTGCTGAGGTATATTAAAAAATTGAAATGCTATTTGAAGTAGTATGGTAAGCTATTAAACTTGTGTGGTAGGAGAAATTGTGCCTCTTGGAACAATATTTGATAAAAAACAATTTTTTAAAGATAAAGTCAGCCTAAAATTTGCCACAGTTCTTAACCTAATTTTAAGAGAAACCTAACTAAACTTTGTGGGCATTGGGAGTCTTCCTTTAGGCTTTACTTTCAGCAGCTCTTAAAGCTATCTTAGGAGGGATTCTGGAATTTTAGAAAGCTGTTAAAGCAGTTCATGATTCCATTGCAGGAAGCTTCTCTGAGAGATAAATACTTGGAAAGCCAAAGGACCTGGCTCAGTTTTCTACTTCCTTTAAGATCTTTACTTATTGTATATCTTGGAATAAAGGCTGTAGAACTAGAAATGCTCATCCTTCTAGCATAGTATATATGGGCTATAAATATGTTCATTAAATTCACACACTGAATAAATTTGGCAATAGAACTAAAATGAGATTGCTGTTGATTTTTCCTTGATCATTCAGAAACATGGAATGAGTAGATCTCATATTTCTACATCCTTCAGTTATTTAAGTTTTAAACTTGTAGATTTTGCAGGTTAGTTTCAGGCAAAATAAAGAGAACAATTTCTTGTCTATTCAGTTTTAACCTGGTAACTCTTTTTGACTAGATGTGATGGATCATGTTAGCTGGCAAATTATAGAACTAAAAATCAGGCAAGTAAAGAGTAGAATTGTTGAATTGTGTTTAATGTCATGTGTTTCCTAGTAATGTGTGGCTGAAACAATGGTGGATAGGCACGTGCACTGATTTGCTGCTCTTAGTTTTAAGCATTGGAGTTCGTAGCAATTGTAAGATGTCACATATAATGTTTGAAAGCTTATAAACTTGGGACTAATGTCAGTTAATTGATACTGTTGCAGAGCCAAACTGGGTATATTAAAAATCATGTCATTTAACCTGTTTTGAGAGGGTTGTTGAGATGAAACAATGACTTTTTATTTTAAAAAATATTTTTGGTATAAAGCAAAATAGAGAAATAGCTATTCTGTCAACACTGAAAAAATAACTTCATTCAGCTGAAAAATTTGTTCAAGTGCTCTAAATTACTCTTTTGGCTTTTCTCTCCAGATTTTGGATCTCTCTTTGATTTGGAACATGACTTACCAGATGAACTTATCAGCTCTACAGAACTGGGACTTACCAATGGTGGTGACATTAATCAACTGCAGACCAGCCTTGGTATGGCACAAGATGCTGCTTCTAAACACAAACAGTTGTCAGAACTGCTTCGAGCTGGTAGCTCACCAAACCTTAATATGGGAGTTGGTGGGTCAGCACAGAGTATGACCAGTCAGCCACAACAGAGCAATCCTGGAATGGGAATCTTAAACAGTATGGTCAAAAGTCCCATGGCACAGGCTGCACTGACATCTCCAAATTTGGGGATGGGTACAAGTGGGCCAAACCAAGGTCCATCAACTCAGTCTACTGCAGGAATGATGCCGACAGTAAATAGTCCAGTAAATCAGCCTGGAATGGGAATGAATGCAGGAATAAATGCTGGCATGAATCCTAGTATGTTGTCTGCAGGAAATGGGCAAGGAATGATCCAAGGGCAAGTAATGAACGGTTCAATTGGAGCTGGAAGAGGACGTTCCAATATGTCATATCCAAACCCAGGAATGGGAAATGCTGGTACTCTGATTGCAGAGACATTGCAGCAAGGTTCTCCTCAAATGGGAGGCCAGGCAAGCCTGAGAGGTCCACAGCCTGGAGCAATGAACAAGGTAAGTCAAAGATTTTATTGTGAACACTGACAGTGAAAAATACAATTTCAAAATACCATCCTTTAGTGATGTTTTCAGATGCCTTCAGCTTGTTTGTGGATGAAACAAAATCTGTAACCTTATCAATGCATATTAAGGAGAAATTTTACATGGGTGTGGAAACCACTGAACTGTATTTTTAATAACCCTGTATTGGAGTCTAGGCATAGTATATCATTCAAAACAAATGCTTGAATTGATAAGTACGGCAGAATGATTGCACATGAGGTAATAAGTTAATAATCGTTTGTCTAATTGGAAGTGTTAAAAACTACTCCAAAGGCTAATACTAGTTTTCTTAAGTGGAGCATTAATATTAGAATATGTGTGAGATGATGATATTGGCTCTGTGACTCAAATGTTGAGTTTTGCAAAACATATTAGGTGCAAAATGACTTGGAATTTGAAATGCTACTTTTCAAGGCCCAAATGATTGTATTGAATACAAAACATCCATTTTGCACATAAAACAAAGTTTTCAATCATTTTGGGAATGTTTTGAATCAAAACAGTTTTGAACTTGAAACAGGACATTTTGAATTCAAAATAATTCAAATTCAAAACATTTTGCATGCCACTACTTAAAGGGGTGTGTTATTTTGTATTTTCCTTTGTCAAGAAGTGGTCAGAAAAATAATATTGAAAATTTTTGCTATTAATTATGGTAACTAGTTGGAGCCTCCAGGCAGAATATATTTCTGAATGTGAATGGTGACTTTCATAAACTGCTTATATGATTTTTGTGGGAGCATTTGGGAACTATTTCTAGTGATGGGCTAGATTGAATTTACAGTTTAATTTAATAAGCTGTTAAATAAACATTAACGTGATTGAGTTCAAACTTGTTAAGCCAGAAATTACTTCAGTCCAGTTTGGTGGATAAACCATAGTAGCTTGGTTATTACAGTGTTAATCTATAAACCATTGTTTCCAAATCACAATGGCTGGGTTTACACATCACACTAAACTTTGAAACAAAGCATATTATAGTGTCCTCAGCCTGTTTTTGTGACAAAACTTAGGGTGAGTTTATGCAAGGCGCAGTGAATGTTTGCTTTTGATTTTTATCGGAGAACTCTAATGTGGTATATTCAGTGAATGATGGTTCAAAGGAACTGTGGTTTAATAATTTGAAATCATGCTCCTTACTTTCATTGGTGAAATCTGTTAGAGGAAGAGCAGACAAATAATTGAATAAAATGTATATAGGTAGTCCTTGCTTAACGACCCTAGTTGGGACCAGCAATTCTGTTGTTAAGTGGTTAAGTGAAACATGACGTGACCACCCTGCTTAGCGATGGCAGTTCTGGCAGTCCCGTTGTAGTCGTTAAGTGAATCACCCATGGTTATTAAGCAAGACATCACATGACTGACTTGCAACCTCCTGCCTGTTTCTCCATTGACTTTGCTTGTTGGAAGTCAGCTAGGAAAGTCACAAATGGCGATTGCATGACTGCAGGATGCTGTGACCATCACAAATGTGTGATGGTCGCCAAAACCTGAACTGAGATCATGTGACCTCAGGGGCGCTGTGACGGTCATAAGTGCAAGGACTGGTTGCAAGTCACTTTTTCCAGCGCTGTCGTAACTTTGACTACTAAACAAATGGTCATTTAGTAAGGGCTACCTGTAATCTTTACTGCTCACTGTGTATACTTCTGTAGGAAATAGTGAATAGTTTTATTAAGAAATATGTTTAAGAAATTCAGTATTCCAAATTAATAAATTACTTCAGGAAAATGAGAAAAGGTTGGTAAGAATTGAAATTACATCTAAACCAAATCTTTGCCATACTTGTCCAAATATAATTATATTCTGTAGGAGATTGTGCACTGTGCTACCAAGTTGATATTGCTGAGTTGGAGCCCTGGAAAATTAGTGCAGTTCCCTGCACAATGCAGCAGGTGAGGGATGACATAGTCTAAATAGAGCAGTTGCACTTTGCGAGGGGGTGCAACATGGATCAGTGACCCTACTGATTTCTAGAAATTTGCACAATAAAAACTTTAATTTGGCATTGTAGCACTGCTCCCCCAAATCCCAAATACTAGATTTTTTTGCCCTTTTTTGATTACCTGTTAACAGAGTGACAGTCTTATAGGGTTTTCTTAACAACAGCGCTGTATTGAAATCAGCCTGTATATAACATGCCTTAAACAGGGAGATAATTGCAAGTTCTCATTATTCTGTATACCTGCTGTTCAGAGCTGTTCTAGCAGGTCGGACATACTACGGGAAGAGTGCAGTGAAAATAATCTGGAGTATGAATGATGGGAGCAGAATAACTCTTTGCTTTTGATGGAATTCAGCTGTTTCTAGATGCATTTTAGCAGAATAACAATTAAAATATTAATTTAAATTAATATATATTTTATATTTAAAATGCCTTCAGACCGCCTTTTAAGGTAGAACCAAAACCATTTTTGGAAATTTAAAAACATATATAATAAAAGTATTAAAAGCCTGTTAAATGACTAAAGAAGACAACATATTACGAAACACATTAAAACTTAAAATTTGTTTTAACAACATTGGTAATATATGACCTGGTTCATAATAGGTTCATGCTCTAAACCAAAATTGGTTCTGGCTTAATGTGTTGTATAAGCCCAAGTATTGTAGTTGGTTTAGTAAATATTGATTAAAACAAGCTATGGTATGGTATTTACAAAGCCTATAGGTGGCTTGTGAGTCATTGGCCTGATTTCTACTAATACTTGGCTAATAACACTTTCTCAATAGAAGATCAGATATGAAATTAAGTA
Source organism: Candoia aspera (assembly GCF_035149785.1). NCBI lineage: Eukaryota > Metazoa > Chordata > Lepidosauria > Squamata > Candoiidae > Candoia > Candoia aspera. The sequence continues at coordinate 30,850,331 of NC_086159.1, forward strand.
TTGGGATATACAGTGGATAGGGCTTAACTTGGATATGGATGATCTGAACATTAATTCTAATTTTTTTTTTCTATTCAAAAAATAGCACTAATCCAACCTGCTTTATTAACCATCAGAAAGACCCCGGAATCATTTTTATTTTGAGTAGGTTTTTAATTGTAGCTTGACTATTCCTGATTTTAATCACCTTAAATTTGGGTATGTAATTTAAGGTGATTAAAAGTAATTTTTAATATACTTTTTGTTACCATATTGTATGAGTTGCTCTGACTACACTTGTTTGCCTAGATCCTAGCTTGTTCATGAAAAATAACTCCAGAACTTTTTAAAGGAGAGATGCTTCAGAAGAATGTTATTTGTTGGTTATACATCTAATGCATTGTCACAACTTTTAAAGAATATTGGTTTTAAATGCAAATATGCTCCTGTATTCAACCGTTGTATTGTGACATTGCATTATTATCAGTTACACAATTTGCTGGTTTAGAGAAATGTTATTTGCCTTATGATTCCAGTTGTTTGAACCAAGAAAACGAACCATATTGTAATATTTTTTTCAGTTTTTTCAGATTTTCCTTTTATGTTTCTAAGGATCACTATTGCAGATGCAGTTTATTAGTTATTTTTATGGCAAAGAGGATGTTCAGATTGCTACAGGGGGCTACAAAGTTGAATAACTAGTTTAAATCTGCAATTTCAGAATTACTGTATTAACAAAACATTACCATTGTTAGGCATAACTTAGATCACAGGCTATAGTAAAATTAATTTGCCTTTGTAAATCTAGAAGTTTGCAGGGAAAAAGAGTCTTGATCATCACTACTTTCAAATAAATTCCTATATGAGAATAGTAATTTGTTACAGGCTCTTGGGAAGTTATTATATATTTAATGAAGTTATTTCTCGAACATGGCAGCAGAAACTGCATTATTGCTGTTTCATCACTTGCTGAATTATTATAATGCTTAAGATAAGGGTTTCTGCTAACATTGGGTGGATGTCTTAAATTGAATTATCAGATACCTTTTGGAAAAAAAATAGTCTGAACACCCTAGCAGTCAATGTTCTTTCAGTTATACTGATCACGTGGGATGGCGGTGCCCAGTTGTCTTGCCAACAGCCTGTGGGCCGGCTATCCCGCCTTGGTGTCGGCAGCCGAAGCTGTGGCAGATTGACACCGGAGAGATCCTCTGGACCCAGAGCTGGGCGCTCCCAACTATCAGGGAAGGCACCCCCTTGGCCACCCCCTCCCTGAGAGCAAGGGGTGAGTGTAAGCCAAGGCGCTTGCTGCTGCTCAGAGAGCACGAGGGAAGTGTGCCCCATTCTGTCTTTTGATAGAAAAAAAAATTAGAATTAATGTTCAGGTCATCCATACCTAAGTTAAGCCCTATCCACTGTATATCTGTATATTATATAACTGATCAGTTATAAATCTCATTGTCTAATTAACCTATGAATAAGAATCTCTGATTCATCAGAATCTAGCATCTTTATAGGCTTTAATCTCTTAAGAATAATAGAACAGACACCACTGTTTCATTGTGGATGCTGGAAAGGTGTGATATGTGAAGGGTATATAGTGTTCTGATTTTCTCAGGACTTTATAAAAACAAATTAACTCACAAATAACACAGTGAAATATGTCCAATTCCAGTCCCAGTTGTGGATGTAAGTCAAGGACTACCTGTATTGTCATAATGCTGTTCATATTTGTATAATCCATATTTTTATCATTGCATATAATTAATGTGGATTTAACCACTTTTAATATAAGTTAGTTGTGCAATGTGGATAGGCAGAAACTTGGTCCATTGCATCTGTAGTCTGCAAAATAGATTCCTGTTAACTTAAAAGTTTCATTGTACTTGGATGGATTTCATTGCACCTTGGAATTTTAGGGCTATTGGCTAGTCTGGGCCATTAAAAAAATCTCAAAAGAAGGGCATACCAAACCTCTTCCATAGTAATTCTAAGAAAACTGCATGGGCATGTAATTACCAGAAGTTGACTTTGACTCTAGAGATTTTAAAGGGCTTTGACAGGTGGTGGCATCTTGCCACTTGACTGATTTTGGAAGCTAAGCGTTGTGTTTATTCTAGAGCTGTGTGTCAAAAAGCATCCAGGAAGACGACAATGGCAAGCCTCTCTGTAAGGGTGCTGAAAAATCTTGTATGAATGCTCCAAGAGTGTCTTTACTTTTAGTGTGGTGCCATTTCTGTGTTTATGGTGACTAGGCTATGCTTTGGAAATGGTTGCAAATTACCTTTTATTGACTTGGATAGGCCTTCTGCAAAGAACTTAACACTAGTCATTAGATGTAAGTTTGCAGTTGGAAGCAAGGTGCTTACATAGTTTCATCCTATAAGTAATGCTTCAATAGGAGTTTATTAAATATAATTGGAAAACTGTCTTATATTAATGGATGAATGGGTTGGGAGTCTTCCATAGGCAGAAGAAGCACTGTCCATTGAAGGCCTCTGTTAAGTGAGAATGGATTAAGTAATAGGATAAGTGGCAGGGATTATACTATCATTTGTTTCTCCTTACTATCCTGCCAAAATGTAAACTTGTTAGCATGCTGCTGGCCAAATGATGGTGATTTTTTGTTTGGCAGATTCCCACAGTGCACTCATGTACCAGATAACCATGGATGTTCTCTGTTCTTCAGCTTCTGAAAATTCTGAGTTTTGCTTTTAAATTAGCTAATCAGTTAGTGTAGTGGTCCAACACATTGCCCATTCTTTCTGATTGCGGTTGCTTGAAGGCATATAAATTGCCTCCAGATGGGATTGGAGTGTCCAGAAAAAGAGATAAGTGAGTTGCTGGTTTGGTGTCTTGGCTAAACAGCTGCCAGACTTCTCGCAACTTATAATCAACTTTGAATTGGACAGGTGGATGTTTTGTACAGCTTCAGAGTGGTGAGGAAGGCTGCTCTCTTATTTATAAACAGCTGTGAAATTTGGTGGTAATATTTGAGGGGAGCTCCAACAGGCAAAAACCCAGATCCTTGCAATCTAAATGTCTCATGTTCAGCTCTTTTCCCAGTTTCTAGTATTTCCCACATTCTATTTTGCCATTTTGGAAATAATTTATAAAAATTGGCATTTTTAGCAGCATAGGGAAGATGCATTATGAAGAATTTATTGCTTCACAACATTGCATGTAATCTGGGCATCCAGTAGCAGATGGGTGGGTTCTTTATTTTTATCATTACTGGAATTTTGTTTTGTATTCTCTTTAAAATAGGAGCAAAACCTGGAGTTTTTTTAAATATCCAGAATAAAACCTAAGAAGTTATCTCATAAATGGAGAACATTTTTGACTTGAATTTCATAGTTGATGTGTCCAGTACGTTTGTGTCTGTGTCTTAATCACAGAATCCCCATTGTCTGTGGAAGCCAGCCATCATGTATTCCTTTTGTTTCATATAGTACCCTAATGTTCAGGACCAGCTTTTTTATAGGGTTAGGTTGAGTTGGAGTTTCATGAAAATCAGGCTTATTTTAATTCAGGCATATTTTAATCAAAATCACCATTTTCTGCTGCCCATTGTTTTATGTTACCTAATGTTTTCTTAACATTTTGCTGGGTTGTAGAATTGGTGAATACTTAAGTATACCTTTTGATGGGGATTAGTGAAATGATAGATCTTATCTGGCTTAACTTGAACACGTTGGATACAAATAAGTTTTTCATATACTGTATTTCACTATATGAAATGTAGTGACCACTTGTGCTTTGTATTATAAACTGAAAGTAGTAAACTGCTGAAACAACCTTAAGCATTTGATGAGATATAGTTCAGACTTCATTTCAGGACTTGAGCAAGTTATTTTGGAAGTTTACTACCTTGAAGCACTATATAAGGTACATACAAAACTTACTGTTCTGGGAACAAACATAATCTAGCCCCAAAACTCTTGTTTCACCTTGAAGAGCATGCCTGGAATACCACAAACTGCTTCTGCTTCAGAGAAGCAACTTCCAGAAAAATCATTGGATTACCCCAGAATGCTACACCGGCATCATCTGGAGGAGAACAGTCTCCAGAGCACTCTTCCCAAATCTGAGTATTTTAGCCAATTGTAAATTATATAAGTTGTTTGAATTAATTCTGTACTACAAAATTCTGTGACATTGCAAAATATAAAATTATAATTTATAAAATATAAAAAATTATGAAATATAAAGAGTCAATATAGTCCTTTGAAGAAAATCCAGTCATTTTTGCTTAGTTTCCTAGCAGACTTTGAAAAGTTACAAGCTTTTTATGAAAAGTTTGTGGGAAAACATTACAGATTACAGTTTCTTTCTCAGAATAAGCAATAAGCTTCTTCTGAGACAGCACCAGACATAAAAGATGTATAAAAATATAAAAACTAAAATGAGTTTTAGTTCTGTTTTTTTCTTAGATATAAATTAATCTGGTTTGTGCCTTTTACTCAAAATTCCCATTGAACAAATAGGACTACTACTTTGCAGTCAATTACTTGATGGATTTAATTTATTTTATGCTTTCCTTAATAGAATAAAAACTTTAATACTTAAAATAGTGAAATTGCAGTTTTATTGAGTAATTAAAATATGATGGTAATACACTATTCAGAGCCTGAAATTTATTTCAGTAGTCAGAGATGAAGCAGGAGAGGGCTTATTGTACTTGTTAATGCAATTTAGCTTAATAATGGTTGGTTTCAGTTAGAAGAAGGGTTTTGTTTTTTGTTGTTGGCTAAATATGTACAGTAAGTCCTCATTTAGGAACCTCATTTGGGACTGGCAACTTGGTCGCTAAATGGAAAACGTGTGACCATGACTATGCTTCCGATTTTACTTCAGCTTTCCTTTTTCCCCACTCCCCCACCCTTTGGAATGCTCACCCAGGCACTGAGATAATTAACAAGAAGGGAATTAATATTTGGTATTTATATTCATTGGAGAGGAAGGGATTACAAGAGAGTAAGCAGGCACACAATGGGGAATACAAATGAAAAGGAATGTGCTAGAGCCAGCTGTTTTGCATAGAGCATTCCTTTCTATCTGTATTCCCCACTGTGTCCCTGCTTACTCTCTTGTAATGCCTTCTTCTCCAATCTCTCTTCTCTGCAAGGGGGAGAAAAAAAACAGGTCAGGCACAGGACAACATGTACTAACTGACTGTAATGGCAAAACATGACTGAGAGATGCTGTGAAGGTCGTAAATGTGCACCTTGGTCTCAGAGTTATTTTTTCAGCACCGTTGTAACTTCGAATGGTCGCTGCATGAGGCAGTCAGTAAATGCGGTCTACCTGTATCTTACTTAAATATGCAGCTTACCTTTAGTATTGGTTTATAAATGAGGGGCCAATACCCCAGACTGTATTTAGCTAGTCAGTTGGTTAGAGAACTCAAATTTTACTTTCAAGATGGAGTTAGTACAGACTACAACAGAATGTTTTATTTCTGTTTCTCTCTAAATATCTGCTCTCAGTCCATATTTTAAAAGCGAAGCAAAAACCTGATTTTTGAGGGTGATGGTCATGGTGGTAGCATGTTAATTCAAAAGTGAAGGCACTTGTACTAGGTATGACTACATTTGCTTTCTGAATTAAATACTAAAGGCTCAAAGCCTATGAGTTTTGGCTATTATTTATATTGTTTTTAATATTCACCAAATAGTTTTAAAACAGATTTAATGAGTGGCTTCATTTGATTTTGTTAAATATTTTTCAAACACTGTAATAGCTTTTACTCAAATCCACAGGCATCCTGTCTGGTCAAGGTTCAGCCTTAGTCTGTTCTTTCCGATCTAGAACCTTATTGCTTCCAAGTACCAGATCCTGAACCACTCTCCTGTCTGCCTTCTCCTGTCTGGAGATGTATAACTCAGTATCATCTTCACAGTGATGATACCTCTGTACATGCTAATGCATTATTTTTCCCGGATTGATCTCTGGGAAACAATGATCTGGTTATTTCTGAAAAATAGCTGTATACTGATTGTAAGCCGCCCAGAGTCCCCCCGTAGGGGAGAGATGGGCGGTGAATAAATTTATAAAATAAATAAAAAAATACTGATTAAAAGGTACAAGCAAATGCAACTGAAATATTCCACTCTTAAATTTCCATGCTATATGACTATTTCAAACATTTTTGTAAAAATAGTGGACCTGTGATTAGGGACATCTTTAAAATTTATCTACTATAATTTAATGTTTAATCAAACGTCTTCCAACTTCTGTTTGGACATTCTTTTTAAATTACTTTAAGACAAAATAATTTAATGGCCCTGACTTTCTTTATTTTGCTTAAATTTTTTTTAAAAAGCCCTTTGAAGCACATGAGAGAAGCAGGTGGGTATATTTTTTTAGGAGTAGTCATCTGAAATACATTAATGCATGATGTTGCAAATTAGTATTTTGAAATGATCAGTTTTTGATATAGAACAATATAGAAAAATGTAAGAAAAATTATTATAACTGAAACACAAAAATAGAGTTTAGAATTAAGTACACCTGAAGCATGGATTAGTTTTAATTAATTTTTTCTGGGCAAGTTTTCAATTTTTAAACAAGATACTTATATCTACAAATTCATGTAAATAATAAAAATTCCATTGTTTTGAAAAATAATTACACTGTATTTTTTGGTGTATTTGAAATAGTCAAGGACATTTATTTTGGAGCAATAATTTATTAGGATTCTTTCTAGTTTTTATGTTGCATGCAAAAAAAGAAAGGCTTGTGGATTTTCCCCTTATGTCTCTTACATACTTTAAACAACACCAGCCCTGTACATATAGTTAAAACATACCCTATATCGGATGCATTTCCCCTTGTTGATTGGGAACGATAGAAAATACTGTCCATGTTTTATTCCAGGGTTACTCTCTAGTAAGATTACTGTACCAAACACATTGTACCTTTCCTATTGCATCATCCAGGCCAATCAGAGCAATTCTATCTCTCTCTACTGCTGCCAGACAAAGTGACTATTACATGCATAACAAAATTCTGTAGGATAGCGTGTGGACTATGACATCAAATAACATCTAGGCCACCGTTGTGAACTGGCAATTTGATCGTTACTTGACCAAAATTAAATTATCTGTTTTACAGTGTATATGTTCAGCCAGATTATGTGGGTGCATCCTGTAATAAGTGATTCACTGTTTTTATATTATTTAGTATCAAGTATTTAGCTGGCCTTTGCTTGTAACAAAATTTATTTTTTCTTTTCTTTTTTAGAGTTAAACTGATACTGAACTTATTCTTAATATTAGATGTGTAGTCTAATAACTTTTAAACATAATTTAACAATTATTATTACTAATCATTTTACATTATGTTTTATGTATTTAATCACTTAGATAGCTCAGCCCTAGCACTACAATATTAATTGTATCTCTGTAGTTTCATGTCAATTTATGCTGGTCTTTGATTGAAATAAAGATTGTTATTTAATTAGTTTCCTTAACAATAGGAATGGAAAATTGCATAAACACACACAAGCACACATATATGTATATGCATTTTTATTTCAGATTTCTAAGTAGCCCTTTAACTTGTAAAATACATGCTCACATATACAGTGAATAGTGACTTATTCAGCCATTGTATAATTGATGGAGAATCCCTGTCCTTCCAACTTTGTATCAATTTTTTAAATCATAAAAGTAAACAATACCAATTTCTGCTGCCACAGTTTTAATTTGTTTCTAATTTAAAAGAATATGCTACAAAACAAAATTAGTATGTGAAATAACTTCTATCCAAATAATTGCCAGTCAGTAAAGCACAAGACCACACCATATAAACAAATGTGGTGCTTTAAGCATTGTATCTGCACTAGTTATGTCAACCTATCATATTCTCCCTGAAAATTTAACTATATATCCAGTACATACCAAATCATCTGTTGAGTGCTATCCAGGTACTTGGAAGCTGTTCAGGTCTGGATAGGGAGGAAGAGGCTGAGACTCAGCCCTAGCAAGATGGAGCAGCTCTGGATTCAAAGGCCTGCTGATTCCAGAGAGATACTATATTTAGTTCTGAAAGGAGTTGCACTTCCCTGGTTTACAATTTGGGGGTCCTCCTGAACTCACAGCTCCTGTTCAAGGAGCAGGTAGTAGCTGTGGCCAAGAGGCTTTTGCACAGATCCATATTGTGTGCCAATTACAACCTTTTTTGAAATGCAAAGCTTTACTTACTGTCATTCATACATTAATCACTTCTTGATAGCACTGTTGAAATACCTATTTTATTCTTATTTATTGGCTTCTTTATTGTAATTTATGCTTTATGATTTTAACTCTGATTTTATTGTAAACCGCCTAGAGTCCCCCTCTCTTGGGGGAGATGGGTGGTAATAGAAGTTTGAAAGATAGATAGATAGATAGATAGATAGATAGATAGATAGATAGATAGATAGATAGATAGATATGCTTTACATGGGACTGGCCTTAAAGAACATTTAGAAACTATTGCTGGTCTAGAATGCAGCAGCCTGAGAGGTTATGGGCACACCTTGAGGTGCTCATATAGCACCTCTACTTGAAGTGCTACACTGGTTGTTTTTGGCTTCCAGGTGCAATTCAGTGTGCTGATTGTCACTTTTAAAGCCCTTCACGGATCAGGACATGATTGTCTGTTGGACTGCTTTCTCCCCAAAACATCTTGCTGCTTGGTAAGATTTAGTAGGGTAGATTCTTTATGTGTTCCCTTGATCAGAGATTGCCACCTACAGGGGCCTTGGAAACATGCCTTTTCAGTTGTTGCCCCATCCTGTGGAATGCTGTACCCTAGCCATTCAGATAACTCCCTTCCTCCTGAACTTCAGAAAGTCAGTGAAGACTTGGCTAACCAAGCGTTGGGGACAGGGTTACATGACTGTCTCTCTGCATAAGTAATTATTTTTAATTGTGTTTGAGGAATGTTTGATTCTCAATATAAATGGATGTTTTAACTTTATTTTATTTTTATTTTAACCCATGGATACCACTCAGAATATATTGATTGGCGTAGCCTATAAACCCACTAAATAAAATGAACACTACTTGTTGAATTAATCTTAACTTTAAATCTCTAAAACTATTACACAGAGATGGCAAAGTGATTTGTGCTTGTCTGTATGCTTGAATATCTAATGTAGTGTATTATAAAAACAATTTATAAACAGTCTCTATTGACTATTTTGTAAAGAGTGTGTTAAAAATTCTCTAGTACTAGAGGGTGTTCTGAAGCACTTAGAGCTGCCACAAAATACATCTGCAGTTTTAATCAAGCACTACTTGTGTTGCAGTTCTTCACTCATGTGTTTATAAAAGCCCAGGGTTGCTCTCTGAGTGAGATGGGTGGTGACTAAATTTGATATATAAAATTAAATAACTTAATCTTGTATATTGATAAAAGGTTAACATTGCATACCCTGTCCAGGCTGCCTATAAAAAGATTTTCTTCCTATTTTCAAGTTACGATTCCCTTATGATATTAGTTTAACATAATCATAGGACTCAAATTGGAGTTGGTATGCTACTGCACATCATGCCTCCCTAGTAGTAAATTCATTTGCAATTTCTAATCTAAATGGGACCTAAGATCTAATAGTTTATGAGGGATGTTGAATATCCTGATTCTAAGATAGCTCATGAAGGCAAACTTTCAGTACATAAGATTTGGAATTTTAAAACTATAGTATAAATGCCTTATAGTATAAACTTATATCTGGAAAATTAAAGCTTAAATCATTAACTGTATTAATTAGACTCTATTAGTACTTTATTTACTTTATTTGCATTTAGCAAGTTGTCATTCTATGAAAAATTAAACGTGAGTTTCATGGATGTTACTAAATTTGAAAGAGACAGTAATTCTGAAAGATCCTGAGGGATCAGTGGGTTACAGAACAAAATGATAAAGCCAACAGAACTTGCCAAAAGAACTGTATAAAGAGGGGGGGCGTTCCAAATGCCAACACATTTATTTGGTTCTGGCACAATAAAATTAACAGTTGCACAAAAGACAAACTCAGAAAAATTATAGATATGTGATGCTCAGAAAATTGTATATATGTGCACACAGAGAAAAAAATACATGAATCACAAAATAATCAAGTTGCTCCTTGAAACTCTTCTAACTAACTCCCTTAATTCACTGTCTCCAGCTTATTTGTTCGTTCTTTGGTTTCTGAGATGGCTGAACATCATTCAAAACAGAAAGCTATCCTCAGCTGCATGCTGTTTTTATAGTTTAAGAATAGTTCTGAGGCTCAGATACATTTTTCAAAATAAAATTCTCATTGGAGATCAGTGCAATTTATAGCATCACAGTTAGAATATAGACAGTAATCAGTATTGGATCAGTGGAGTATGGGAGCCTCCTGTGTTTCATGTACTTTACTACTCTATTTGAACAGTATACATAACTTCATGCCTCTAATGAATTGTGTCAAGTAGAACTTTTTTCTTTTGCTGAAAAAGATACGTTGGCCTTGTTTATATTTTTAAAAGTAAAACATAATTGTCTCAGCTGGTTGTAGCAAAGGAGGGCTGAGCAAGTTAGTACTTAGATGGGAAATTTCCAACGAATCCTAAGGGTGCAGATTAGACTAAGAAACTGAAAAACATCTGGAAGACCTCTGTTTTCAGCTGCTTCCAGAAGGCAGCCAAAATTGGAGCTAACCTAAGTTCAGCGGGAGGTGGTTCCGTTTGGCTGGCTACAAAAAAGCAATACCTCTGTCTCTTGGCCCCCCACAACTCCAAAAGTGGGAAACCACCAGCTGCTTTTTCCCAGCAAGACCAAATAGGTTGGGCCAATTCTAGTGGGTGAATGCAGTCCTGAAGGTAACTTGGTACCAAGCCATAAAGAGCTTTGTAGGTTACCAGCGTTTTAAATAGTACTTCGAAGCATATAGGAAGCCAATGCAGGGCCCATAAGACAGGTATAATGTGTTCCCACTGGCAAGTGCCTGGTACTATTTGCGTTTTGGACTAACTGAAGCTTCTGAGTGGTCTTTAAAGACAACCCCATGTAGGGCTCTTTGCAGTAATCTAAATAAGTGGTAACAAGGGCATAAGACTAAGTAGAAAGATACAAATTGTTTATATAGACAGCAAAAGGCTTATTAAGATATTAACATGCAGTTAAGGCTAAACAAATATGTTTATAGTTGTGAACTGAACATAGAATTTTATTCTCACAAAAGGGAAACAACTGTAGTTTAATCTTATAATTAAGCAACTAGTAGAGATATATAATATGTGCATGTTTGTAGATAAAATGGTATGTTAGAGGATTTTTTTCAAACCAGTTGGTGACAAATAATTAAAACATTTTGTAAAACTTAGGGTCTCTATTAAATATGAAGAATACTCTTAGCTAATGGATGTGTTCACAAAAGTGAACACTGTACTGTGTCTTTTTGCTGTCTGGCAATAATTTTTTTCAATAAGATTACATTGGAATGGTGAAGAAAATAAGGTTTTATATAAACTTTTTTCCATGTGGTTGTAATATTAGAAAATAGAGTAGTATGCAATTCACAAGTTGTCTATATTGCCATGTTTTAAGAATCATGTAATAATGTAAGTTGGTTGCTTGGTTGCCTGCTAAAACATTTGAATTCTAGTTTGTTGTTTGTCCTTTAAGGTGAATTTAAAGCTTTTCACCAATGGTGGTCATGTCGTTGCTGTGATGAGAGTTGTATACTGTACTTCTAGCAAACTTCCAGGTCCCATCTATCCTTCTGAGCTAGTGGAGTAGTTGTAAGCCATTCCTGAATTCACACTGTTCTTTGGAAGTGATCTCAGTACCTTGCAAAGTGCAATACAACTGCAGGAATGCTCCCTTTCTAGAAATCTTGAACAAAATGTTCTGAAATCTCAAAAGTAAATTTGCAAATTGCCATCTATTATGCAGTACTTCTCATAATTTTTGAAGAAATACTGGATAACAAGACTGCTTTATTTTGGGGTTTTTTGGTATAATAACCACCCAGAGTCCCCTTTTTGGGAGCGATGGGTAGTGATAGAAATTTGAAAAATAAATAAATAAATAAATAAATTCTATTGTGATAGTGCAATTACCCTTGCCACTCAATAGCATCTGTTGCTGCACCTGCCCCCTTTCATGTGGTGAGGTGATTATTGCCTGTAATCTTTCTGTTGCATCTGTTAACAGCAGCCTGTCTCTGTAATATCAAGAGTAAGAAAATGCCAAAGGGTTCCTTAAACTTCTATCCTAGAGACTGCAAAGTATTTTTTACAGATCATTTGGTCTGTAGAAAATACTTGATCATTTGATTGGGCAAATATGGGGCAGAATCTGAAGGGTTGTGCATTATATTCCATTTATATACTGGGGTTTTCCTGGCACTCCCCCTGCTCAAGTTCATGCTTCTCCCAATTGCTTCTGAAAGTGGACGGCTCCTCTGAAGCAGGATTGAGCGTGATGCCGAAAGTTGCAGTGAAAGTAAACTTCAGTCTCCTTGCCTGCTTGTTCTTGGAATTGTCTACCTGTTCTAGTTGTAAACAAAAATATTTTAGCCCAGTCCATTATCAAATTATATCCTAATATATGTATTTTAACTGATAGCACCATAACAAGTTTATACTATTCCAAATGTAATTAATTACACTAAGCAAATGCAACATTTTCCAGAAGATTAAATGTTTTTTAAAATCCCCTTTGGTAGAACCTCAAGGTAGACCAAATAAAAAATATTTAAAAACAAAATAAAAAAGTTGGAAACAAAACACACACACACACACACACACAAACACACACACACACACACACAAAAGATTTTAGAAAGCAATGTCACCATAGTAAGCAGATGTGGAACCTGAGTGTAGCTGGCTGAAAGTAAGGAGCTCTATTTCTCATATTTCTGACTGCTTCTTAGAGGGTCTTTAAGGAAAAAAAAATCCCTCCCTCCCTCAAACTTGTTTTCACTACAAATCTTTACTTACCCTTCCCCCATACATTCTGTTAAATGAACTAAAATTTCATTCATTTTTTTCAACTTCTTGAATCAGTAGCTACCTAGAACATAAGCAGAGAATGCAACGATCATTTGCTAGCTTCAGTGAAGGAAAAAATATAGCTGTCATCCTCTTTTCTCCCAAGGTTAGAGGATTAGCTGGCATGTTGTATAAAAATTGGAACTGTTTGTTTGTTTATTTATCCCACCTTTATTTTTATAAATAACTCAAGGCGGCTAACATACCTACAGTTGTAATTGAAATTATTCAACCCCCCATTGCAAATCAGGTTGATTGTCAAAATATACAGACTTTCAGCTGTTTGCAATGAACAAATTAAAAAAAAGCAATTGAAATAGCTCAACACAACGAACGCTTCAAGTGGTGTCCCCAAAGTGGTGTCCCCCAAAATGACTGGCCCAAGGTCACCCAGCCGACTTTCATGCCTAAGGCTGGACTAGAACTCACAGTCTCCTGGCTTCTAGCTTGCTATTCTGTGAGGTTATGAAATAATACAGATGAATTGCACTTTCACCAGTACTGGAGATTACAGCATGGATGTAATCCTGCCATTTTCATTCTTTATACTTAGCTGCATTATAGTATAAGTTTGGAGATATAAATGAAGCCCCTATGAAGGGAGAGAGTTACTGTTTAATTCCAAATGGATGTGAATCTCATTTGGATGGGATGCCTGTAACCAACTTATATCAGGAGTTTCTACTGTTGTCCACTAACAGACAAGGAAGGGCGTTTATTCTCTACTAATTACAGTATGTACCCAAATTACTCTGCAGTTCTAAAAGATTTAAACTAAAGCTATCCAAAATTATTATTTCTACCTAGCAAACCTGTGCCCATATTAACTGTTATCCCTCTATTATTTTTTTTTTGAGTTGTGCCCTACAGATACCACTTGTTTGGGACTGTTAGAAAATGGGTGATTTTATTGTGTACTGGCGCACATTTTAGGGCAGTAAATAATTTTATTTCTGAAATATGAAGGGATTTTCTATCATTGATACATGTTTTAAATTATGCTAATGATTGGTTGCTTAAATTATAATTGGAGTAAATCTTTAGATATTTATTTATTGATATTTATATATCAAATTTATATAGCTGCCCATCACAAGAAATAACTCTGGGCAGCGTACAACAAAGATATAAAACAAAACCTGTCAAAAAGCCATTATTAAAAAGTTAAAAACTTGTGCTTACATTTACTGGAAATTAAATCTCCATGTCAAATTTCTGTGTACAGAATTCTGGGAAAATACTTCATGAATTCACATATAAGTGTGTTACAAAAAGATTAGGTGTCATTTCTATTATAAGCAAGGATCTCCACCTGTGTTCCCTCTAAGGTGTGTGCTAGTGCACATAGTAAAAAGTTGAGTGCACACAAAATTAAGGTTCTCCAATAATAATAATAATAGCAGCAGCAGCAGCAACAACATAAAACTCTGGGCTCATGAGGAGTTGAGAGGGTTGCTTGGCACCACTGCAGCGCAGACTGAGCAGGAGCTCCTGGGGGAGGCACCTTTTGTCCAGGACAGCAGGCAGATGGTCCTTTCCTGGCCTTGCAGATGACCTGCTCCAGATCAGGTGCCAGCTAGAAGTATGCTGGGCATGACCCCAGAGCCTCCTGTGCATGAAGAAGTTAAGTGCCACAATCCCACTCTGCACTGAGAAGGAGCTTCCAAAAGGCTCCCTTGGTTCTCCTCCCTCTCAAAAAAAAGTTTTATGTTTCAGGCTGCACAAGGTCCATGATCGTTAAATTTATAAAAAGTTCAAATTTTATATTAATGATAAAGTTTTAATGTTCAAAATACATCCAGAGAAGAAGGAAAGAATGGGGAGTGGAGGAATGGAGCAGCCTACCTAAATGATTTGTATAATGCTTTTCTTTCTTTTTCTTTCTTTCTATACATTAAGAAATACGTAAACATTTTAACATGTCACTTGTTCATATAGGCACCGTACAAATTGGATGAATAAGTAAATGTCACTATTATGTGTATTTGCAATTTACTTGTATACTTGTGTTGTGGTGCACACGTTTGCACTTGGTTTGGGAAAAGCTGCAGAAAACACTTTTTCCCCAGACACGGCATGTGAGAAGCTAGAAGGAACATTGGTCCCCATATATTCTGTTCCATGTTGTGAGGGATCTATTGTTTTTGTTCGAAGAATTGGAAAGAAAAGCAAAGAATTGTCACTGACTTCATATTAAGACCACTGTGGCTTGCCAGAAGAAGGGGAATATATCTATTATATGCAGGGAGGAAAGAGAAACAGTGCAAATTCATTGTACTGACTGAAATCTTACCCTCTTTAGGAGATGCTGTATATTGATCTAGATCAGGTGTTGCTAGATTGTAACTCCTAACAGCTTGACATATAGATATTCTTGGAGTTACAGTTTGACAGCTTTGGGAAGCCCCAGGCTTGCTACCCCATAAAATTTTGTATCTTATTTTATGCTGTTTTAACTAACTTGGTCAGTCCTCTGATCTTGAATATTTGTCATTCTACCAACAACCACATAGCAAACACTTGGTTTCCATTTGGGGAAAAAGAGATGTTTTGGGGATACCTAGATACTTAGGTTTCAAATAAATGTGTTGGATCAGTTATTGCTTTGACTAGACATATATTAGTCTGCACACTGTATACAGTTAAAAAGTAAGACTTGTAAACAAAAAGATATAAGGGAAAAGATGGTGAAATAAAAAGAAGAAAGCAACAACACCAGTTTAAAGGTACACCAATTTGAATAGAAATAATTCAGGGAAGAGAGGAGCTAAACAACAATTCAGCTAGATTGGTAGAGTGGCAGTACTGTATCCTTATAATATGACTATTGAAACAATTTTTTTTGTGGTAAAAGTAAAACCTATGCATTCCATTTGCTAGAATAAATTATGTCTGTAGTAGATTAAAATGTAATATCTGTTAATGGTTTGTAATGTTAGTATGCATTTTAAAGGCTTCAGAAATATTGTTTGCCCTCATTCCAGCTTTACCAAGTCTGTAGGATGTGCAGAAAGCTTTAAAGAGAAGCAAAGATGTCTTTCATTTCAGTGTGATAATAAGGCAAGAAGGCAATATGAATCTTTCCTACTGCTGCCCCCCACTCTAAGTCCAGTTTGCTGCACAATTCCTACCTCTCTCCAAACTGCTCTGTGTATTCTGGAAGACTTCTAGGAGTCTGGTTTTCTGCCACTTAAGGAAAGTAAAAAGCAAGAGAAATTCCTTAGCAAATGGTAAACAGCTTTGGAGAAAGACACAGTTTCTTCTGCAATCATTTGGTAAGGGAAAGAAATGACAGGATGGGTTCTTTTCTTTTCCAAGGATTTGTTGGAAGAGATCCATGGTTATGTATGACCTCTGACTTTTAAAATTTGTTCACTTTTACTAGTATGTTTGGAGGGCAAACTAGGCAAACCTTGCTGATTTAAACCTAATAGAGAATACACATTGCATCTTTTAAGAGACTTTCTTTTTAATAAATCTAAATAATCTCTTCAGAGAATTGCTGAATTAGTGCTATAGCTGAAAATGAGAGGATGTTCATGAATTCAAGTTAGCTTTCAGATTTTAATGTATATCTTAGATTTGAATGCTCCATAAAATATTTAATCTGATTACACATTAAGACATTTTACAACTTCCATTATATCCAATGAATAGAATCTGACTTAAGTGTATAACAAACTGAAGTACTTATGTTCAGTTATAAACTCTTTAAATTCAATGTGAATAGCACCCATGAAAATTATATTTTAGTAAGTTTAATTATCTGGGGAAGAACATGTGAGAATGAACTAGAAATGAACTGTTACCAGTAACAACATTGAATGCTTTTGCTTTGTTTTTTTAAGAATTCTTTATTAGGTTGGCATTTGTGAGAGTTTGGGAAGGAGATAGAGACAGGGCTATGCTAGAGCATATTACACTATGTCAAGATAGTTTGTGGCAGCAAAATACAGTTACTTGCTGTATATTCCATGATATGAAAGTAAAAATTAAAACTCATCTATCACTTTTTATTTAATTTTTAGATGGGAATGATGAACAACCCCAGTCCTTATGTCCCGCCATATAGCCAAAACACTGGGCAACCAATTGGAGCCAGTGGACTTGGTCCCCAGATGCAAAGTAAGCCGGTATTACCTAATAGTTTGCCACAGTTTCCAATGGACAAGAAACCAGTGCCTGCTCCTGTAATGCCTAACATGGTAGGTAGTAACTTTAGTATCAAACTCTTTTACAACTGATTCAGAATATTGCAGTATTTCTATGCTAATAGTTTGCATACTATTACCTTGCTTAGCTGTCTGTGAAGCTACAGTGGGAAAAGCGATAATGGGGTGGGGCGGGGTGGGGAAATAAATTACTCTTGAAGTCCAACTAGAAGTTACGGGACCTGGAATTAAGAGTGTTTCAACTGAACTATCATTTCTTCGGAGTAGGTTTTTCCCTTGATCTCCCTATCTTTTGCCATCGTTCTGTCATACGATTCCATTGCCCCATTGAAATCACAGGTGGGGCTGCTGAAAGGTATCATTCAGCATCATTTGGAAATCACAAGTTCTGTATTCTGACCTAAAGCAGAATAAAGTTTATGGTTGACATTCTGGAAGCTGATACAAGAATAATAGCCCATTATATGTTCTGAAGTAGTGGCCATGTTGTTCAGAGTGGTAACTTAGGAATATATAGATGACATGAAAGACTTCATATTAGTAAGATAATATTGCACCTATGCTGAGAATTAGACTAAAAATGTACACAACTGTCATAGCAGGTTATAACATTTTTCAACCCTTCTGTATCTTGGGTTCTCAAAGGGAAAAGGTTGCTGGATTCATGTGCATACATACTACTTGCCATAAGTTTCATTGTATCTGAAACTGGCTATGGAGATGGGGTTATGCTCTTAGACTAAATGTTGATAAAGTGGGATGATGGCCACTCTTAAAATATAAAGGTTAGGAACTTTAAGAGGAAGGCACAAACTGAAAGAAAACTGACTGACCTTCACTGGAGAAATTGAACAGAGGAAAGATTTACAGTTAGAGAAATAGAAGAATATGTACCTGCTTTTAGAGTAAAATTAAGGCAGTAAATTACCGGGCAGTTTGAAGAATGCAATAGCAGCAACAGAATAAAGGGAAAACATAATCATGAGAAGAATGGGTTAGGTGAATATGAAAGGCCACTAATGTTGGTAAAGTGAATATGAAGGACAAGTAAAGAAAAAACTCCAAGCTACTATTGGGACCATAAAAAAGAGCTCAACTAATTTTTATTTTAAAAATTTGTGTGCTGCCCTTCAAAATAAATTATTGCAGCTTTAAAGATTTTGGGGTAGGAGGAGAAAAGTACCAGTTCTGGCAATATGTTAAAAGAATGTATGGCTTGTAAAATTCAGTGTGCTTTTTAAAGGTTCTTACCCTAAGATCCTCCAGAAATATAATTGGGTAATGAGGAGAGTTGCCTATACACTGGATGAGCTTCACAGGTGTAAATGGTTATATTATATATTATTCAAATTCATAATTTCAGATCCTTTTGCAGTCATTTCTTATTAAGAAACTGTAACACAATCTGTTGTCATCAGGTAACCCTCTGTTTTCCAGATCTGTTTAACCAGCTTTATTCTCTACATACTATTTTAGAATTGTTTACAGCCCTTTCAAGTTCCAGTGCAACACCTAAATCAGAATTTATGTAACGCTTTCAATATTGAGATTGTCAACATTGGTTTTATTCATTTTTTAAATATTTTGTCTTCTATGCTTGGTGAACTAATTCAAACTTAATAGGAAATAAATTTCATGGAAGAGCATCTTTTGCTTAAACCAGTTTTAAGTTTGTAATATATAGGAGATGGTCCCTATTCTGAAAAGAATTGCTTGTTCCCCTCTATGGAAATTTCTGCTGATCCAGAATATAGCAGTTTGAGATTTATAGCTCCAAATAAGGAAGTAGAAGCGCAGCAAATCTCTCCCCAGAATGATAATCTGAGGTCACCTTCAAAGGTCTTTCAAATGCTTTTATCTTTTGAGGTAAGATGAATCAAAGAAGAAAGTGAAAGTCATGGTACTTTCTCTACAGAATGTCTTTCCCAGAAAGTCTCATTCGCCACTTTCTCTCTTTCCGTATCCAAGAATCCCTGGGAGTCGGCTGGCATATAGATTAAATAAATAAATAAAAGAATTTTTAAAAATTAAGAGGACTAATAGTCTTTTTCTTGTTATTTTAATGTACTTGTGCTGGCTTGATAAGTTTATCAAAACCTCATCTCAGACTTGGTGTTGAGGACTCCCAAAATGCCCATTGGGGATTGCCTTATTTGGGGCTGCTTGGGGCTTTGTGGCTGCCATGATAACCATGGATCTGTCTCAACTTATTTCTGGTTAGCACACACATTGCATGTCATTTCATTCATTCATCCATTCTACTTGGGCAAGAGAAAGATGGTCTGAAAGCAAGCAAGATTTTACATTTGTTCCTCTGTCATGATGAATCTACTTCCTATTAAGATTTAGGCTTGCAGCAGCTATTCTTCTTTTCAAAAAAGGCATGACTTCTTTAAGGAGGCACAGAGAGCTCTCCCACCAGATCCCAAGCATTTTTCCCACTTTGGATCTGAACAGCTGCATTGCTTCCACAAATATTCCTGGTGTCCATTTCAGAACACTTGAAATTGTCTTTGGTAGGAATTTTTCGTTTCTAAAATTCTAACAGTTTCAATTTACATTGGATCCAATCAGTAGCTATATTTCATAAATATGGATTACCTAAACTGGTCACATGTTGAATTGTATGGAAGTTGAAAGGGCTAGTGTTACCACCTGTATAGTGCCTGCAGTTCAACTTTTTTATTTGAATCACCATGCTATTTTGGTCAAGCAAATATTTTTATTTTTGAGAGCTTTTGGTGTAGTGATTAAGGCATCAGGCTAGAAACCAGGAGAGTGTGAATTCTAGTTCCACCTTAGGCCCAAAGCCAGCTGGGTGACCTTGGGCCAGTCATTCTCTCTCAGCCCTGGGAAGCAGGCAATGGCAAACCACTTCTGAAAAAACCTTGCCAAGAAAACTGCAGGGACTATTCCACACATTTGCCAGGAGACAAAAACTGACTCGAAGTTAAACAAACAAATGTATTTATTTATTTGAACTGTGTAAACTTGTCGCTGCTTTACTTTATTCTGTAGATTTTCAGTACACTTCTGAGTGGACTGTTCTGTGAACTTGTATCTTTCTTGTTCATCAGTTCTGTCTTGTCTAAACAACATTATATATTTAGGTTTTGTGTTACTTCACACTATGCTGATTAAGAAGAATGTCCTGTACATCTTGTATATAAATCGTTAAATCAGTTTTTAAAAACACTATAGAGTTCCTAATCCTTGCCTTCAAAAATTGATGAGGGAAGTAGAAGCAGTTTAGAGGACCCAGAAAAGTTTACACAGTTCCCTTTGATTACCTTGAATTAAAGAATTTAGGCCATCAAGTCCAAATTCCTCTCAGTGCAGGAATTCAAACTAAAACATCAACAGATGCCTGACTTTTAAAAATGATCTGACTGATCTAAAAACTTACTGAAAACAATTTCAGTATGTATGATATGCTCCATAGTCTTCCCAGGTATTTTTATTTGGTAAATTTATATAGACACCCATCTCACATACATCAGTCTAAGCAGTGTACAAAGTTAAAAAACAAAAAAACAATAAAAACAAAAAACATTTAAAAAGCATAATCTGCGGGAGAGCGCATGAGATTTCCCTAGCAGTACAGCCACTTTGAAGGCTCCATACCTATGGATCCCCAGGCCAGATGGCAAAGCCATGTTTTCAGGCCCTTCCAGAAAATTCGGGGCCAATCTGACCTTAATGGGAATGATGTTCCAAAAGGCAGGTGCCACAGCTGAAAATTGTTAGTGATTGTATTGCTTTTTTTGCAGGGGAGGGGACCCATCTTCAATTACTTCAAATAGCTTTAGGATAAGTAATGTGTCTTCTGTACTACCAGTCATGCTTCTTTGAAAGATCTATACTTTGTTCTAGGAAGACATAATTGACATCTTTTCTTTGATTGGGCAGACCAGCAAACTTTTATTTGTTACTTTAATCCAGATTCTCTCTACACTGAGATCATCATTCAGAGCATGTATGCATACCATGTGATTCTTCCCTCCTCTCCAGAGTTAATGTACTTTTGAGCAAACTGTATCCTTCAGTTGCAGTATTTGTGTCTTTAAGACTCGTGTCGCCAGATTTCCATTATGTCTATTAAACCATATTTGCTTTCTGGTACTAAGAGTTCATACTCACCTTGTTTATTTCCCATACTCTGAGCATTAGTGTATAGAGAACCAAGGCCAAGCACTTTTCTCTCACCCACTGAACTTGCTCTTTTGTTTGACTGTCTTCCTTATGGAAACTTACCTCTTCTGTCAGTTTTTGTTGTAGCATCTCATTTGTATAATCTGATTATCTTCATCCTTTCTCATCATCTCAAGTGTGGCCACTTCCTTTTCCAATCCTCTTTTTTCTTCAGGAAGTGCTATGTGGTTCTACTTGCTGTACTTAAAATGCCAGATTGTTTTGCAAGTCACAACCACAGATTTATTTCTGTGCATTTCTGTTTTTTAATGCTTTTCCAGTTGAAGGCTATTTCTTGTACCCTTTTCAGGCCAGCCAAGAACACATTGTTGTGTTAGAGGGAAAATGTTAAATTGAACTCAACTTGCACTGAACTCAACTTGCAAACTCTTGTTTGCTCTCCCAGGAACTTTGCTGCTTGGAAATTCTTTTTATTCTTCTTCCTATAGTCTCCATTTATGTGGCAAGAAGTAGCCATTCCACCACCCAATATAGACAAATCAGCAGCTTCATACCCTTTGGCCTTGGTTCTCTTTATGACTTTTTTATACTTCATAATTGAGCACACAGTCACTCAGAACACACATTTAGTTGTGTCACTCTCTTCCTTGTCTATTGCTGCTGTCTTCCATTTGGAAATTTAGTGGGTTTCTTTCTGGAATGTGGTTGTTGTGTTTTCCTTTCACTGCTTCTGCTCATTTCATTTGTGTGCTACCCAATCCTGAAGGCTCTAGGTGGTTTACAGTCTTACCTGAGAATCTCATCACCTTCTGTTTACTCAGAAGAAGGAATCATGCACTCACAATGGACAGCCAATAGCTCTTAGGGTATACCTCTTCTTTGTACACTGTGGTAATCCAAAATAATCATGGATTATATGGACAATATAATAATTTGTCACACATAGCAGTAGATTTGACTTCATGGTCAGAAATCAAAGTGGGGGCAGAAATGGTAAATTCTTTATCATGATCTCTGTATATCACATATAAGATTTCACCTATATGTAGCCCTTATTTGGAACATTCCAGAGCTAAAAGATTTTTGGCTGGTGCTCCACTACCTTTACACTATGTAGTTTGGCATGGATTCCATCTTTTTCCTCAGCTTTTTTTTTATTATCATGGAAATAGTGTAGCAGGGATGCATTCATTCATTAAATAATTCTTCAGAGTTTCACATGACTGTTAGAGTTCTAGAAGTGCTACTGCTGTCTCTAGAAAGGGCAGAATTTTTTGTCTTATTGTCCATCTCTCTCACAAGATACTTTTCTTGATAGAGGAGGAATAAGTTTTGGCTTGACTGTTTTTACTAAATTTATAAATTATATAGTTTTTTCCCTCTTGGGGAGGGGCAGAATTATTCAGAAGCTGGTTAGACTATTTCTGGTCTACCTCTATTAATTTGGAAGTATAGTTAAATATTTACTAGAAACCGGGAGACCATGAGTTTTAGTCCTGCCTTAGGCAGGAAGCCTGTTGGGTGACCTTGGTCTAGTCATACACACTGAGCCCGAGGAAGCAGACAATGGCAAACCACTTCTGAAATCTTGCCAAGAAAACTGCAGGGACTTGTCCAGGCAGTTGCTAGGAGTCAACACTGACTTGAAGGCGCACACACACAAAATGTTCATAGCAATTCTAAACATACTTAATTCTCTTTTAAATTAATTAACTGAAACTACAAGGCATTAAATAAATATTGGTATCACATTTACCAGACAGGTAGACAACTCCCTCCCCCAATTGATTACCCATGAATTTGAAAGGGGGGGAAGCATCATACATTTGCTGAGAATAGAAGGAGATGCTAATGGTTGCAGATACCTGCGGGTTAAAGTCCTGTTTACATAATGATTTTTAATTCTTTCTGTGATTCTTGAATAGGCTATGGAATCTCTCTGTTGCAGGTACTCATTTTCTATTCATAGGAATAAGAGAATAAAGAAAGAAATGGCTCAGTGCCCCAAAGATTTAGTTCAACTTACATGAAGTAACCTGAGGTAAATAGATTCATCCCCAGCAGAGCAGCAGCTATTCATACTTACCTGGGAGTAAGAGCCATTGAACTCTTTTTATTAAGTAGTAATTAGTTCAGTTATGCCTTTTGTTTAGAGCATGTACTCTGGCCAGTGCATATATACGCAGATACATATACACAGATATACACAAGAGTGGCGGTAATCCATGTTTGATTTTGGTGGGAGTGGGCAAGCTTAATTGTCAGGGAAGGAAGCAAAGCTAGGCAGTGTAGAGTACATGTCTATACTTTTTTCTTTTGTCTCAGGGAGGGATTGTTTAGGGTAATTTTCCTTTCAGGTAAGTAATATACAGGCAAGAGTTAATGTCCGCGGGGGCGGACTAGGTTGCTTTGACTTCACTAAGTTACCAGTTCAGCTTAGAAGGAAGGGCTACGTGACTTCCTTCATTTGCTAAAGGGCAATCAACATGAATCTATTGGACTAACCAAATTTGATTCTCAACTAAAAAATTTTTTAGAATAACCCATGATGATGGAGATGAAGGCAAGACAAAAGCAATAGAATTATATTACATTAAATCATGTAAATACAGTTTATAGGGTTGTTCCGTGTGCTGATGTCAGCTCTTTGAGATAGGTTCGGGTCAGAAACAGACTCCATAATGAGTACTGGAACTCTATTGTTGCAGGTGTAATAACAGAAACTTGAAAGCCTGACAGAGTTTCTTTCTTTCCCCCTCCTTATACCAAAGAGAATCAAGGTGGGGCAATCTTGATTTTCTTTCTCACCCCTCCTCTCTTTTCAGGGCTAAACTGTTGTTTATGTAACTGTTTCTGCATTTCTTCTTCAAGCTTTCTCCATTTTCCTCCATAGTTTTTAACAGTTTGCCTCTTTTATCTTGCATGAAAAACTCCGGTGTGATGGTAATGTTTGAAGGAGTTGTATGGAGTGATTTCAAGATTTGCTGTTGCATTATGGCCACACTTCACTCCTCTGGTTTATTTTGTGTACGTCAGACAATTCAGGATGAACTTAGATAAAATTCCCCTCTTTATGTTCTGAACTTAAGGAAAAGAGATGTCATTATTTCTTACTAATCTGTGCTTAAGGGAGCCTGGAGATCCTTAAGACTGGTAATAAAAGTTGCATAAAAATGATGCAGGCTAGCACTGAACTTGATACTTCCTATATAGGTAGTCCTTGAGTTATGACTGCAATTGGGACTTGAATTGCCATCTCTGAACAATGCAGTCATAAAGCATGATGTCATGTGACTGCATAGTTTAGCAACAGCAATCCAGGCAGTCCTGGTTGTTGTCGTAACCCCAGACATGTGGGTCGTTAAGTGGGAAGCGGAGGGAGTCCCGGGTAAAGAATGCAGGGGTGCTGCAGGGGGGTGGGGGAGGCCCCGGGAGGCCTAGCGCAGACCATAAATGATTTGGAGGTGCAGGGTGCCTGTGTGCAAGCACTGGAAGGCTGGCAAAAGAGGGCGCGGCATGCATGCAAGTGCAGGGAGACTGCGGAAAGAGGGCGTGGGATGCGTGCATGTGTGCAAGCACAGGGAGGCCAAGGAAGGAGGGTGTGAGGTATGTGCAAGTGAGCAAAGAAAGGCTTGGAGTGTGGAAGACTTACTCGAGCGTCTTGCAACTTTTCCTGCCAGCTTCCCCATTGACTTTGCTTGTGGGAAGCCGGCAGAGAAGGTCGTAAACGGCAATCACGTGACCATGGGATGCTGCAACTGGTTGTAAGTGTGAGCTGGTTTGCTCGAATTTGTTCACGTGACTGCATGGGCACTGCAAGATCTGGAACTTTGAGGACCAGTCGTAGGTCCCTTTGTTCAGTGCCATTGTAACCTTGAACAGTTGCTGAACAAATGGTCATGACTTGAGGACTACAGATAATCAGCTGTTTGGTCTCAGTAGAGGATTTAAGCTGAAAAGACCCATTTTCTTTTAGCCATTCTCAATAATACTACAATTCAGTAGGTGACAGATATAGAGGCCCATGTACTTAGGTCTGCTATGCTTTGTGTATTATTTGTTTTACTTCATATGAAGGATTATCAAAGATTGCAACTAATTCTAGTAATGAGACTATTCTAGTAATGAAATCATTTCATGTGAGGTACTGTTTTGAGTGGGTGATTATTTATTTGGGATTGTGAACTTTATCTAAGGAATTATTCATAGTGGGGAATTCAAAACAGAGTAGCAGTTCCATCTTGTAGAACTGACTTCCCAGGAAGGTTAATGTGGTTCTGGTTTGCATTTAAAGTAATAGTTACTGGAAGAGGCTTAAAAAATCACTTTTCTAATTTTTGCTGAATTTGAGGAATGCTTTGTCTCCTTCTGATAGTGTCAACAGCAGCAGACTCCGCCGGTTCAACAGGCTACGATGGTATCAACTGCTATGGGATCAGGAGCACCTACAGCAGACCCAGAAAAACGCAAGCTCATACAGCAGCAACTTGTTCTCCTCTTGCATGCTCACAAATGTCAGCGGAGGGAGCAAGCAAATGGTGAAGTACGACAGTGTAACCTCCCTCACTGTCGAACCATGAAGAATGTCCTCAACCACATGACACATTGCCAGGCTGGAAAATCCTGTCAGGGTAAGGAGAACATTTGATTGCCTATATACGTGTGATCATCTTCTGTACTGCAGAGATTGGCAGAAAGTAGATCTGGATATTGGCAGTAGATCTAGTACTGTGGGTGATTTGCTGGAAGTCAGCAAGGATTCAAGTCAAGCTACCAGTTACTTAACATGGGCAAATTACTCCTCTTTGCTCAGGCTATATTATACTGTTGAAAATAAGAATGGTTTGCAGTTCTGATACTTAATAGAACTACAAATTTGTGATCAGAACTATAAACGCACTGAAACTTTAACAAGCATCTTGGTTTCCATTATGCTAGAAAAAAAGGTGTCCAGGTGATTTATTGCAATATGTGCAGAAACTATAACCTGTACTTGACTGAAATGAATCCACAAGATATTTCATTATTAGTAATTTAGCGATCACAACAGGGGTAGGCTTTCCAGTTCTAGGAGCCTGCACAATGTTTTAAAAGTTGAAACTATATATTGTACAACGGTTTAGTTTCTAGGAATCAGCAGCAGATTTCAATTATACATAAATAGTTTTTCAATTATACGTAATTCAAAATAGCAGATTTCAGTAGCTGATTTCAATTATACATAAATAGTTCAAGAAATGTTCAGGTTGTGCGAGTCACAAAATGTTTTTTTACTATCTTTTAGTGGCTCATTGTGCATCTTCACGACAAATCATATCTCACTGGAAGAATTGTACACGGCATGATTGTCCTGTATGTCTTCCTCTCAAGAATGCTGGGGACAAAAGAAATCAACAATGTAAGCAGTCCCTTTCCCCCCTTTATATTTGCTGTTATGATAGCATTGTCGGGATATTAACAAAATCAGAGTCTTATTGTATACTATGATTCCATAGTTTTTTCCAGTGCTATGAAAGGTAAGAGGTCTGAGACAACCTTTTACAGGACAAGTAGTGTGCCAAAGATGTATTAACTTGTTTATTGCATTAATTTATGTGCTGCCTCCTAAGACACTAAGCACTTAGAATAAAGATGCCTGCTGATCTTTGAGTTTTCCTCCTATACTTTCATCCATTCATTGCAGCCTTTGCTATTCTGCATTTATGGTAGGTTATAACATATAGAACAGTCCACAAAAACTTTCAGAACAAAAATCACTTAAATCGAGTTGCTCAGTTACAATGGCAGTAGTTCAATTAGTCTTTACTTGGCTAGGAACAATCAGTATTCCAGGCTATGTTAGGTCATGTTAAGAAGTAAGGTATTTAGCTTCTCAATGCCTGCAGGAGTTAGATTTTAGTAAATCAATACTTCTCCATTAATGAAAGGTCCACACCGTGCTTTCCCTATAAGTGATGCTTTTATTTTTCTATTTACCCTTGTCCTGTCCTCTCCTCTACATAACTTGATCAAGCTGAAAAGTTGGCAAAAGATGACAAGGACAAATTGAGTATGTAATAATAATTTTAAAATACCAAGAATGCAAGATGTTTATAAAATGAGCACAAAATTGTTTTATGAAATCTTAATTACGGGGAGTTTTAACAGACATTAATGCTGAGTTGAATGGGCCCCATTTTTGCTTCAAAAATAGCATTCCTTAAGGTGGGAAAAACCTTTAACAGCTACAAAGACTGTTTCCTCTTTTCATTGTTACTTTGGAGGCCATTGCTGTTCCATCTTTTCACTTGCCATGTCAGCAGGGCTAATGAATCCTATTACAGAGGGCAAAGCTGCTGTCATAGGAGTGGGCTGTTTAGAGTCCAACAGACCTCTTTTGACTAGGCTTGGCCCTAATTCTGTAATTTGATCAATATAATAAAGTCATGAAAAAAATCCCGCTTAAGACTGAAATCTGATTAATGGCAGAATAATCCAGAATTATTTTTTTTTAACCAAGAACTTTAAGAGGAGTATTTATCCCAACAACTTGTTGGTATCTTCATTATAATCACTGTCCTGATTTTGCCCAAAATATAATGTGTGTGTTTTTTGGTTTTGACTTAGTGTGCTCTATGGTCCCAGTTTTTGTTGTTTATTTAAAAAGCTGGATAAGCTAATTGACTTCATGTCAGTCCAGATAGATTTTCTTTGATTACTTCTCCATCTTTGTGTTTTCATTGCTTTTAGCATTATTAGGTGGAGCTGCAGTAGGAATTGGAAATGCTGGATCTGTGGGAGTGGGGCAGCAGGCAACACCCAACATAAATGCTACTAACCAGATTGACCCCAGTTCTATTGAGAGGGCTTATGCAGCTCTGGGGCTGACATATCAAGGGAATCAGATGCCAACGCAGACACAGGCTCAAGTGAAGAGTCAACAGCAAGGACAGTCACCACAGGGACTTCGCCCCATGAATCCCACAAGTAAGTTCCTAGAAGTCAGAATATTTGTCTCATACCTGATAACAGGTTTGTGAATTACCTTATGTATACTTAGCACTTTCTTCATCTCATAGATGAGGATATAAATGTAAGGCAACAAATTATTACTAAACATTGGAAAAAAATCTTAAATTTGATATCTTTTCTTTTTAACTTACTGTTACATATTCCTACGGGGGAAAAGGCATTTTGGGAGTGTCGCCATAATTTTTGTTTGATGTGCCTGAGGACTCTCGGCAATTTACTAGGTCTCTGTTAAGAATCCTAGTGCATTTCTTTATGATGGGAAATTTCTCTAGTAATAATTCTGATAAAATAATTCTGATATAAATGTTTCAAACTCTGAATATGTTTAAGCCATAAAAAATAGGAATGGGATGGATTCTTACATTGTGTATGTATAATACATACTATAATGAACATTAAGGCTTTGCTTTTTGTAAAACAGCATGGTAAAGATTAAATGATGAGGTTTGGGGTTTGTTTTGTTTTTCCTATGTAGATGCTAATCCTATGGGAGTGAATGGAGGTGTTGGAGTTCAAACCCAGAATCTGCTACCAGATTCAATGTTACATTCAGCTATGAATTCTCAAAAGTAAGATTTCATTTAACAAATAATCTATAAAATTAGCATAGATAGGCAGTTTGCTGCAGTTGAAAGAAGACCTTCAGGTAATTTAGCACCAAAAGAGACTTTACAGATTGATTCTAGCATCTTAACCTGGGCTTGGAAATGCATTGACTAGTGCTGCTCATCCATTACTTATCAAATGATCTAACCATTTAAAAACCACTAAGACTGGGAACTGCATTGTGCACCAGCTGAATTTTCCATTACTACATTACCCAATGTAGTAGTAATTCAGACTGGATATTACTACTGCTGAGATTGGAGGCAAAATTTATCTTTTCCTGGTAAAGCTACAGCTGGTGTACATTCTAAACTGGTTAAAAATTCTTCTAACCATAACATGAGCTTGCTTGGATGGTGCCAAGTCCAGGAAAACTTCCAGGTAGTGCAGTTGAAATGCAGTGCTGTGTAAGACCAGTTATAATCCTCATTCAAGACAGTTCCTTAGTGTTATACAATACCTCCATCTTGTCAGGATTAAATCTGCATGTTATCCTTAAGGAAAGGGGACAGGAGTTAAATCTTTTAATCACTCAAATATTGAAATCTCCTCGGCTATGGACTTTCTTATGTTTGAAGGCTATCATCACATCTAAAAATTCTAGGAAATTTCATTTTTAAAAGGAACATTAGGAATCCACATGTTCTCTTTCTCAGTAAGCATAATGATTGCACGGAGTATTGAAAATATTTTGACATCCATAAATACCTACAGTGGAAGAATGGATTATTAAATTAATGGACTTGGCTCAAATGGCGAAGTTAACGGCCTTAATAACAGATAACACTGTTTCTGGATTTGTCTCTATTTGGCAATCTCTTTTAGACTACTTGCTTGTGTTGGAAAAAAATGAAGTTTTGGTTGTGGGTTTTAATGATTAGATGGTTTGTTTCGATAGAAATAATGTTAATGTAGTTTAATTAATGGTAAGAGATTACATTTTTAATTGTATCTATATCTGTATTGGTGGAAGTTGGAAGTCACTTTCTGTTTCTACTTTCTATCTATTTTCACTTTCATAGTTTTCTTTTTTTCTTTAGTTCTATTTTCTATTTTTACAGTACTCTCTATTTTGTGTTTTAATTATACTTTGAAATATAATGTTCTTATTAAAAAAATATTTTGGATTTAAAAGTAGATATGATTGAGCTGAGTAAAGTAGATATCTCTGCTAGGGGTTAATGTAAAGTATTTATAAATATTTATATTTATTTTTCTGCCTTTTTCCCTAATGTACTTAGTAATCCATTGCATTTTAAGACAGATGGAAATAAAATGTATTTCATTTTACCCTGTCAATCTTGTGAGTATATTGAGATAACTGAACATGAGTTTATATTTCAACATAAGTGGTTTTAATCAAGATAATATAAATTACTTATTAAAATACCATTTACAAATAATTAATTAGAATCAAAGAGAGCCAGTTTGGTCTAGTGGTTAAGGCACCAGGCTAGAAACCAGGAGTCTGTGAGTTCTAGTCCCACCTTAGGCATGAAAGCTGGCTGGGTGACCTTGGGCCAGTCACTCTCTCTCAGCCAAACTTGGTGTAATGTATACTAGCCTCCTCATGGTGCACTCCGGGCAATGTGACTTGTCACGGCTAAATAGTCTACACATCTGGCTGCTGGACCTCACAAGGATTTCCCATCAAGAAAAAGCAGCATGAACACCAAACTGCTATGCCATACGATTAAAAAAAAAAATTAGAATCAGGTGTCCTATTTGGAAATGTGTACATTTTCTGAACAAACACATATTCAGAGGTACAGCATTGGCAAAATAAAAATTTTAGTGACTGTGATGACTTGCTGGATTTTTATTCCCAATATCAAACCCATAATATAAACTCTTATTAAATGCTTATCTCCCAAAATTAAACTTTCAGAGGTGTATAAGAGAATTATGAGTTCTTTTTCTAATGTTTGTTTGCACTTCATTTTAATCTTGATAATTTTTACAAGAG
Source organism: Candoia aspera (assembly GCF_035149785.1). Classification (NCBI taxonomy): domain Eukaryota; kingdom Metazoa; phylum Chordata; class Lepidosauria; order Squamata; family Candoiidae; genus Candoia; species Candoia aspera. The sequence goes on from NC_086159.1 coordinate 30,881,233, forward strand.
ATATTTAAGCATACATTTTTGAAAAATAAAAATCATTTTGGGCAAAACACAAATGTTGTCTACCTAGGATGCGATAACACACCTGATTATGCCAGAGCAGGAAACTTATCAGAGGTTATATCAATAGAATAAACTATCTTGTTTTCTATTGAGAGAGTATCACTGAACTGTAGTTTAAGGTGCCTCATAAGATTCCACTTTATTTTCAGTCCTATGATGAATGAAAATGCAAATGTTGCTGGTCTGGGGACCATGCCAACAGCAACACATCCTTCTGGCATTGGAATTCGAAAACCATGGCATGAAGATATTACTCAGGATCTCAGAAACCACCTTGTTCATAAACTGTATGTACTGATAAAATGTTCAGACTTCTAAACAAATAAGTCTTATAAATAAGGGAACTGACATAATGAGAGAGGTGAACATAAAGAACAAATCTCTTAATGCTTTCTTGAAATGTGTGATTGATAGCTATTGATTTTTTTTTTTTTATGTAACTGTTGAGATTGTCTGCAGAGTAACTACAGGATGTGGAACCAGAGATAGGGCAAGAATCCAGAGTTCAGGCCATGCATTTCTAATGAAAGGACAAACTGATCTTATATGCCCAAACAGTATAAGAATTACTTATAATTTGCTGCTTTGCTATCTGGACCCTATTATGTGGGAATAAACTCTATGAAAAGGAGACAACCAATGCCAGAAAGTGTGACCCATATCTGGAAATGCAATTCTTCCATGTTGTCTTGAACAATTTTTACTCTGTGGTCATTGGAAATTAATTTCAATGAGTTGCCCCACCTTGGCCCTTCAGTAAGATACACCTACATTGTTTCCGGGGCTAAAATGTTGGTGCACAGCACCACTGTATAGTTGAAAAATGAGCACTTTAGCTTGTCCAGATGGATTATTTCATTTGCATGCATACCCATCATGCTGTTTCCTTTCAATATATGTATTATGCAAAGCACAGAAAAAGAGTAAGAAGTTAAATAAATAAATGGCAGAAGATAATAGAAAAGGAACTCTAACTAAAACCATTTTAAACTAAAACCATTCACTATACCTCTCCATGATTTTCTTTCCTTGCATGCCATCCTTGCTTCCACCATGTCAATACATTGCCTTTTGTTCTTTAAACTTTCCACCTGTCTCTTTTTGAGACCTTATCACCTTCAACCAGCTACAGTTTTCTTGATCTTCCTCTTCCTCTCAACTCATTTTTTCTTCCTTCAATATATTTGTTTTGTGATTCAGTCCTCATTTATGCTGTCTGTATGACCAAATCATCTCAGTATATTGTTTTTCTATAACTTCCTTTTGTATTCAGTCCACTTCTGTATTCACTCTCTTGTCAACAAATGTACAGTAAATTCTCATAATGATTAAAAGAAAGGTGCTTTGTCCATACTTCTGCACATTGTCAGTCATCCCTTTCAAAGGGTTTCCATGGGTCTAATTGTTAAAATCCTTTGGGCCTAGACTTCGGCATCTGTGATCTGCTGGCTCTTGTGGTAAACCACTGAAAGAGTCAGCTATAATTTTCTACCATAGCTACAGCATGGAAGTTACCCAGTAATTCCACAAACCCAAGCAATCCAGTACTTGTTAATCTGATAGGGGTGTAAAAAACGTTGCATTGACTGTGCAGCAGTCGACATGCCTGGCTGTGTTCTGTGTTGTATCGAACTACAATTCCTGTTACTTGCAGATAGCATGGACAGTGAAAGCTTTGATCTGGCACATCTGGCAGAGTTCCTATATGGTGGTTCTTACCTATAGAAGCATTGATTAGAATATAGTAAGAAAGATAAAATACTTGTTGGCTAGATAAATCCCCACCCGCTCCTATTTTGATACAGCTAGCGCTGCGGGTTAAACCGCTGAGCTGTCGATCGGAAGGTTGGCGGTTCGAAACCGCGCAGCGGGGTGAGCTCCCGTTGCTCGTCCCAGCTCCTGCTCACCTAGCAGTTCGAAAACATGCAAATGTGAGTAGATCAATAGGTACCGCTTCGGTGGGAAGGTAACGGCGTTCCGTGAGTCATGCTGGCCACATGACCCGGAAGTGTCCTATGGACAACGCCGGCTCTAAAGGCTTAGAAACGGAGATGAGCACCACCCCCTAGAGTCGGACACGACTGGACTTTACGTCAAGGGAAACCTTTACCTTTACCTTAGGTTAAAATTACTTGGGTTGCTCCTCTAGTTTCTTGGCACTGGTATTTTAGTTTATGATAGTAAAGCTTTCTGGACACCTAAATATACTGCAAGTGTTGGGGATTGTTTTGATTTATCAGCCACCTACTGCTTTTTATTCCAAAAGGAAATACGAATACCACTTTAAATTTAGTGGAGCATGGCATTATTATGTAATATGAATATGAATTTGTATTTTGCTTATTTATGAAATAGGTATTAGTTATTTGATTTTAGAGGTCAGATTTAACATATTTATATTTCAAATTTGGTCACTGCCCATCTCGCATGAACATTTAACATTTTTTCCTTATATTCCTCTAGAGTACAAGCCATATTTCCAACTCCTGACCCTGCAGCACTGAAAGATAGGCGTATGGCAAATCTTGTCTCCTATGCTCGGAAAGTTGAAGGGGACATGTATGAATCTGCAAATAGCAGGGTATGCTGTTACCTTTTTCTGGAGTCATGCTTCTTACATATTTCTAAATAGTTGATTCTTGTATTTTTCTATGCATATACTGCTAAAAATATGTTCTTTTCTATCACTTTGAGATGTGTATAAAACAAATAATGTGAAGAGAATACTTCAGTAATGCCAGTGAGTCATTCTGTACAGTAGAATCTTGGTGAACCAGAACTTGAGCAACCGGCACTCTCAAGCAACCAGCAAAAAAATGAAGAAATAATACATTAAATGAAAATTTAAATAAAATCAGTTCTTAGCAGAAAGATAAGTTTAAACTTGGCCCGCCATGCTGCACCAATCCGATCCACCTCCAGCAGAAAGGCAAGTCCAAACCCGGTGCTCCGCACTGACTCCCCCCCCCCCAGCAGAAAGGCAAGTCCAAACCCACCTTTTTAAAGGTAAGCCCAAACCCACTCTTCCACTAGAAAGGGACTGGATCGGCGTGGCGCACCAAGCCCAAATCCATCCCCCTGCCAGAATGGGATTGGCCGATCCCTCTCTAGCAGAAAGGCAAGTCCAAACTTGGTGCACCTATTTTTAATAGTAACCCTCAAGCAACCAGAAGCTACATTTATCCAGCATCTATCCATGGGTGCCAGTTAACTGAGATTCTACTGTATAAATAGTTGGGCTACAAAGTCAATTATAGCCATTCAAACTCATTTATTGTGTTCAAGGAACAAAACCCATACTAAAGTAATGTAGGCAAATGTAGTTTCCATGGTATGCTAACATAATTGGATAGCCCTCAACAAGACTAATAGATGAAGAAATTCGACTTATCAAACAACATTTAGACCCTAATGGTCAGGTGTAGTCTGCCATTCATTCCTGTAGTAGGTATTGCATTAGAGGCAGTGCTGCAGATTTGCCTACTTAGAATGAGAATTAAAATGTATAATGTTGTATATGGTTTTGAGGATACATGTAATATCAGGCCACCTCATATAACACTCCAGCCTTTCTCAACTTTCTGATCCCAGAGGAACCCTTGAAATATTTTCCAGGCCTTGGGGAACTCCTGCACTTTCAGGCTCAAATACAGGCCAGAAGTTACAAAATTATTACATATGTTTCATGTGTAGGCCTATATATATATATATATGCATTAACAGTGTTCTTAAACTAAAAATACAGAATTAAACTTACCTCCTTAATGTGAAGTTGCCCAAATTTGAAATAATTTTTTAAATAAATTGTGATCTCCCAGGGAACCCTTAATGACCTCTCGCAGAACCCTGGTTGAGAAACCCTGCTGCAGTTGTATGATACTACAGTTTGGTGTGCCAGTTTGTAATGTGGACTACTGGTTTCAATAGAGGGAAGCCTGATTAGCTAGGAGTCTAGCTTCCAGGTATTCTCCCAACCAACCAATCCAGATCACTACACTGTTTAGGGGTCTATATTCAGAACATTCATTAAAGTGATAGATATTTTACTAGTATTGAATAAACATTTATAAATAAAATTCTAAGGAGAAAAATCCTTATTGTATACCTGGAAGTTTAATATTAGGAAATATGCATCATTAATCTTTATTTAATATATACATCTTTCCCATTACAGGCAGAGTACTACCACTTATTAGCAGAGAAAATTTATAAAATCCAGAAGGAATTGGAGGAAAAGAGGAGGACTAGATTGCAGAGGCAAAATATGATACCAAATGCCCCAGTCATGCCACCCGCTCCTATGAGTCAAGGGCCCATGGGGCAGCCACAGCCTGGGATGACAGCAAGTAAGTATTTAAAATAACCTGTGTAATCAGTATTTGAAGCAACTTAATTCTTAGCCAGTGGAGAATCAATGTGACAGTTGGGATATCTTAGAAATGGGCTGGTGAGCATATTTAGAATCTATAGATGTCATGGTTATTCTATCTGAATGGCCATGATGGTGCCATGGTAGGTCAAATGTCTGAAGAAGTTCCCAGTGATTGCCCTCCCATCCTCTTGAGCCTACCTTTTTTTTTCTGAGAAGATGGGCGTGCTTTCAGCCAAAGTATTGTGCTGCAGTATCCAAAAGATACCTATCGATCCAAAAGCATTTTTTGTAAATAAAAATAAAGCTTGAGCCTGGCAGTTTGATTTATAGCATACCATCCTGTGCATTATTAAGAGGAAACTGACCTTCAGTAGATAAGGTCCCACTTAAAACTTACAGCACATACAGACAGCTAGTTTAATGTGATTTTTTCCAGTCCATGAAATGCAGAAAAGTATGCCAGCATAACTAATTCTGCCCCAACAGCAAGTTTCATTTGCCTTGTTAACAAGGCTGGCAAGTAATGCTATCTTGACAATGTCCATGTGGAACAAGTTGGCAAAAGTGATTGGTGGATTTCCTGCCAGTGGGAAAAACATCCACCAACTGTTCTCTAACATGGGCTGGAACTAGGGGAAAGAGGCAAGTTTTGAAGACACTTAGGTTTAGTCATCTACCAGAACCTGATTCGTGGGGCAGATGGCGGCTTTCCATCTTTTCTGTTTCTTGGGAACCCCATCTCAGAAATAATCTGCAGATTATTTATCTCGCTTGCTTTCCTTTTGGTCACTTATTCCAACCTTCTCTGTCCCTCATTCATCCTTCTGTCCCTCACTCATCCTTCTCTTTGTTTTCTCTTACTGCTCTCCATTGTTTCCTTTCTGCTGCTCACTCTTGCACTTCCTTACTTATTCAGTCTTGCTCACTTGTTTTTCTCATCTGGTAAACACTGGGCAGCAATTAAACAGATTGATGCCTGATCTCTCCTTTCTAAGCCAAGATGGCCATGAAGGGAAATCTCCAGTAACCAGAAGGGAGGAGGTGTGCCCACAGTAGCCAGAAGCATCCAACAGCCCCTGCTACATCATCAGCATGGGTGTTACCAAAGCACCACTGACTGTGCATACATCAAGGCTTGTGATAGAAGATGAAGAACACCACTTGAATCAGATAAATATCCCCAGCTTTGGGCTGGGGATCAATCAAAGGCTGCATCATGAGAACGTGTATTTAAAGAATTGTTAACCAAGCATCTTTGGGGCACAATTAGAGGGATGTGTGGATGAGCAGGTCCAATTTATTTATTATGGTCATAGACCAGTACAAGCATGTGGATGAGCTCTTAAAAAGTCTTAATTTACCTAGGATTTGTGAAAAAGTCTTAATTTAACTTTGTGCTTTTATCTACATTACAGACGGTCCTCTCCCTGACCCAAATATGATTCGTTCCAGTGTGCCAAACCAAATGGTAAATCGCATGCAGACACCACCAGGTGAGAATTTAGAGAGACCTTATCCTTACATTCTGGAAATTCTTGTCTTTAGCTCCCATTCTGCCCTCACACCTTATTGCTACTTCGACTGGCTTTCCACAATCAGTATTTCAGTTCTAGAACATTTGTTTGTTTGTTTTTGCCATTAGCTTTACTCTATTTTCAGTAGATATGAGTAGATATGTATCTTTGTCCTATTACTGGTTTTTCTTATGTGACATAATCCACTAGCATTACGCTTTCAGTATGACTAAGCAGAGCAAGTTTTCCTTGTCCTTCAGATGCATGCTTTCTATTCTAGACAGATTAGTTTCCTTTATCTTGAAGGGGCATCCTTTTCCTTTTTATCAAGCAGTTTTGCAAATTTTAATTTTTAGCCCATTTTTTCTGACCATTGCATTTTCAGGTCTGCTAATGGAAACAATATATGGCTTATGTAGGCAACACTAGTAATTACACATAGGCTTTTGCTTCGTTCTTTTTATCATTGTATCTTTCATACTACCCCCTAGCTGTGTTTCAAAATACCTATGCTAAGTGGCTTTTCTTTCCAATAGCACAATAAAGTCTTTGTTTCAGTTTAACTTAAAGCTTCATACATGTAGCATTTTAAAAATCATTGCTTCTGTGCTCATGCTTTATTTCATGTCCTTTTGCATTGTTTCCTCCAACGTTGTGAGGTCAAAGCTTTTTCTAAATGATCTTGTTTATATTTATTTACCCATTGTTTTCTCCTTATTTTCTCACTAGTACTGAATTGCCCCAACAGCTCTTCCTTTTTCGTACCTTTTTAAAAAAATATATTTAGCACATCAATGTTCTAAGGAACACTAAACTTTTACTGAACCATGAACATTCACAGGAATGAACCAGTTTGGCCCAATAACCATGTCGATGCCATCAGTTGGACCCCGGCAAACTCCTCCCCTTCCACACCCTGGACAGCTAAGTCAGACAGGGAATATAAATCAGGTTGGTTGATTCTTCTGTATGTTGTTAGTTGTGATTTCCATGCTTTCTGATAAAGCTAGTCTTCTGTATTACTTTAAGTGTGGTGTTTTGACCATATTTTAATTAGTTCTGCCTTGAATTGGTTTAAGTCATATATGAAGCATTCTTTGGATAATGGATTTATTGGACAGCTGGTTGAGAATCCATAGACAGTCGCATAAATATTACTTAGAAGGGAACAGGGATATTTTAAAATCTACTATCGTGTTTATTGGAATGCTAGCTATTATGAAAAAATAATGGCATGATACAGTATTTCTATTCATTGATAGTAAATGTTTTCTTACAGATTGGATTTTCCCCACGTATGCAACAGCAAGGGGTTGGTCAATCTTCTGGTCAAAGTCAGTTTCTGCCACAGAACCAATTTCCTGCATTGTCCCCTGGAATGAATCCAACTAGCACACCTATGACACAACCTGGCAATCAGACTCCAGCTTCTCAAGTATGTGTTGAGAAGATCTTTTAATAAGCTCTTTGATTACAGACCTGTCTGTAGCTAAGGTAGATAAATGTGATGTACAGAAATGAAACAGGTTCTTCATACAAACTTGTCAGTGACATTGTCATTATTTTTCTTTTTATTTGTAACTTTGCTGAATTCTTTTTATCTTTTTCCTTTTCATCTTAATTAATTGACAGTAGCTTGTTTTTCTGTGAGCTTGGGGAGAGATAGGCCAGGGTCATGCTCATTTTCCAGAATGGATTACCAGCAAGTCCAATTGCTATTGCTTCCTCAGCATGTTCTTCTTTTTGTGATAACAGCTGAAGGAGGGATGGGAAGCTTTTAGTCCTTAGTGCATTTGGACTCAAAATCTCCAAATATAGTATATTCAGAAACTGATTTTTTTTTAATTTGCAGGCACAAATGACCAGCTCTTCCTGTCCTGTGACATCTCCAGCAGTGGCTCCTGGCTCTCAAGGGGCTCATATTCATTGTCCCCCCATTCCACAGTCTGCATTGCATCGTAACTCTCCTTCTCCAGTACCAAGTCGTACTCCGACACCTCATCATACACCTCCAGGATTGGTATCCCAACAGCAGCAGCCACCTGCACCACAGCAGGCAACAATTGCCTCTGCCCCTGCTGCTGTTTCTCAAATAACATCTTCTGGGTCACAGTCACAAACTATGCACCCCTCTCAGAGGCAGACTCCTACACCCCCACAGGCTCAGTTGACTCCACAAGTGCAGCCTCCAGTTTCTGTTACCCCTTCTGCAGAGCAGCAGTTGCCACAGCAACCTCTTTCACAACAGAGCACAACTGCATCTGTACCCACCCCAACAGCGACACTGCAACCTCAACACCCTACAACACCTGTAAGAAAATCTTTACTCTTTTGATGCTATTATTTTTCAAAAGTGCAACTTCAAACAAATCTTTTGACATGCATACAGTACTAATTACTTTGGGGTATACATTTCATGAGGGAATAGAATTTGAATTGTTGTAGATGTTGAAGCTTGTACTTTCTGCTTTGTAATGGTGTTTTAGTGGAATTTAGTATTATGAAAACTGTCATCTTAACTTTAATGACATGTGTTTGGAGATAGTGGACAACTATAAAAAAACGGGCATGCTTCCATGGTGGGCAAGTGTAAACAATGTTAAATTTATTGTACAGCATCTCTTTCAGTTAGGTAGAAAGAGATGCCAGAGTTAACATAATTTACAAACACAAAAAGAAGCAAAAAATGAATTTGGTAAAGTCATGTGGTTTCACTATTTATCATATGGTTTTATTGTTTTTTTGTTTTCTAGCTTTCACAGCCAGGTGCAAATATTGATGGGCAGGTATCAAATCCACCGTCCACCAGCAGTGCAGATGTAAACATTCAGCAAGCTGCCCCTGAGCAGCAGCAGCAGCAGCAGCAACCTTTACCTGAAATTAAAATGGAGGTTAAAATGGAAGAGGAGGACTCTGAACACACAGATCATCAAATAGATGAGAAACCAGAGGTGACTGAAGGAGGAATAAATGGGTGATGAAGTTAGGCATATCTGGAAGTCATTAGTTTGGGAAGGTTGCTCTGTCCATTCCACCATTCTGACCAATTGGCTAATAAATAAAACTAAAATGCTTCGTAACCTGGAGGACTCAGTGGGCAACTTTTCTTCATTACAGAATCTTTCTTTGTATCTCTTGCTGATGTTAGGTCCTCCGGTACCAGCAACAGGGTCACAGGCAGTTATATAGATAGTTGAAATGAAAATATGCCATCATAAAGAAAATTGATTTCCTCTTCTTTTAATATAACCAAAATCTGCATTCAAAATACGAGTGTCTTGCAAAGAATACTTTAGTCAAGGAGAACATTTTAAAAATAGTAAAGAGATATGGGTGATCAAACTAAATGTAGATTACCTACAGTTTTGGGTAGGGCAAGAAGTTATATTTTCCAGCTACTTTGGATTTCAAGTTGCATCAGCCATAGCCAGTGGCAAAGTATTGTAATCCAGAACACATGGGAGGCACCATGCTGCACATCCCTAGCCTACAGTAATTCTGGGTACATGTGCAGTAAGACTGCATTTGATTGTGGCCAGGTCTGTGCATGCATCATGGCCTTACATACAATTTATGTGTTTTCTATGCCCTTTCTTACAAGTTCAGAGGGAACATATTTCTATCAATACTGACAGTACAAAAATACCTATACAGGAGAAGAGTAGTCTCCAAGTTGCTAAAGGTAGAAAACATACAGAATGTTAAGTATATTATCTGTTTTCCAGATTAAAGTAGAACCCTTGGCAGATGAATGTAAATCTGAACCAATACAACAAGAGGAAAAGAAACCAGAAGTGAAGCAAGAAGTAAAGGAAGAAGAGGAAAGGCCTAGTACTCCAGGTACTCAGTCTTCACCAGCTTCTGGACAGTCAAAGAGAAAAAGTAAGTTGAACTTTTTTTTGCCATCAACATACCGAGGCAAAGCCATTTTCTTCAACTAGGATTTGAATTGATACCTAACATTTAGGTACTAGAAATGCTTTTCCAGAACAGCATCTCTCATCTGTTAGAAGACAGACCTGTGAAATGCAGCTATTTAATATTAGAAAAACTGAATACATTGTATGTATTAACATTTCAATAAATTATTTTTAATAAACCTATCAAAATCTAGTTTGACAGATTCTGTCCAGCATTGGACATGAATAGTGAAACTGCACATGATGCATTGCTTAGATGTTAAAACAGGTAATATCTGGTTGGTTTGTCACATTTAATCTTCCATAACTTTTTTCAAAGTTTTTAAGCCAGAAGAGTTGAGACAGGCACTTATGCCAACTTTGGAGGCACTGTATCGTCAGGACCCAGAGTCTCTTCCTTTCCGGCAGCCTGTGGATCCTCAGCTACTAGGAATTCCTGTAAGTGCATTTAAAAAAACTTCTCTTAACATGTTACCATGTTGCAAAACCTTATATAAAGATAGTCCTTGCTTAACAACCCTAATTGGGACCGGAATTTCCATCGCTAAGCGATGCAGTTGTTAGGTGAAACATCACATGACTGCACTGCTTAGCAGTGGCAGTTTGAGTAGTCCCAGTTGCAGTCATTAGGCCAGGACCTACTGCTTCTCCTGTCATGCCATACTCACTTCCTCTTCAACTCTCCCCATCTGCCTATCTCCACCGATCTCTGCCCTTTTGGCCACCCTGCACTCCACCACTCTCTACCGTCTTCATGAGGCAGCTGCTGGCCATGCACAGCCTTCCTGAGGTCTTTTGCAGCCAGCAGCTGCCTCGTGAAGGGCCAGCCTTGGAGTGCCTCATCAGCAGTGGGAGGAAGAAGACAGTGAAGGTCAGTTGGGGACAGTGGGATGCAGGACAGCAGGGGCGGCAGAGGGCCGGGTGACCAAAAGGGTGGAGATAGGGGGGCAGATAGGTGGGTAGGGGAAGTTGAAGCGCACCCTGCGGTCATAAATGTGGGTGAGCTGCCTAGCGCCCAAATTTTGATCACATGACTGTGAGGGCACTACAATGGCCATAACTTTGAGGACTGGTCATAAATACCATTCGCTCAGTCACAAGATAATTATAACTTAAATTTTATTATATCCTCTTGATGCAATTTTACACTGTACATACTATATATTTAAATGTATATATTTTTTTAAGGATTACGTTTATTGTGTTTGATAGGTTGGTGTAGTTTGTAATAAGTGATTTCCTGCTTTTATATTATTTTAGTACTGTAAAGCATTCAATTTGGGTAGCCCTTGGCTGTAATAAAGTATAGTCTATCTGTCTGAAGTTTTCCGTAGGTGTTTTGGGGATTATAATTTAGGATAAATTATGGAAGTTTCCTACAGAGTAAAATTGTTGCCTTTCAGTTAGTAAATTGGTGATTTGAAATTAGGACTTTGCATTAATTTGTTGGAAGCAAACCTTATTAGTTCCTGAGAAGGGCAGGCACTTCCTTGAGATTTCAAGGTGGTTGGGTTTGCTTGGCTGAGGAATGAAGTATTGATACTTATTTTATTTTATTTATATTGCCACCCAATTGATAAGTGATTGGGTAGGTAACAAACTATTAAAAAGATCAAAATACATACCAGAATGATTTAAAACACAGGCACAGTAGCAGAGACAATAAGTCTCATACTTCACGCTAAGGCAAACTCATATAGCATCCTGGCCCTGTGCCGGGAGAAGAACCAAGTTTTCAGGGCCTTTCTAAAGACCAGTAGGGTCAGGACCATCTGGATTTTGGGGGTGAGCGAGGATCCTGCTCCCAGAGCAGGTGCAACAACAGAGAAGGCATACCTCCTTGGTCCCATAAGGTGACACTATGCACACCTAGAGTATACAAGTACTGTTCCAAGTTGGCAGAGGTTTTTGAACAGGAAATTGATTCAGTTATGCAGAGCCTTGGCTACTGCTGTGGGACCTGGAACATGCCAACCCTGTCTGTTCTTGTTGAAAGAGCAGAGATAATTGGAGAGAGAGAGAGAGAGACAGTTTCACAAATGATCAGGGCTGTGCCAAGTCGGGCTTTATGGGTAACCATCTACACCTTGAATTGCACTTCGAAGCCCAGTGGTAACCACAGCTTGCACAGTAGCGCTGTTACATAGGCATACTACGGTGCACTCTTAACTACTTGTGTTGCTGTGATCTGGACTGTAGCTTCTGAGTGGACCTCAGGGGCAACCTCATGTACAGCACATTGCAATTGTCCAATGAGAAGTGACTTGTCAACTTTAAGAGGAAGGAAATGAAGTCCAATATTAGGATTGAAGATTCAGAAGCATAATTTATTAATGTCTTGTCTTGGCAGGATTACTTTGATATAGTAAAGAACCCCATGGATCTTTCTACTATCAAGAGAAAGCTTGATACGGGACAGTACCAGGAACCTTGGCAATATGTGGATGATATTTGGCTTATGTTCAACAATGCCTGGCTTTACAATCGTAAAACATCTAGAGTGTACAAGTACTGTTCCAAGTTGGCAGAGGTTTTTGAACAGGAAATTGATCCAGTTATGCAGAGCCTTGGCTATTGCTGTGGACGAAAGGTGAGGAAAGAGCTAAGTTAGTAGGTGGGAAAATGTAACAGTTGTTAAGGTAATTGAATACCTAGTTCTAAGCATTGTACTTGCCAGTATTGATTGTAAATATAAATATCAGGTGATGTGAACTTGCATTCTGTGCTTTTTCTGTCTCTACCTTATAACTCCCCATAATTTTGTGTTTATCTTCTCAAGCCTTTAATCCACAATTTAAAAAAAGTAAATTCAGATGCTTTTATTTATAATGTTTTAGCTTGACTTATAATTATTAACGTTTTAGCTTGACTATATAGTTATTATATAGTTACTGCTTTATAATAATTCAGTCTTACTATAGTTACTGACCAACACTCAAGTTCATACACTCAGTACACAACACAAAATTCAAGTAAAATTAGATAACGTCCTTAATAAGCAAACAAAAGAATATTTTAAAGGGAACTTAAATTGTGTTCTGTACAAGAGAGTTGATTTTTCCTGGAACAGAATCTCCCACGTGTTCTTGGAAATCTTGTAATGGGACAAGATTTCTAGATAAGAAAATACATGGATTTCAACCTAATAAAATGCAGAAGTTGGAGATCCTGGGAATTAAGTATGTTGCATCTTCATCAAGTTTGTATTGATGCCAGAAACCATTTCTGAATGTAGCCAATATTGATTTTGATCCACCAAAACAGAATTTATCAGTCAGTAAGTATTTTCTGCATCAACAGCTAGTTAAATCTGCACAAATACTTAAAAAAATATAGTAATATTTTTCATAACCTCTGTACTACGCATCCACCAAAGATTTATGAGATGTGCAGAGCATCATGCAAAATCGTCCAAAGCAATTTGGTTGAAGCAGTTTGGTGTAAAAAGATGCCCCCCCCTTTGTATTTGTCCCATTGGATGTGGTTTGTGTCTTCCCACGACTAATCTCAGTCTGCAACACAGTAGTTATATTTGAAGTTCTTACAAGTTTCACATGTTTGTAAGCAGCCTGTCCCCCTCTCTTTGCAGTTGGAATTTTCACCACAGACTTTATGTTGTTATGGCAAACAATTATGCACAATTCCACGAGATGCTACATATTACAGTTACCAAAACAGGTAAGAAGTAGTAGTGCACCTGCTCACTTTTTTTTTTTTTTTGCTTTCAGTATTTTCTCAAGAGAAAATATTTTTCTCTGTTTAAATCCATGTTGTCACATTAACAGCAGTAATAACTAAACTGTGTGGTTTAAAAACCAAATTGAAAGTAGAATGCTTACTATGTCACAGTTGAGATCACGTAACTATTAAGATAATTAAGACGACTAATGTATATCAAGTACTGTTGCTTAACTGGATTAGTTCAAGGTCCACCTGGTTTGGGGTTCCAGCAACCAGCAGATGTTCCATACTCTACTGATGCACCTTCAGTAATATGTGTGTATGAGTGTGTGTGTGTGTGTATATATATTACCATTGTTGTGAAGATTTACTTTTTTTGGAAATGCAAGAGGTGAAGATTGTTGCCAGTGTTTTTCTTTAAGACTTCCTTTAAACAGAAGGACTGTTATCTGTTTTGGGCTCCTCAAACATCTGATAAGAAAATTTTGCTATAAAGAAAGTAGCAAAACTATTTCTTGCTTCCTCTTGGTGGGGGCAGATACTTTTGGCAGAAACCTAAAGAATTTTTGTTTCAAACACAAAGAATATTTAATGTATTTTTGTAGCTATGCACCTTCAATTAACAGGTCAGTTTTATCACCTGAAGGTGATTTTTTTTTAATCTGCAGTCCTTTGTGCCATATTCAGATGGTTACTTGTAATGGAGAGTTGCTGTTCAATGCCAAAATCTTTTTAGTAAATGGCACTTAGTGTCCTGATTTTCTGAATGTCCAAACTGATGGTTTACTAGTATCAGTGTATATGATTAACTTTTATTACATACTAGAAAAAAAGGAAGAGTGGGAAAGTGACCTCTATAATCCATTCCTTAGCAATTACAGATCTGATAGTGTTGTTTCTGTTTTGCTTTAAAATGTCACAATTTTGGGGGGTTTGTGTTGTTTTGGTTTTGATTTTCCTTTGTGTTTGTGCGCCGTTCCTGAAGCAATAGATAGACGGCAGTTTCTATAAACTCTTGAAAATAGAAAACATCAAATCCAAATCAAATGAAGATGGAATCTTCTCAATGCAACAGCTATTCCATACATCCAAATTTATGGACTTCACCTGTTAAGAATGTACAGATCTGCAGCTGATTGTTACTGCATCTAACATTTTGACAAATCATGAATAACTGAATAAAAATAATTCAGAGAGCTCCTTTAAAGAGATGTTGCAAACAGATATTTTAGAAACTATGTCCATAAACATTTGAGCATTTGCAAGATAGTTTATTTTCATGCCTATCCAGCTCTTTCATACTAGGTGTTCTGTGGAGAAAATTGCTATCTTGATGCAGCTGTCAGAGCAGCAGTTGCACTTACCCTTCTTTTTTCTTCATTTTGATTGGTAATTGAGCATGGGTATACTTAACCGAATACATTTTGTTTGCTATAATTTGCTGCTTGTAATCCCATTTGAGAGATTTAATGCTAATCTGTGCTTTGCCTTGGCTTTCTGCTTTGTGTTGTCCTGTCTTGCTTCTGTGTTTTTTGTTTTTTGTCCTGAAAACCCCATTTCTTTGTTGTATGTATATTTTTATTTCTCCTTCATGCTTGTCGTTGTCTGCACTTGGCTTTGATTGCAAAAAAACAACCCAAAACAAAACAAAAACAAAAAACAAAACCAACCAATATCAAACTCTGGGTCCCATAAATCTTCATCATTGAATGTCCCTGTCGTCGTTGATGACCTGCTCTCTGCTCCCGCCCCCCTCCTTGGCCTGCTGTGATTGGTGACTTCGTTGCTTGGCTTGGGCTGTGTTGTGTGGACGGAACAGTTCACCCAAATATGGCCTTCTTGCCGACAGGTATCATTTCTGTGAGAAGTGCTTCAACGAAATCCAAGGAGAGAGCGTTTCTTTGGGGGATGATCCATCACAACCACAAACGTGAGTAGCTGCGTCCTATTTAATAACACTTAACTTTCTAAAGTTACAATCGTGGTACTAGCAGTCCTGTCATGCTGTACATTCTATATCTTTTTGAAAAAGCCATGCTATAGTAAAATTTTTACCTAAGGAGTTAAACCTCCAAGTGATGGATTTCAGAATAAATTCTTATTTTAAAACTGCAAGTCAAGTTTGGTGGAATAAGATCACCAAGATGCTTTTCATTCAGTATATATGGAGAGAGCGCTAGACTGCATAAAGGTCTAATACTAAGGCTTTTTAAACCAATTATAACTGAAAAATGATTTTGCTGTGCAAAAATGGTCATGTCAAAGCACAAAGTTCAAAGGAAAATTTAGATCTGGAATAACTGTATAATTATGTTTAAATTGTTTTGTTAAATCCTTTTAATAGATAATGAATAAAATTCAGAATTCAATTTTCTGTACAAAATAAGCTACAATATAGAGATACAAAGTTTTGTAGCCTGGGGATGTCCGTGTGAATGTTGCTGGAGAAATTCTACAAGTTCTAAAAGTTGTAGGGCATCGTTTTCAGTTTCTTTAAAGATATATATTTTTACATTTTATTCCTCAGCAGGCCTGCCACTAATTTCAGCTCTAGGAATAAGTTTTATGGTGGGGTTCTGGTGTTTACAGTTTTTTGTTTAATAGCAGAATGAAGTGTGTTATAATACATTTTTCAGTTACTGAGCATAAGAGTCCCCCCGTAGGGGAGAGATGGGCAGTGAATAAATTCATTCATTCATTCATTCATTCAATACATAAATAAAGTATCAAGATTTCTAGTGTACCATGAATTTTCCATAGGTGGTATTCTGAAATAAGTATCTCTTGGCAATATTACATTTATAGAAAACAAAATAAAAATGTCATGCTATATTAAACTTTTAAATTATAACGAATGGGGCTGTAAATTCTTTAATTCTTTTTTATTTATTTGACTGGGGGAAAATGAAAACAGCTGCAGTAAATATTTAGCAAGGGGTATATTTCTCTTCCCACAAACAAATGAATTGTTTCTTTATGTAACTTTTCAGTTCATAGAAAGTGCTAAACTTATCACTGCATTGCCTAAAAGCTGTTTTAGTATATTTTTGTAACTAACTATGCCAAATTTAGCAGACATAATTGTAAACCAGGTTGAATTCTGAAATGGTAAATATTTTCCAGAAAATGAGTTTGCCAATGTCAAAAGGTGATAGGGAGCTAACCAGACAATCCTGCTGAGGCAACAATTGCATAATCTGAGCTTTACTACCAGAAAGTCCTGAACTTATAGGAACTTATCTGTTATAAGGATCTCATGCATTAGAAAGGACTTGCAACATTCTTTCAGGTACCTATTATCTCAGGCCATAGAAATTAAGACAGTAGTTCAAATCATGTTTGTTACCAGTTAGCTCTCTAGTCTTATAATTGTAATGATATCCATGTGGCCTGCCTTAATCATCAGAAATTCTGGATCAGTTGGAGTTTCTGAACCTCACACAGGTACATTGTACTGGCCTTGTGTAAAAGTTAAAAAAAAGCAAAACAAATTACGGCATTCCTGGCCTAGCTTATATAAGAAATTAACTTGAGTTGCATATGGATAACTGTGTCCAGACCTCTCTGTCAAGAAGTGAAAAGTGATAAAGAGACCTGACTGATATAACAAGTGGGTTGTGTTTTAATTCAAACTACTAAACGTGTTTGAAAATGAATGTGTTCTGTACTTCTTGTATGCCCCTCTCCCAGCCATGAGATAGGTGAATAGCTAATAGGTGGTTTACAAACTTAGGTGGTTTTTATGCCCCATAAGGAAGAAATCTTCTGGAGCTTCTTACCAGATTGTTAAATGATGTGAGTACCTTCTCCCGTTCTGTATTTTGTGGTATCATCAGTTAGGGATTTAGTATTTAAGCATGGAATGCCACTGTTGAGCTGTACATTTTTAAGTAGGAATCATAGAGCTTCCAGGTGTCCAAATCTACCTGTTTTTTCTCTGAAAGTATTTTGTTTTCACTGGTGAGCTAGAAATATTAGCTTGGGATACTATATCATCTTGTCCAATTCACACCTTTCCTTTATTCCCAAAAAGTTCTTAAAAAGCAATATGTTTAGAAAGTCCTGCTAAAATGTAGATGTGTCTACTGCAGATCTAAAACTGTTTTTATTACGTTAATGCCTGTTCTAACCACAACTAAGATTGCCCATTTCTCTCCTCAGCACAATAAATAAAGATCAGTTTTCAAAAAGAAAAAATGATACACTGGATCCAGAACAGTAAGTGATACTTGAGCAGCTAAATTTATATCCTTAGAACAAAACAAACACTTGCTAGCATCAGTGTTGCCATTTTGTTGTTCATTTATTTTTGCTTTGGGACTAAAAAATATCAATTGCTTTACTTACGTTTGATGATACAGGTAGTCTTTGGTTAATGACCACCCTATTTAGCAACTGATCGAAGGTATGACGATGCTGAAAAAGTGACTTTATGACCAGTCTTCAAACTTACAGCCATTGCAGCATCTGGACAGTCACAACGCCATTTGGGCGCCTCACAACCGGCGCGCATTTATGACCATTGCAGTGTCCCACAATCACATGATTGCCATTTGTGAGTTTCACAGCCGGCTTCTGATAAGCAAAATCAGTGGAAAAGCTGGCAGTGAAATCACAAGTCGTGGTCATGTGATGTCTCACTGACCGCAGGTGATTTGCTTTACAACTGCAGTGGAACTGACATCATAAGAACTGACATCATGTGGTCATGTTTTGCTTAACAACTGTGTCACTTAGCAACAGAGTTGCTAGTCCCAGTTGTGGTTGTTAAGTGAGGACTACCTGTACTGGGAACAAAATTTGACTTGAATTTGGATCCATTTTTGAAGTTTTCCTTTCACCTTTAACAATTAGTTTATTTTAATGTACTGATTCATCCTCCCCTCTCCTGTTATATATGTAAGTAGGTAGATAAGTATACTTGCAAACTTATATAGGTATAGTGGAGCCTGAGTTGCTTTTATTTAATGGTAGAGTGTAGAATTCACATCTCAAATCTCTGCCAGTGTGTCTGAGATAGCGTTTCAGTTTTGAGTGGTATCATTTTGGAGAACAAAATGATACCTCTGTTCGTCTATTTCTGATTAAAGATACACATGCAGCAACTCTGTAGGTTTGAAGAATATATAGATTATGTTACATTGCATAATCCCTGCTTATCACTGAAACATTTTTTAAAATAATTATCATTAACCGTTTTTTGAGTGCTTGTGGCTCTTTTCTCTTCCAGATTTGTTGAATGTATAGAATGTGGAAGAAAGATGCATCAGATTTGTGTACTTCACAATGAAGTAATCTGGCCATCTGGGTATGCTGCTTTTTCTTTTGTATTTATTTACAATTCTAAAATGGGACGCGGTGGCGCTGCGGGTTAAACCGCTGAGCTGTCGATCGGAAGGTCGGCGGTTCGAAACCGCGCGGCGGGGTGAGCTCCCGTTGCTCGTCCCAGCTTCTGCACACCAAGCAGTTCGAAAACATGCAAATGTGAGTAGATTAATTGGTACCGCTTCGGCGGGAAGGTAACGGCGTTCCGTGAGTCATGCTGGCCACATGACCCGGAAGTGTCCTATGGACAACGCCGGCTCCAAGGCTTTGAAACGGAGATGAGCACCGCCCCCTAGAGTCGGACACGACTGGACTTTACGTCAAGGGAAACCTTTACCTTTACTTACAATTCTAAAAATGACACACTGACTAAGAACTATAGTCAGTGTGTCATTTTTAGAATTGTAAATTCTAAAATTTAGGAAATGTGCTGATGCTATAATTTATAATAGTTCCATGTGGCCTTTGATGTTCATTAACAAACTTGTAATGTAGTTTTAGTATTATTATTTATAGGAAGTTTCCATACTCAAAGCTCAGAAAGCTTTTTTAAAATTCCAGTGGAATCTTTATTGGTGGGTCATCTTCTGGGTTTTTTTTGCATCAGTATTCTTGCCCTAGAATTGCAAAAAGTGCCGAAAAAGGGGAAAGATAGCAGTTATATTATATATTATCATTAAAACAGGTGAAATCAGCTGTCTGGGCAGACTATGATATACTGGAACACTTCTATTTAGGCAATGGCTGTTCAGTAACAGTTTGAAATCCATATTTAGGTATTAGTATAATATGCTAGAAAACGTCATGAAGATATTTTTGTAGAAATCATTAAATTACATTAGGAATTTAAATTCTTTTCTTCCTTCTGTTTTAGCTTTGTCTGTGATGGTTGCCTAAAAAAATCAGGACGGACCCGAAGAGAGAACAAATTCTCTGCTAGAAGTAAGTAGAAATTGGTACATTTCTCATATTTATTGCTATTTGCTTTTTTAAATTGATGTATTTATTTTAAATGTTTTTATTCTGTTAACACCAAAACAGTTTACAATAAGGTAAAAACAATAATAATAAACCTCATATAAAGAAGTCAAAGTAGAAAAGTAGAATAAAAGCAACAGACCGGAGGAGCCAGATAAAACTACTTCCAGCAAACCTGAAATAGTAATTCCCAAAGCCTTCTGTAACTTGAGTTTCACTCAGGAGAGAGTTCTAGTCAGGTGATCTGATGGAGATTTCAGATGTTTGACATACAGAAAGATGTCCACTGTTCTAAATAGGTGGCCAGATTTGCAAGAGTTACTGATTTGGAAGTTAGTCCCTTTGTTTTCATTGAATTTTACTGACAAGTAATGTTTTAGAGACTGCAGCACTATTAACATTGTGTGGCATAAACATTGCTCACCCTTCTTCACAACACATACTGGAAAAAATACAGAGTTGCAGTATGTTCATCTGATCAGCAATTCCTATACTGAATTCCGGCAGTATTGCCCTATCAAGAACATATATCTTTAATAATTGGAGGTGAATTGTTGATCACTTTATAATTAAACTGGAAAACATGACTGTTGATAATTTGCAGTGACAAGATATATTTGGAGGCTCAGCTCTTGAAAAATGGAAAATATTCACTTCAAGATAATCCAGGGAGCTTATTCTTCAGCTCCATTTTTCTCCATTCAGACAACCCACCCACTGACCCAAGTCTGATAGTTCTGGTTTCAGCATGTTCCTGAATTTGGACTAGAACAGATTCATTGTCTTGCTGTATATTCTAGACGAGTTTACTTTTTCTTTGCTTAGGAGGTATATAGTGTCAAATCTACTTTGGCAACAGCTTGGACATGCTTTATCATCTTTGGTTTGTTTGTGTTTTTTTTACTACCTAGTCTTCAGCCCTAGGATTTTCTGGTATTTTCCTAGCTAAGTAAAGGTATGATCCTACTTAGGTTTTTAAAGATGTGGCTATATGAGTTTTATTGAAAGCTATTACTGGAGTAATTTCAGTGTGCACTTTTTAGTTGTAAATTAAAATCTTCATTTTTGTAGGATTACCAACCACTAGACTTGGTACCTTCTTGGAAAACAGAGTGAATGAGTTCCTGAGGCGACAGAATCATCCTGAGTCAGGCGAAGTCATTGTTAGGGTGGTTCATACTTCAGAGAAAACTGTAGAGGTTAAACCTGGAATGAAAGCAAGGTATTCTTTCCTCAAACCTTCAGATGGCATGCTTTTTCTGTATGAGTATTAAGCTGTGTTATTGCTACAATTGCGTAAGCAATAAAATGTTATTTTGTTAGTCAAAAGAACGTGCAGCATAGGATTTGATAAAGTCTCATTTTTAAAATTTTGAGTGATAGATTAGTGAGACTTCTGTAATGATTCAACACATCTGCAATTTATTACATATTTTGAGCTGCTTTTCATACAGGATATTGATTGAAAAGAGATTTGGAAGAAGGAGATAGTAAACATGAGGTTTTGGAGGATGCACAAGCTTATTAAAAAGTCGAACAGATAAACATTATCTTTACATCCTTCTTTATTTATTAGATTTATATCCTGCCAGATTGCTATAGTGTCCTCTGAAATTGTGAGCACTTTTAGTTAGGTTTGGTTTATTATTTATATATTGGTTTACTATAAGATGGTTTTCAGAAAAAGAGTTAAAATATAGTAGAACAAAATAGATAAAAGAGTGAATTATTAAAATAAAATGTTAGAATAATACTTTGTTTGTTGGACAGCTTCCATATTAAGCATCCTGTAATGCATGATAGTATTAAATTTGCTGCTATTGCTTTATATTATGCCTTTTAATTTTGCAGGTTTGTAGATAGTGGAGAGATGGCAGAACAATTCCCTTATCGGACAAAAGCACTCTTTGCTTTTGAGGAGATTGATGGTGTAGATTTATGCTTTTTTGGCATGCATGTTCAGGAGTATGGGTCTGATTGCCCTCAACCCAACCAGAGGTAAAAAAATTGTATTGTTATTTTTTTCATAATTCTTAAATTGGATTACAGGTAGTCCTCACTTAACGACCACAATTGGGACCAGAATTTTGGTTGCTAAGCAAAGCAGTCATTAAGTGAATCTGACCTGATTTTATGGCCTTTTTTTCACTGCAGGCATTAAGCAAACCACATGGTTGTTAAGTGAATCATGCGGTTCCCCGCTGATTTTGCTTGCCAGAAACCAGCCAGGAAGGTTGAAAATGGCGATCACATGATGGGGCACTGCGATGGCCATAAATGTGAACTGGTTACCAAGCGCCCAAATTGTAATCACATGACTGTGGGGACACTGCAATGGTTGAAAGTATGAGAACTGGTCATAAGTCAGGTTTTTTTCCAACACTCTCATAAGTCTGAAGCGTCACTAAAAGGATGGGTGTTAAGCGAGGACTACCTTTATTGTTAGATAAATGCCTAAAAAGTGGAAAATCTCATTTAGAAGACTAGCAGGATATATGTTTAAGACATCTACCCCCTCTTACATGTGTTACTTGTCTTTCTCCAAGGTTGAATCATTATCATATACCTGACAGGGAGATTATATTAAATAACAATAACTATTTACTTAGGGAATTATTTAGGACCATTTGCTTTTTTTAAAGAAGCAGCTTGACTCACAATCTTTATTATGCTATTTCTTTCCTTCAAAAAAACTGAATTGATGGAGATGAGTACTTTTGCTGAACAACAGAGAAATCCACCTTTTTAAAGGAGAGGAAAGGTGAATTTTAACTTCAGCTAATGTTTGGTAAAGAAGCTCAGAGTTTCTCTGCCAAGAAACAGGTGAAAAATTTCTTTCCTTGGTCTCTACTTCTCTTTGCAGAAGAAAAAGATGGAAGAATACTGATACTGGGCTGTGACTTGTACAGCAGTGCTGCTTAACAATTACCTAAAAAAATAATCAGAGCAAGAAAAAAGGATTAAAGTTCCTTTATATATGGAAAAAATGCTAGAAGAAGGTGTAATTCACAGTCTATTTTAGAAACAACATATTTATATTAGTCTTCCATTTGTATGATGGTTAATTGTTTCCAGAAACTTTTAACCAAGCAGCAGCAAGTATGATAGTATCCTTTAAAGGGAAAAAATGCATATTGGTGACATTTTAATGGCCAGATTAATTTTCAGCCTGTAGATTTACCGCAAATAGCCATTTGCAACATAGGTAATTACTAGCTGTTGGAGAAATATAGTGTTTCCAAGAGAAGAATTTTTTTTTTTAAATTTACAGGAAGATGTGGCTTCTGACTTTTAACAGCAAGGATATACAAAATTTCCATAATCAATCTCTTACTCTATATTAAACAAAAACTACACATTATTTCTATAAATCATTCCCCTTTAACACATAATAAAAATCACTAAGTAGTTACTCCTCCTCCTTATATTAAAATAAAGAAAAAAAATTCATACAAACCTCCTAAATATCTTTCTCCTCTCCAAAAAATGAAACATATTTAATTATTCCCTTCCTACCACTATTCTATACATTTCTGTCTACTATAATAAAAATCAAATTGAAAGGCACATAAGTTGCCAGCTGTTACACTTAACGGTGTAACAATTTTAATAATCCCAATCTTAATAAATCCAAAATCTTAACACAAAAAACAAAGCCAATTCAAAACAGTAAATCCAAATCTTTAAAGGCAAATAACATCAGTCAAATCCTTAAAGCAAACCAAATAAACATTCTTCGACTTTTATCCCACTTCAAAATAAACTAGAGCAGTTACGTATTCCCAAAATATGCACAGAGCTTGAGAAAATCAAACAGCCCATCTGCCCCCCTCCAAAATTCCAGGTTCTTTTCATGGCATTCCACCAGGAGATCAACCCTACTTATGGCTTGCAAATCACTCTCCCCCCTAGATTTCTCCAACTCCATTATCCAATCTTTATCCAGCATCTTGACAAAAATCCCAATCTCAGTCTTAAAAGAAACCTTTCTATTGCTCTTAGATTCAATTTCATCCACCACATCCCCAACTTAATGGCACATTTTAGCTCTCATATTTTCCACAGTGTCCTGGATATCTTGCATAAAGATTTGATAAAAGTCAGAGGATACATGTTTGAAGTCCTGGTGAAGGTCAGAAAGAATTTGTTTGAAATCCTCCATGTCTCATGCAGTAGATTATGGTGCTCCCAGGAGCTTAATCAGCGAAAGTCAAAGATACGGGAAAGTTCAAAAGTTGTTCACACAAAGTGAGAGTGAATAGCAGACTGTTTTCAAGGGAAAGTGAAGACAGAAAGCTGAAGGTTCAAATCAGCCAATTCAACATGTAGGAAAATGCTAATATCTTCAAATTTAATACAAAAATAATAACAGGAAGACAATTATTTACTCAACCTTTGAAATTTCCTTTGGAAGGAAAACAAAATCCAAAATTTAAAAAAAAAAATTTTTTTTAAAGTAATCCCAAAAATAACGTTAAGCACCAAGAGAACCAGCTTCTCCTTGCTGTAGAAAGCCTTTCTTGGGGAACATATGCTTAAAAAAAAATTGGTGATTTAGAAATGGGGTAGCCAGTCTTAGTGTCCCTTTAAGGCTACAGCACGGTTTGAAAATGGTGACATCCCTACCTCCCAGGTGCTCTTACCATCAACTGCAAAACGCTGTTTGTGATCTCTGCAAGCCACCATTCCAGAGGACAAATGGGATAATTCCAAGTATTCTCCTTGATCGGAAGAACATTTCTGGGCTTCAGGAAAGCCTGCCTGAGCCCAAAAAAAGCTACTGCGCTGTCCGTTCTGCCTGCCAAAATAGCGGACACAGCCATTTGGTCTGCCATTCCCACCCGAAGCCTTATTTTTTTGAAAAGAAAGTTTTCAAAAAGAAAGTTTTTTGTTTTTATTGTAGTTTTTATTCTTTCTCTGAAACTTAATAAAATTTACTATAATAAAAGAGAAATATGTTTCCTAGAAGTGGCATCATAAAATAGTGCCCTATTTTTTCTGTCCGTGTTCCTAAATTCTACCTGATTCTGTGAGTTACAATAAAGTTAAATGTTGGAGTATTAATAAAATATGTTATATACTGCTACCGTAATAGTGAGTGCATCTTATTAAGCACGTCAACAGCTATGGTTGGCTGCTTGGTTATTAAAGAGATTTGTATTTTGGCAATTTTTGGAGCTGTGTAAACCCAAACCACCTATCATAGTTTGCCTCTAGAACAACACATTTTCAATAAACTCTGGAGTTGAAACCTTTCTTCTACTCCAATTACACATGTCAATTCCTTCCCTTGTTTAAATCAATCCGTGATTTGCTGTTTTGGCCCACTGGGAAACTGTGGTTTGATTTACGTTGAAAACCAAGAGTGGTAACTACCTGTCACTCTTGGTTTGCAGGCCACGTGGAAACCACAGTTTTCTAGTTCAAGCAAAATGAAAAATTAGCTTATTTCAAGTTACAAAAGATATCATAATATGCAATCTTTATTTCTTTGAAAGTTCATTCTTATAGGACCAAACATGATTTGGATGCCTGTAATTATTTATTTAATTAACTGGTTTATATGCCACCCAACTCACAGTGACTCTGAGCAGTTTACAGCTGTTAAAAACATTTCAAAATAAAGAACAATACAAAAACAGCAGAAGACAAAAGAACGAAGATGGCAAAGAAAATAAACCCAGAGGGGAACAAGAAAAAGGAAGAAAGGGGCATCAGTCATCCTCACCAAAGCCTTGGGCAAAGAGCCATGTCCTCAGGGCCTTTCAAAATACCAGTAGGGTGGGCCCTTTGAATCTCGGGCAGGTGCTGCTACAGAGAAGGAGCACTTCCAGGATCCCAGTAGGTGGCATTGTTTAATCAATGGAACCTGGAGCATGCCAACCGTACCAGGTCAAACCTACCAGGCAGATACTATGGGAGACAGGCAGTCCCTCAGGTAACCAGACCCAATGCCACGTAGGGCTTCATTGGTAGCAACCAGTGCCTTGAATCACACTTGGAAGCAAACTGGCAACCAGTGCAGCTTGCAAAGCAGAGCTGTTATGTGGGCATACTGAGGCATTACATTCTTCCAGAATTGAACGTGTTAATATCTTAAAAATCTTATCTGAAAAATAGTTAAACATAGTTAGGATAAGGAACTAGTTTTTAAAAGGAGGCAATGAAAGATGAAGTTAAGGCAAATTCCTTAGGTTCTAAAGGTGCATTGATTTTAAATGGTTTTTTAGGGGGTATTTGAAAGATGGAAGAAAAAGGAAATAGTTGAATACTGCAAAATGCTTCTGGTTATGGCTTATGAACTTCCTCTGTTCTTTAGGCGAGTATACATATCTTACCTGGACAGTGTTCATTTCTTCCGCCCTAAATGCCTGAGGACTGCTGTCTATCATGAAATTCTAATAGGTTACCTAGAGTACGTTAAGAAGTTGGGGTAAGTTTTCTATTTCACTGTATTGTATAGTATTGTGTATTGTAACCCATAAAAGAAATATGCACTCTTTTTGGACTAGTGAACAGATTTGAAAGGTCAATTGTGTTGAGGTCAAGTGGGCAGAAAGCCTGCTGAGCGCCAAATACGATGTTTCTAGACCATGTTGCCAATCCCTTCTCTGTAGCATCCAGAAGATAAGTATATTTTCAAGATATATCTTATAATCTTGTATCTAGATGTGCTTTGACTGGTATACTATTAGTGGCAAACAAGAATTCTTTCTTGTTGCAATTGTAGAATGTATTTTTTTGGTTTCTTCCCTGAAGGGTGCATATATGGAAAGTCCCAAGTGAGGACTGTGTAATAGAGAAGAATAAAATGAAAGAATTCCTGAAAGCAGTTACTTTATGTCAATATTATGAAGATGAATTGTATCTGAGATGGATCACCTGAGAGCCCTGTGTGGGTCTTAATTTAATTTACATTAGCATATTAGAAGCATTTTATTGAAGGCTTCATTGATGCCTAAATCATTTTGGGAGAGAAATTTAAGATTAAATTATATGGGAAACATTGTTAAGCTAGTTCTAATCTTAAGGTTAAAATTAGCAAAGGAGAATGATTTAAAGAAAAGGCAGCATATAGAAAAGTGCTGCTCTTATAAGAGGAAATTCTGATTATGTCTGCATCGTGGTGGAGTTTTTCTAATGCAATCCTGAGCAGAGAAACATTTAATCAATTGTATTAATGGGTTTTGTTTCTTGGTTTATTTCAATCAAAACTAATTTTGACTTAGGAAAGGTACTGTTTTCAATGGCAAGTTAAATGTATCTTGCCTTCAGTGTGTCTGTGTATTTATAAACAAGCTAGAATATTCCAGATTCAGCTATCTTGTTGTAGAGGAAGCATTCTTGATTTGAAAAGGTAACAAAATGATACTAAATGAGGTAAGCATATTTGAAATACTGTATAATGGAACTAATAATGTTTTATTTCATTACTGCTAGCTATACAACTGGGCACATCTGGGCCTGCCCACCTAGTGAAGGAGATGATTATATTTTCCATTGCCATCCTCCTGATCAAAAGATTCCCAAACCAAAACGACTACAAGAATGGTATAAAAAGATGTTGGATAAATCTGTGTCAGAGCGCATTGTCCATGATTACAAGGTTGGTTATGCATTAGTTGAAGTATCACATTTGTTGACCTTGGGCCAGTCACACACACTCAGCTCAACTTACCTCACCGGGTTGTTGTTGTGGGGAAAATAGGAGGAGGAAGGAGTATTTGGTATGTTCACAGCCTTGAGTTATTTATAAAAATAATAAAGGCGGGATATAAATAAATAAATTAAATAAATAAAATATTCCTAAGTCACAGTTCTTCAGAAAAGTGTAAAAACATCTTTGAAAAGCAGTATTGCATATCTAGTTTTGATATTTATGAAGCCTATCTTCTACTTGAGATTTTCAAATAATGGTGGTAGAAATAACATTTCATCTTTCTGCATCCCCAAGTGTACATTAAAAAGAAAAGATCTGAAAGATACATAACATAGGTTGGGAAAACTATATTTTGTTGTGAAGCTTAAGAAGATGAACAACTTTTTACATATATCTCTCAGACTGTTTTCACATTGTTAAGTATGTGCTGAAAGATATTTTGTGTTGCAGGATATTTTTAAGCAAGCAACGGAAGACCGTCTAACAAGTGCAAAAGAGCTGCCCTACTTTGAAGGGGACTTCTGGCCAAATGTTCTAGAAGAGAGCATTAAGGAATTAGAGCAAGAGGAGGAAGAAAGGAAGAGGGAAGAGAACACTAGCAATGAGAGCACTGATGTAAGAAAATAGCTTCTACAAAAAAGTCATCCACGACATTTTAAAATGTGGAAGTAAAGAAAATAAATGCAGAGGGGCAAGTGGCTCAGGCCCAACCAAAGGCATTTTATTTTAATTCAGGGATGACCTTAAAATGACTAGAAGGATGTTCCACGTGCCACTGTTCTCGACCCTATTGTGGTGAGATTAAGAGATGGGTACTGCTATAAGTTTTGGTTGGCTGTTTCAGAAGGTCTGGGTTGAATGACCTAATGAAGGTTTTGTCAGCTGATTCCTAAGTTCTTCTGGGCAGGGTAAGGCCTTAAGCAAAATTTCGTTTTCCATTCTCAAACTTGTCTGTGTTCACTTTCAGGTTAGCAAGGGAGATAGTAAAAATGCCAAAAAGAAAAACAACAAGAAGACCAGTAAAAATAAAAGCAGTTTGAGTCGTGGTAACAAAAAGAAGCCAGGAATGCCCAATGTCTCCAATGATCTTTCCCAGAAACTCTATGCTACGATGGAAAAGCACAAGGAGGTAAGAGTAAAGTAAACTCTTCAGGGGCACCCTAAAATGAGTTTGGAAGGGAGCGGCAGGTGAAAGAAATGTGAGATGAAGTGGCAAGGGAGAGTAAAAGGACAGTGAAATGTGCTCTTGGGCTTGGGAAGGAGAAAGCAGGGAGAGTATCATCAGCTTTTTAGAAACTAATAATACTGCACGGCTTTTTAAAGCACTGCTATTTTGCGTATCTAAGACGCTGAACATTTTTCCCAAATTGAAGGATGGGTGTGTAGTATAAAATATATCCATGGGTTTACTATCTAAAGCACATACAAGAAAAAAGTGTGCAAGATGTATAATGGAAGAAAACAGTCTTATCCCACAAGTCAATCGGACTAAAATAACCTAAGTTACGTTTTAGTTAAGCCCTCGTTCACTTGCACTACCACTTATTTGCCATTGATTATGACTGGATCACTAGTCATAATGAGAGCCAGTTTGGTCTAGTGGTTAAGGTTCTGGGCTAGAAACCAGGAAGCTGTGAGTTCTAGTTCCGCCTTAGGCATGAAAGCCGGCTGGGTGACCTTGGGCCAATCACTTTCTCTCAGCCCAACTCGGCGCAATGTAGACTAGCCTCCTCGTGCACTCCGGGCAATGTGACTTGTCACGGCTAAATAGTCTACACATCTGGCTGCTGGACCTCACAAGGATTTCCCATCAAGAACAAGCAGCATGAACACCGAACTGCTATGCCATACAATTAAAAAAAAAACTAGTCATAATGATTTTTGGTCAGAAAATTAAATGGCTGCATTTCAGTATTTAGTTAGTACATGGTGGAAGGACTTGCTCCAAATTATACTTCCTGCTCTAATAAGCATTTGATGAAATGGAAAAGAATTAAAACCTGTCTCTGATATCTATAACCTATACAAGCATTTCACGCTGAAATTAACAGCATAGAACATCAAACATTCTAAATTCAAAGAATGTGGCTTAGAAAAGAACCTAAAATAGGCCACTCTCTTTTACAGGTATTCTTTGTGATCCGTCTCATTGCTGGTCCTCAAGCCAACTCCCTGCCTCCCATCATTGAACCTGACCCACTTATTCCATGTGACTTAATGGATGGGCGTGATGCCTTCCTTACCCTTGCTAGAGACAAACATCTTGAGTTTTCCTCACTGCGAAGAGCAATGTGGTCAACTATGTGTATGCTGGTAGAGCTGCATACTCAGAGCCAGGACCGCTTTGTTTATACCTGCAATGAGTGCAAGCACCATGTGGAGACAAGATGGCATTGCACTGTCTGTGAGGTATGCCTAACCTATAGTGAAGTATCTGGTTAAACTTGCATTTCAGAAATTCCTTTTATCTGCTGTTTTCCCTTGTAATTAGTCATTAGATCAGCCTTTCTCAACCTTTTGACCCTGGAGGAGCCCTTAAAATATTTTTCAGGCCTTGGGGAACCCCTGCACATTCAGGCTCAAATATAGGCCAGAAGTTACAAAATTATTTTATTCATTTCATGTATAGGCCTGTATATATGTATTAACAGTGTTCTTAAACTGAAAATAAAGAATGAAGCTTACCTCTTTAATGTGAAGTTGCCCAAATTTGAAATAATTTTTGAAATAAATCGTGATCTCCCAGGGAACCCCTAATGACCTCTCACGGAACCCTGTTTCCATGGAACCCTGGTTGAGAAACCCTGCATTAGATAATACATGGATATGTCTGTCATCTCAGTATAGCCCCTCTCTACTTGAGAACTTAATAATATGACAGAGATTCATGAAATGGTAATGTATTCTTTTTAGTAAGATTCCTGTTTATTTACCTGAGTACTCCATGGGCTCAAGCATTGTAAGACCACATCCATATGAAATAGGAGATAGCCCTTCATTTGTGGTTCTTGGTGTATTAGTACCAATGTATTTGTTACTTTCTGTATGCTTTTTCATTGTACACTTTTGATATTTGTAACCTATTAACTCCAGTAAGCATTTGGTTTTTTTAACTTGTCCAGCTTTTTACTTTGGCCTGCTGTATTTTAATAAGATTTTCTGTTATCTGGACAAATATGTGCATAAAATAGAAGAATTTTTTTCTTCAATAACTTAACCATTACCATTTTTAGATTGGTAGAAAAAATAATGCAGCCTTAAATTCATGTTAAAATGTTACTGTGTTATTTGGAGTTGATAAACTAGTGAACTTCTGTAGGCCTACATTTCCAAGTATCTGACTAATCATTTCTGTGTTTAGGATTATGACTTGTGCATCACCTGCTATAACACTAAAAACCATGAGCACAAGATGGAGAAACTGGGCCTTGGTATTGATGATGAAAGCAACAACCAACAGACAGCCACCACTCAGAGTCCTGGTGATTCACGTCGCCTGAGCATCCAGCGCTGCATCCAGTCTTTAGTTCATGCCTGCCAGTGTCGCAATGCCAACTGTTCACTGCCATCTTGTCAAAAGATGAAGAGAGTTGTCCAGCACACCAAAGGTTGCAAACGCAAAACCAATGGAGGGTGTCCAATTTGCAAGCAACTAATTGCTCTTTGCTGCTACCATGCTAAGCACTGCCAGGAGAACAAGTGCCCAGTGCCATTTTGCCTCAATATCAAACATAAACTTCGTCAGCAACAGCTTCAGCATCGCCTACAGCAGGCCCAGATGCTCCGGAGGAGGATGGCAAGCATGCAGAGGACAGGCATAGTAGGACAACAGCAAGGGTTGCCCTCACCAACACCAGCCACACCAACTACTCCAACAGGCCAGCAGCCACCAACTCCTCAAACACCACAGCCTCAGCCTCCACCACAGCCTGTTTCACAGCCACAATCTGCACCTCCTAATAACATGCCTCCATATAGCATTGCAAGAACTCAACCTCCTGGTGCTGTGTCCCAAGGCAAGGCAGGTGGCCAGGTAACTCCTCCAACAACTCCTCAGACTGTTCAGCCACCTATCCAGGGTCCTCCTGCAGCTGCAGTGGAAATAGCCATGCAGATACAACGAGTAGCAGATCACCAGCGGCAGATGGCTCATGTTCCAATCTTCCAGAGGCCTATTCAACACCAGATGCCTCAAATGAATCCAATACAGCCTATGAGTGTAACACCACCTCAGATGGCCAGAGGTCCTGGTGGGCACATAGATCAAGGGATGGGATCAACAGGAATTCAGCAGCAGCCAACATGGGCTCAGGGTGGGTTGCCACAGCCTCAGCAACTGCAGCCAGGAATGCAAAGACCAGCAATGATGTCAATGGCCCAACCTGGACAGCCAATGAATATGTCACCACAACCAGGAATGGGTCAGGTACCTGGTACAGCTCCATCAAAACCAGGTTCTCTGCCCCAGGCAGCCTTACAAAACCTGCTGCGGACTCTCAGGTCTCCCAGCTCTCCCATGCAGCAGCAGCAGGTGCTTAACATCTTGCACTCAAACCCCCAGTTGTTAGCTGCTTTCATTAAGCAGCGGGCTGCCAAATATGCTGGGAACCAGAATCCGCAAGGCATGCCAGGACAGCCTGGAATGCCTCAGGGCCAGCCAGGTCTGCAGCAGCAGCAGCAGCAGCAGACCATGCCAGGACAGCAAGGTGTTCACCCAAATCCAGCCATACAGAACATGAATCCAATGCAAGCAGGTGTCCAGAGGCCTAGCATGCCTCAGCAGTCACCACCTCAGCAGCCTCCACCCCAACAAACCATGGGTGGGATGAATCCTCAGGCACAGCCAATGAACATGAATCACTCGGGAATGTCTCCCCAGTTCCGGGATCTCCTGCTAAGACGACAGATAATTGAACAACAGCGGCAGCAGCAGCAGCAAGGAACAGGACCAAGTTTAGGTCCTGGCATAGCCAATCATAACCAGTTCCAACAGCCCCAAGGAGTTGGGTATCCCCAGCAGCAGCAGCAGCAGCAGCAGCAACGAATGCAGCATCATATGCAGCAGTTGCAGCAAGGAAATATGGGACAGATGAGCCAGCTTCCTCAGGCAATGAGTGCAGACACGGGATCAAATTTGCAGCAGGCTTACCAACAGCGGTTACTCCAACAGCAAATTGGATCCCCAGCTCAGCCCAATCCTATGAGTCCTCAGCAACACATGCTTCCTAATCAAGCCCAGTCCCCACACTTACAAGGTCAGCAGATTCCATCATCGCTTACCAATCAAGTTCGTTCTCCACAGCCTGTCCCCTCACCACGCCCCCAATCCCAGCCACCCCACTCCAGCCCTTCCCCTAGGATGCAGCCTCAACCTTCTCCACATCATGTCTCCCCACAGACCAGCTCCCCACATCCAGGACTGGTAGCTGCCCAGGCTAACCCCATGGATCAAGGGCACTTTGCCAGCTCGGACCAGAGTGCAATGCTTTCTCAGCTTGCTAGCAATCCAGGCATGGCAGGGCTCCATGGTGCAAGTGCCACAGAACTGGGACTCAGCTCAGATAATTCAGACTTGAATTCAAATCTTTCACAGAGTACACTAGACATACGCTAAGATACATTGTAGCATTTTGGGAGCAAAAAAAAAAAAACTTATTTTCTCAAGACTTTTTGTACTGAAGACAATTTTTTTGAATCTTTCTTAGCAGAACATTTTCCCTGGAATACATCTGAAATCTGCAACAGTAGTTGGTGGTTTAAAAAAAAAAACCCAACAAATTGAACGTGGGGGACAATGGAATACAAAGAAAATATATTTTTGTTATGGCTGGGATCGTAACCAGTCCTTTTTTTGTTTTTGTTTTCCCTTCGCGTGCGTTGGGGAGGTGCTTGGGAGCGGATAGTTATTTGGCTGCTGACCAAATGACTTCCTTCACTAGCCTCCAATAGGTTTTATTTTTTTTAAATTAATGAAAATATGTAATATTGATAGTTATAATTTACTGAGGCAAATGGTTAACTTTTTCCCTATTCTGGTTTTCCTCTTGTCTACTGCAAAAAAACAAAACAAAACAAAAAAAAAACAGAACATTACCTAAACTGGAGGACAAAAAAAAGGTGAATGTTGCTTTAAAATTACAGTGCATATATATAAATATATATATAAATATATATTAAAGATAAATACCAATTTTTCTTCCTTGGTTGGAAAGATGTCAATTCTTTTAAAAACTGTAAAAAAAAAAAAATATTAAGAAACCCAGTCTCCCCTCTGAAGTCTACTTTTGTCCTCCAAGAATTTTCTATACCAGAGTCTGAGCTTAAACTTCAAGTATTAAAATTTGTACATGTAGAAAAGACAACTTTTTTGCAAATATATGGGGGCAGCTGCCAAATGGATGTAGTATATATATTGTGGTTTGTTTTCTTGAAAGATTTTTTTGTTATTTTTACATCTAACAAAGGAAAAAACTTAAGAGGGTAAGAAACTATTCCAAGGGTAAAATTTTAACCTGAGTGAAAATCCCTGGGGTTTCTTCTTTATGCTTGCTTTCTCTTTCCCTCCCCTCCCTTTTTCTCCTCTTCCATTTTCTGTAAAACTTGAAAATAGAAAGCAAAAAACCCTCAAATGTTGTAAATCATGCAATTAAAGTTGATTACTTATAAATATGAACTTTCGATCACTGTATAGACTGTTAATTGATTTCTTATTACCTATTGTTAAATAAACTGTGTGAGACAGACTGGTTTTTTTATGCTTCCCTTCTTCTTTTCCCTACAGTTGGTGCTTTTTTACAATAGGGAAAGAAGATGGTATGCTTTTATAGACAACCTATGGCAATCCAATTAATGTACATATATTTGTGTTTGGTCTTTTTTAAAGGTGGGTGTTTTGGACTGTAATGAATACGATCAATGTCCATTTTGCTGTGCCTTTGTATGTGCTTCTATTTGTGCTTTGGAAAGTACAGACATTTCTAATATCCAGGTGGGATCCCAGTTACATATTTGACTTGGTCGTACTTCATCCTCAAGCAAACATGTTCATTGTGCAGATTTTTGAGCTATGCAGGCTTACCCTTCAGGAAGTTGCTTTGCACTCTGATTCAAGAGTTTGGAAAGTAATGAAAAATTTCAGGCACATGGACTCCTCCAGCAGTTACAGTTTTTAATTATAAAAATGCTTTGATTCACCCTTCACCAAGGACAGCAGTTTTGTATTTTGAAGCCCACTAACTTAAATTGAGTAAATAATACTTAGCTACACATCTGATAATACATTACAGTTATACAAGGGATCTGCAAACATCTTGATTTCTTTTGATGTTGTGGACCTGAGAATCTGAGGAAGTTTTTTACATTGTCAGGTAGTAACACACAGAAATCCTGTCATCTTGGTGTCTACATGTGCTAGTAAAGATAAGGTCTTCTAAATTATATATGGCCTCTTGCGTCCTTTTTTAGATTGGCTCAAAACTATAGTCAGGCTCTTATTTTGGGTATGACTAGGAATGACCAGTGTATTTTTAGAATAGCAAATAGAGCAATCATGATTGGATATTAAGTAAAAAGAGATACAGAACTTGGATGAGTAACAATTTCACTAACTTCAACTTTTCTTTTTATTTTTAATACCCAATCATTATTGCTTCATTTTTATCTATACTAAATCCATCCAACTACATGCTCTATTTGGAAACATAATATAGCAGTTAATTAATGTTTACAGTAATCTTAAGCTCTTTTGCCAATGGATCCAGCTTTTGTATTATGCTACTTTTCATGATTTTATTACAATCAGCAGTGAGAAATGCTGCCCTAGAAGAACTAGATACGTGGCATTTCTTGATTCAGTTGAGTTAAATTCATAATCATATTTTTGGTTGATATAGAAACATGCTAGGTGTCTCAGATATGCGTGTCTGAAGGTTACATTCTCTTTCATGATAACATCTAAACTCAGAAGCCTACTTCCCAATCTTAAGATTAGGGATTTTTGTCAAGACTAGTGTCAGTATTAATAATTAGCTTGATAGGTGCCTAGAGTGCATTGTTGAATTGAGAAACCAGACATACAGGTAGTCCTCAATTGGGACCAGCATTTTGGTTGCTAAGTGAAGCCGTCATTAAGCAAATCTGACCCAATTTTATGACCTTTTGGCAGCAGTCATTAAGCAAATCACTGCAAGCATTAAGCGAACCACATGGTCATTAAGCAAATCATGGTTCCCCATTGATTTTGCTTGCCAGACGCTGGCCAGGAAGGTCAAAAATGGTGATCGTGGGACACTACACCGGTCATAATTGCAAACCAGTTCTCAAGCGCCCAAATCGTGACCACGTGACTGCAGGGACACGGCAACGGTCGTAAGTGTGAGGACCAGTTGTTGGGGGTTTTTTTCCAGCACCATCATAAGTCCAAACTATCACTAAACAAATGGTTGTTAAGCAAGGATTACCTGTATGTGAATTATGTGCCTTCAAAGTGTTGGATGAGTACCTTATCAAATATCTCTCTGTTGGGGTTTGTTTGTTTGTTTATTAAATTTATATGCTGCTCGTCTCTCTCAAAAGTGACTCTGGGTGGCTTACAAATAAAAATTATAAAACCATTATAAAAATAGTAGTACAAAAAATAGAAGATAAAAGAGGGGAAACTAAAAGGCAGAGTGTCCTCAAGCTACCAACCACCCCCATCACTTCAGGGGGCAAGATGTTCCACAGGGCGGGGGAAACAGCAGAAAGGGTACTTCTCGACTGCGCCAGTTGGAATTCTTTAACTGACGGGGTTTGCAGCATGCCATTCCTGCTGGACCAGGTGGGACAATCCGATGTAATTGGGATGAAACAGTTCCTCAGGTAACCTAGGCCTATGCCATTAAGGGCTTTAAAGGTCAACAATCCAACACTTTGAATTGGACCTGGAAGCACACCAGCACCCAATGCAGCTTGTGCAGCAGAAGTGTTACATGCACAGCCCTGGAGGCGCCCATAACTGCCTGTGCTGCCGCATTCTGCACCAGCTGCAGCTTCTGGATACTTTTCAAGGGTAGCCTTTTGTAGAGTACATTGTAGTAGTCCATACGGGAGATGATCAGGGTGTGAGTGACGGAAAGAAGGGCTTCCCAATCAAGGAAAGGGCACAACTAGAGCACAACCTAAGTTGAGCAAAAGCCCTCCTAGCCACAACTGCCACCTGCTCAAGCAGGAGTAGTGAGTCCAGGAGGACCCCCAAATTGCACACCAAGTCAGTCTGGGGCAGTGCAGCCCCCTCGACTAATGATGGTATATTCCAGGATACAGAGGATCCCCCAACCCACAGCCACTCTGTCTTACCAGAGTTCAGCTGAAGCCTGTTCTTCCCCATCCAAACCCTCACAGCCTCCAGGCACTGTGGAAGAACATCCACAGCATCACTTAGTTTGCCCAGGACAGAGATGTACAGTTGGGTATCATACTGATGATACCTCATCCCGTGGTGGTGATCTCACCCAGCAGTTTCATGTAGATGTTAAAAAGGAGGGGGGAGAGCACTGAACCCTGCGGCACCCCACATAGGGGCCATGGCTCAGACCTCTCGCTCCCTATCAACACCAACTGGGACCGGTCTCGGAGGAAGGAGGTGAACCACCCCCAACTCCTGGAGCTGACCCAAAAGGATACTATGGTCGATGGTATTAAAGGCAGCAGGGAGGTCAAGAAGAGCCAACGCTAATTAATTATTTAAAAAGTCATTTCCAAATACACTGTGTATTTAGGAAGATAGAATATTACAAATGATATAGCAGTGCAGCTGGCCTACTTACTAATCTCTACCATAAAATGATCAATGTCTCTAGGAATTACTCATATTGATACTAATACCTATTTATTTAAATTTATTGGCTGCCCAACTCCAATGGACTGGTGCCTTATAAAATAGTGAAACTTCTACCTTACTGAGGAACTAAGGTCTAAAATTTAATAAAGGATAGTGACAGTAGAAGACAAAAATGAGAGTACTGAATACTGCAGATTGCAAATCTACACAAATACAATGTCTGGATTGGTTTCTATTCTATCGTATATTTTGTTTTCCCAGCATCCTGAGATAATCAAAGGAATGAATAGATATTTCTGAGTTACATAAAATATTATGCTTGACTCTACAGGTAAAAATAGCACGACTTTGAGAACTCTTGCCTCTACCCATGCATGGGAGTATTCATGACCTTCTTTAATTCTCTGACACGCTGAGGCAGAAATAGAAAGTGGAGGAATTTTACGTATCTCAGTTGCTGGAGAGAAGAGTTGGAAAGAACTTGCCAGTATGGAATTTGGACTCTGTTGGTATTAGTAAAAATAACACTGTCAAATAACCAGATGTGACTTTTTGGGAGGATAATATTTGAAAGAACCCATTTCTTCTTCCTAAATATTTATTATTCTTAACTTAGTCAAAACAACTAAATCCACTTAGTTCTGATTTGCATATCATAATTGTATCAAGACAATGTATACCTAATCATGAAGTTGTTCCTAAAGAGCAAACTGTTTCTAAAAATAGGCAAATTAGTGCATCCTCCCACTCTTCTACAAAATCAGTGATCAGTGTTACCATCATATTGGTAAAACATTTTTGGCATCTGACTTAAGCCAAAAAGGTAGGAAAAAGGTAGATGATTATGATGATGATTTAAATTTGAATGCCACCTGACTCTCAATGACTCTGAGCAGCTCACAATAATCAAACTAAGAAATTACAATAAAAGATAAAAGATAAAGATGGCAAGTGCAATGAAGTGAGAGGTCTCACTCTCCCTTGCTGAAAGCCTGGGTGAAGAGCCAGGTCTTCCTGGCTCTTCTAAAGAACAGCAGACTGGGGATGATAGATCTACAGGGTGCACCAAAAGTCAGGCCCCATAGGCCGATCATTACAGGCCCCATAGGCCGATACATTACATTACATTTTATTAATTTTTTCCCAGTGAAAATGTTACTGTACTTAGGAATGTTCAAAGGTCATATGTCAAATAGCAATCAATTTCAACATTTAATGTAATTTATATAATAAATTGTCTGGGTCTGACTTTTGTACACCCTTTGTATGTACTGATAGATCTTTGAGGGACTTGCAGTGGCTCACATGGATTTCATACTCCTAGTTACAGTAGCAATAGATTGATTGATTTCCCCTGGGCTTAAATGATGCAGCTGATGTTTAAGATTTTGTATGGAAGGACTGTGATCTCCACTTTCATTATTCAAAATTAATTCCAACTTGGAATCATGTTTAAATATATATAGTTTCAACATAACACTCCAGTTGGTGGATCTTGGCTAATAGCTCTTATTAGCTGTAAATCTGCCACCTCTTCATTTGAACCTTAAGATGAGGCAAGATGAGAATCTTTTTAGTTGTTTAGTCTTGATGTATAATGAATCTGCTACCTATCCTTTGTATGTAAATTATTTTTGGTACTAAAGAATTGAAAAGGCCTTCTAAAATATTTGCCATATCCACTTCCATAACAATTTTAAATTGAACATCCCTTTGTGGTAGGTTTTGGCTGTCTTCTCAAGAAGAGGTACATTATCCTGCAGTTCAGTTATGCAAGCATTTTACATCATTGCGCACAAATATGAGAACTTGGGTTTTCTTAATGAAGTACTAAATTGGATTACCATAATCTAGGTTCAGTAGTGGCATATGAAAGAAAGAACTGACTAGAAAGTAGCAAAAATTGTGTCTTTATTCTGCCTTGGTGCTCCTGTTCTGCTGAGCAAATCATATTTTTGCATTGCTGCATATTGTAGCATATACTTTCATAATACTATATGTGACTGTGTTTGTATTCCCTATTACAAAGTAGACTAGGGGCTATGTCAAAGCAATGTGAAGGCAATGTGATGCCTTGCAGCAGCCCAGGATTCTTTTTAAATTACCTTTCAGCATTTCCGAAAATGTAATGACGCAGGAAAATAGTAAAATTGCATGAGGTTGCTGCCACTTTCCTGGTGTCTCCAACTACCCCCTTGAGCCTCAAGGTATCCTAACAAGATGTGTAGGATTCTTATTTTAAACATGTCCTATCCTTATGTTTTTAACAACAGCATCATTGGCAAAAGCTATGTATCTAAAATTTTCTGCCTTAGGGATGGAAGTGTCGGCAAGTCCATTGAAAAGATTATAACATTTTCCTTGCTTAATTGTGAAGAAGCACTTCTAATATTTTACCCTTAAGCTGTTTTTGAAGTAGTTTGAAAATTACTATATTCACAGAAAGTAATAGGGTTGCCAAATATTAAACTGTTTCCTATAATTAGTCATTTAGTGGAAGATAAGGCATCCTTTTGTATCATACACAGCTTCACCTAATAATTCCTCACTACAAGCTTCAGTTAAAGCCTGGACAATCTTGCGAAGTAGATGATCCTTGTGGGTCCCTTCCAACTTTATAGTTCTCTGATTACAGTACAGCTTTACTGCCAAGCAAAATCACTGAGGTTAGTTGTAAGAAATCAAGAGATCCAAATTAAGTCAATATGGCTTCTATTTTCAAAATGTAGTTGTATCTCTTAATGGAGCCTCTCATGCTATTATATCTCTAGCATAATGGTTTTTTGTTGTTGTTATATACTGTACATTTCTGTTTGGCTATAATGTCATTAATTGTTTTATTATTATATTTATTTATATAAATATCTGTGATCGTTACCTTAAAAATAAGAAGATAGTTTTCTTCTCTGAAGAACTTATAACCAGAAAACAACAAAAGATTGTATTTTTGGTACGAGAGTCCTCTACATAGGTGAATTTATCAAGGCAAAATAGTGAAGGACCAGAGAGAACACTGCTATATCCAAAGCCAGTGATCAATCATGCAAGAAAAGAGAGGAAAAAAAATTCTGTTTATTATACAGATATCCCATGATTTGATGATTAACAGAATACTGGGGACAAAGGAGTGCAAGATAAAGCTTATTCAGTGGGATGGATAGTGATATTAATGTGTAATGAGTGAATGGGGTTTGGAAGGAAGACTGTAGTTTGACCTTGGACATAGCCATGGTATCCTTCCTGAGCATCTGACAAGATCTGGCCTTGCAAACTCTGTTTTATAGTGATTCCAATCTGCCTGTCAGGTAATGTCAGTGTCAAGCAATAACTGTTTGGACTCTTAGGCCATTGACCTATGGTGTCCTACAGGGTTCCATCTTGTTCCCCGTGCTTTTCAACAACTATGTGAAACTGATGGTAATGCTTTGGAATGGTATGCAATATGTTATCTTAAGTTCTACTGCTTTTTACCATGCAATTCCAAGGAAGTAAGCTGATAGATCTGGTGGCAGATATCCACATCTTGATTACATACTATCTTGATTCTTGCAATGTATCCAGAAGTTGCAACTGGCGTAAACGACAGCTAACTTGCTACTGTGCAGGGAACAGGAATCATAGGGTACAGGAAACATCTGTACTGGTTCCTGTTTTTTTTTCTTTTTACCAGGCACAATTTAAGGTATTGGTACTGACCTTTAAAGCCCTAAATGATTTTGGCCTATCTAAGAGATTCTCCCAGTACAATCCTGTCTGGGCTGTTAAGGTGTTCAAGAGAGGCTCTTTTGACAACTTCCCTGCAATCAGCAGGTCACCTCTCTGGCACGTGGGAGAAGGCTGCATTCTACAGTACTCCCAGACTATGGAACTCACTACTTTGGGAATTGTACTTAGCCTCCACTTTCCCAATGTTTAGAAAATAAGATGCATCTCTTTTGCCACATTTGTTTTTGTTGTTAAATTTTTTTACTTCATTAAATGATTTACTTCATTTTATTCTGCCTTTTTTACATTTGATTTTTGTTTCCTCAGATTGATTAGCTGCCCTGAATACTTGCCAGAATAGAAAGGCAAGGTGACAAAGTATTCAAGTTAGTATGTCAAAAGAACATTTAGTGATGCTGAATTCCATGGATTGAAAGTTACTTCCAGGGTAGAGAAAGATGTCCTCAGTGTAAAGGTGATACCAAAAGCTGTTGGATGTCAGCTGAAGAACTTTTTTAGGGAGCTTCTATATGCATCATGTATATACATCTGGGATTGGAACTGTGCTATGTTCCCACAATTCTGGGATTCTGCTCTAATTGAGCTGATTAACTTCTAGATCAGATGCAATGCAGGAGGAAACAGCAAAACAGCTTTGGGACTAATGCTGGAACTGTAAAATTGGCAGTTTTCTATTGACAAGAATTCTCACTTTGTCCTTATTTATTTAAAACACTTATATGGCCACCCAAATCCTCCAAAGTGACTCTGGGAAACTTACAGAAAATTCAGTAGAATCTAACACACAAATACAAAACCACAGAACAATAACCAATAAATAATAAAATGGCAATCCAAAAAGAAATGACACCATTATCCTATCAGGGTTTCCAAAGGCCTGGGGAAAGGCTTTCCCCATTTGCCTTGCCACCATTTTGTAGCACATTTTAAATTGAGGGAGAGTTCCCCCTCCTTCACTGGGGAAGAAAAGCTAGCAAGTAGGTGGAGTAGCACTGGCTGGAAGCTGGTTTTGTGCCCTTGCATTGATCAGCTGGAAGAGATAAGAGCAATAGTGAGGACATGAGTTAAGTGGTGTAAAAATATTTCTGACAATTTGGGAGTGAAGATGGTGACTATGGAAGTGCCCCAAAAATATGCAGGAGTGAGAAGAATGGGGCCCAAGGGATTCCCACCAGAAAACAGTTTAAAGCCTCACATGATGAAAATACTAGCTATTAGAGAACAACATATAGGAAGATTACAAAAATCTAAGCCAAAGAGAATAAAGAATAAAAAAAGTAACGAACTATATCTAAGGCAGCAGCAATTTTGAACATGACAGTCAAGTTCCTCTTATTGTCTAGTCCTTAAAATAGCTGCACTTTTAATGTGCTCCTGATCCTAATAAATTGGGTTTATTTATTGCCAGAGTGATATAATCCAACAGATCTGGAGAGCAAAATTTAGGGCAGGACATCAGGACAGAAACTGAGAGTTCAGCTCAAAAGAATAGAAAACCTTCAAACACAATAGGATCTTCATTCCCCATTTTGAAATGTGAAACAGTATCTAAAAGAGAGGTAGGGAGGGAAAGCTAAAATCGTTAGGTTTCAGCATAGAATTACTGACAAAATGCAGTAGAAATTACTAACTGCAGATTGGGTAGGAATACTTGTATATAAAAGTCCCATCGAATTAGTGGGATTTATTTCTGAGCAAATATTCAAAAAAGGAGGAATAGTTGGCACCTTAAGCAGTGATTAGTCCACATCCAAAGATACGCCGAGGAACGGGTAACGAAAGTGCGATACCTTCTTTCTACATGCTAAAAGATGAAATGGGAAATATGGCTGCCTGTGCTTAGGTCCGAGTAGAATTGCCTGATGGCTGGCAAAAAGAAACATTTCGTTCCGTTTTACAGATTGGGAGCTCCCCTTAAAAGAGCCATTAGACATTCGGACTGAAGCAATGACACTGTGTGGACTGCCTTTTTCCTCCTCGGAGGGGGAGGAAATAGAGCACTTCCCCAATCCGGAATCCCCGAAATGTATTTATCTACTAATCTAATAGACGTCCCTCCCCAGCAGCCATGTTGACTAGAACGATGGGATGGCAGTCCACAATTCTGCAAAGAAAACTCTGGCACTTTAAGGACTTCAGTTCCCAGTGCGCCTTGGGGCAGAAGGAAGTTTGGGATTGGTAGTCGTTTTATCCTTGTCCGTTCTTCTGCCGCGGTCGATTCTTTCTCTTTATTGGCGACGCTGTGAACGCGTGCAAGCTTCTGTGCATTCGAGGTGCGTGGAGGACG
This sequence comes from Candoia aspera, assembly GCF_035149785.1. Classification (NCBI taxonomy): domain Eukaryota; kingdom Metazoa; phylum Chordata; class Lepidosauria; order Squamata; family Candoiidae; genus Candoia; species Candoia aspera. The sequence goes on from NC_086159.1 coordinate 30,924,576, forward strand.
GTGAAACTGGCTCGGCGATTGGTGGCTGGGGTGCGCCTGAGGGGGCAGGCGGTGCACGCTCCGCAGCCTCTTGCTGAGGATAGCGGCGTTGGGTTATTTGCATGTGCTGAAGAGCCATGGAACTGGAGGAAGGCGAGGTAAAATATATTTCGCCGACTTGCGCCCACCCTAGTCGAAGAGACTTTCCGTAAAAGTTGCAGGGCATCTTTGCTTTGGGTAATTATGAGCGGGGAAAAAGAGCGTCTCACTTGAATAATCTCCTTACCGCATCTGTGGTTCCTGTGCTTTATTTCTTACCTTTTACCTGAAATTAGAAGTCTCAACGTGGAGAGTAGGTCACTCTTCCCGCAACAATCCTCTGTGGCTTCTTGAAACTTGCTTATTAGTAAATATTTTCGTGTGTCTTCCGTCAGTCTGTCACAAGCAATCTTACATCTAGCTACCAGTAGTGCTGCTTTCAGCGAAAATATTTTTAATATAGGAGTCTGTGAAATGAACCATTAAATTTTCCTCCTCTTCCTCAGAAACTTAAAATACGAGCATGTTTCTCTTGCAGAGATGCATCTTAATCCTTCCGTTCTACCGCTCTGCATGTTTATTTGTTTATTCAGTTTATGTAGCAACCCATATCTCATTCGTGACTCTTTAGGTCATATTTATGCAGAAATACTGAAAATTCAAAAGGGTTCTTTTAAGCACCACTGTAGGCTAATTCTTATTATCTGCTAATTTTTGTTCTGTGAACTTTGCTTCTTGATTATCACACAGTTAATTAAACCAATAAATTTTATTAAAACTGTGCAAAAGATTAATCTTAAGTGTTCAGTAACAGTAGTTAATATGCTGATGAATCAAGGTAGCTTTCAGAATTCAACTTCATAATATCTGAATGCTATCATCAGTGTTATGGCTATTGATGAGTAAGTCCCACTGATTTAAGTTTATGTAAGATCCTGCTATATAAGTGGAATTAAAGGACTTATTTTATTATTTAGTAAAGACTGGATGCTATTTGAGTTAGGAATGTACAAAATGTATGTCTGTTGTGGGAATGGTTTATTGAGAAAAACAAGTTAAAACTGGAAACACAAAAACAAAGCAGAATGAAATGTAAAATTATCAGCAAAAGATTTCACTGGTTCACAGTTAACTTTCTTGTGTAAATGGGCTTGGTTAGCATATATTAACTTTGATGCATGGCATCAACTGTAACCATTCCCCATCTTCTCAGAACTGGGAGACAGAAAAGAAGATTTTAAAAAATCAGTCATGCATAACTTCTAATGCATTAATTATTGGCTTAAGCTAGTTTTCCCTCTGCTGACCACAGTTTTTAGTCTTCCTGGAAATCCTCCCTTGAAGCTGAGTTGTATCATTCCAGGTTTGCTCCTGGCTGGGGAATTCTGGGAGTTGAAGTCCACACATCTTAAGGTTGCCAAGTTTGAAAAACACTGTTCTAGAAGAATCTCTGTCTTGTTTTAATGCCATATCATTGCTGCTAGTGAAAGAGAAAAACTGCAACATTCTCACTGCAAATGTTCCTGTTTGTGTAGAGCTGGTGAGACAAAATCAGTGGTCCACATATAATAATGTTGCCAGTCTCATAGGGAACCCCACTTTACTTAAATAATGCCCTTATTAGTTCAATGTTCAGTGGAGTGCGGGTGGAGAAGCTCACATTATTTATTTATTATCAAACTAACAAGATTCTGTCACTGGTTATATAGAATTGCTGTGTCAGTTCATCAGCAGTTATTCAGAGAACACTTACTATAATTATACGTTGTCTTGTTTACACTTTTATTTTAGTGTGGGTTGCATGTTTTTTATTTTGGCTGGTTGGTGACCATAACAGTAAACCTATTACGTAGAGCATTTTTCTTGATCCCAAAATATAAGCTCCCTTGTTCACGACTTCTATGCTTGATTAAAATAACTACCTATATAATTTCAATTCATAAGCATCAATAGAAGTATGAAACTCAATTCTGTCGTAAGGATACATTAATTATTAAGAAAAAGTGGTCTCATTCTGACCAATTGATAAATCGGTTAGTTTCTCTTTCTCAGTCCAGGAGCCAGTTACAAAGTAACACTTTTAAAAGACTGTGCTAGAAATTGAAAGTATTTGTGTATTGAAAGATACAGTTGTCCATCATGTATCTGTGAGACTCCAGTAGAGATGTTGTATTGAAATATTTAAGAGGATTTAGATGATTGCTATACAGTGTAGCCACATATTTCTTATTGGCACTCTGAAAATTTCAGTAGAATGCTGTTGGTGTCCATGCCTGTTTGACATACTAATCTTCTGAAACTATAAAGTTGATAGTTCTGTGTATCCCAATAATAAGCAAGGACAGAAGCAAGTCATTATGCCACCTGCTGTTTAGTAATTTAAATTGCATTTACTTATACAAACCAACTAAGCACACTTGTGCCCGTGACTAGGTTCATGTAGTGTGCTAATCTCTGATTTAACCATGCTTATTCTTGGAACACACCACAACTGGCTAAGTTCATAAAATACACAAAGTCATACTCTGTGATTTACAAGTTACGGTAGCTGGGCTCACGCAGCATGCTAAATGTAAACCAAGCAAATCATATTATGGCTTAGTGAAATATGAGAATCAAGTTAGTATCTTCATTCTTGATTTGAAAAAACAAATATTCTGTAATATCCTTACTGAACTTGTCCCAAAATTAGCCATCGTTACAATCATGCATACTATAATTGAACATCATCTGTTGTTCCTGCTTTTCTGTGTTGCTGTTCTAATGACTTGTGAAACTGCAGTTTATTAAATAAGTACAGGTCTAGAAAGACTGGCAGAAGTGAAAGCACATAATGTTCTGTCTACTTAAAATACTGCAGAATTGCTTCTGTTCAATTGCCCAATTCCTATAGAAATTTTCTCCTTTATTGGGAAGACATTTGTTTCTATTTGAAGCGAATCATGTTTATTTATTTATTTTGTTTTGATCCCACCTTTATTATTTTTTTATAAATAACTCAAGGCGGCAAACATACCTAATACTCCTTCCTCCTCCTATTTTCCCCACAACAGCAACCCTGTGAGGTGAGTTGGGCTGAGAGAGAGAGACTGGCCCAAGGTGACTGAGCTGGCTTTCGTGCCTAAGGTGGGACTAGAACTCACAGCCTCCTGGTTTCTAGCTGAGCACCTTAACCACTAGACCAAACTGGCTCTCATGTTTTCATGGCTGTGATGAAAAAACCACTTATACAGAGGAACAGAATTTTGTAATCACTGAATTGTGTAAACTTTCTATTTAGTGCATTTAGGATCAAAGTAAGTGTCTGTAAACTTTCAATTCCTCCTGAAAATGCATCTAGCTAATAGTACTGTGAAATTCTTTGATTGAGAAGTGGTGTTTTGGAACGAGTGGGATTTTGAGCACAGCACCTGTCTGCAACTCATTAAAGCAGCTGTGTCCAACTGCTACAATGAGGTGCTATGTTTGTGCTTCCATATGTTCCAAAGCCCAAACAAATCCAAATATTGCACAGCAGTACTAGCTAATTTGACCCTAGAAACCTGGGTGTATTTTCTGGAGGACTCTCAGTGGAAATATTGATCATGGCATTTTTTCCCAAAATGTAATATATATTTATATTTGTCCTTTATAATGTACTGTTTGGGCTGGGACACAGTGGTGGGACTGCAGATGGGATGGCAGCCAGGACTAGCACTAATAATTCTTTGAATGGATTTAAGGTGATCTACTGAGCATTACCTAGGCTGTACAGGGATTCCACAACAAAAGCTCAAGAGAATGCAAATCAGTATGGACATAGGTGGATAATCCTACAATTCCTGAAACTATAATGAGGCCCCAGATGATACATTTATATCATTTTATATGGATGGTATTCACTGACAAATAAATCAAAATAAGGTTATGGAATTTTTTTATTTAATGTGCATACATTTTGTTCATTCATGTTTTTGCTGTTTTCTTTGTGTGGGGGATCCTTGCTCTTCTACTCCCCAAGAATGCTCCTGCAATGAATTTTTCTCTTTCCTTTTGCTAATAGTCACATGGTGTTGTAGAATGTAGGTTTTCATTGGGCTTTCAGGATCACTGGAATCTAATATTGAGACCGTAATGCTCTCCTATCTGTCCTACCCTGTGAATTATTTGTGATACTGTTGTCTGTTTTGTGCTAGTTGGAATCTCCTACCCGCTGCAAGTCTTCATCCTTGGAGCAGACAGCTGAGGAAGAAGAGGAGGATGACTTGGATCTCTATGGGGGTTATGATAGCTTTCAGCCATACAGCAGCAGTGAGGAGAGTGGCAGCAGTTCCTGTCTAGAAGATTCTAGTGAGAATGAAGTAGCAGATCATGAGATTGGGGAAGTACCTCCATCCCCTTTGCAGATCCAGATCCCCAGCACCCACATGCCAGATGGTAACGGATCTGAGCCAGGTACCACTATTCTCTTCTATGGCAATGGAAGGGCCCATCTCATGGAACTGGAAGCAGTCTTGCTCTCTGTAGGATGTAGATGAGAACTGATGACAGAGAATTAATGAAAATATTTTTCTATTAAGGGGGAAAAAGAGGGAAGAATCCCAAGTTCCGGTAACAATGATTTTACTGAGCCTGATACATTTCAGAAATGAATTCCTTTCTCAAGGGTACTCTAACAAAAATAAACAGAAGAAAGGACTATTCCTTAAAATGGCTTACAACACACAAAAGGTTACTAAAATATATTTTTTTAGTATTTTTCTTATGTATACTTTGTTTCAAGAAGTATCTGAAATACATATAGGTAATCCTCACTTAACGACTGTTCAAGCAACCACAGCTTTGGGAAGGGTGCTTTATCTTCAGGATCTGAGCTTCATTCCTTCAGCCTGCTGAAGGGCTTCCCCTCCCCTCCTGCACAGAGGAGAGGGGAAGCCCTTTGGCAGGCAGCTCTTTTGCTCCGTCCACTTAACAACCCAGGAGATCACTTAATGACCGCAACTGGGAGTGCTGGGATTGTGGTAGTTGAGCAAAGTAGTCACGTGGGCATCCACTTGATGACAAATTTGCTCAACGACTGAGATTCTGGTCCCAATTGTGGTAGTTAATAGAGGACTATCTGTAGCCTGGAGTTGTTAATCAACAGTCAAACAAATATATTTATTAAAAACCAAGTTCTTTTATCTGTTTAGCTTAATTACCACCAGCAAGAATGCAAGAGGCACAAAAACAAGCATCTACAAGGAACATGAACATTCCTAAAACTTACTGCATGCATCTACTTCCAATGTAGGAAGACAGTTGAGGTGAAAAGGCTCCCACAGTCAAAATGAGGCACAAAAATGGTTTTACCTTCTAAAATGTCTGTAAACTGATCATTTACTACACTATGCAAAACTAAATGAGGTTGAGAACAGCTGTTGTGATTTATAGTGAAAAAGAGAATTGGGGATTGCAAGGGCAAAATTCTTGAAGGGAAAGACATTCTAAATCTAAACAAAGGTAGACACTCTAAGTCTTCATTAAGGATGGGACTATTCAGAAAAAAAAACTTCATTGTTTTTAATAGTAAAACAGTCTCATTTTCACCTCAGTGGTGTTCTGTGACCTAAACACACAAATCTGAGATGCAGTGTTTCTTACCTAAAAAGTGTTTCCTTAAAGGGGATCCTATTCTGAGCTTTATTATATTGGCTACGTGTTCTCTAATTCTGATCCTAAGAGCTCTAATAGATTTCCCCATATACATTTTAGGATAGAAACCCTGTATGGCATACACAACATGAATGCTGGTAGGTGAACACTTGCAGGAGGTGTCTGTCCATTTGCAGGATTGGTGGAAAAAGTTGTTTTATGTATATATTTATGGTAAGTCCAATGGCCACAGTGGAGATAATCCTGCCATGACTGTTTTAGACACTTAATAAATCAGGGTGTATACAAAGAGAACAGTCATTTTAATTAGGTAGATAGATACATAAATATTGTATGTCATACCAATCGAAGCGAAATTTTTGTAGCTCAGGGTTGAACTGTGGAGTCCTTGGTGCTCTCTGAGCCTTGTTGTTTTCTTGCAGACTTTTCATTGCCAGACTAGGCAATGGCGCTAAAGATGTTGCCTAGCCTGGCAATGAAACGTATGTCATTTTACATACTAAAATTTGTGGTGGTTTTTGTCTTTAGAGTGTCTTTAAAATAATAATTAATTTCCAAAATGTTCAGTTTTGGGAATTGTAGGAGCAGCTCCAATAAAATCATTTTTACTAGCATTTGGGATTCCTCTCTTCCTCCTTTTCCATTATTTTCTATTTAGGGAAACACCTTCTGTGCCAAAAGGGGAAGTGGGGGTAGTGGTTAGAGAGTGTGTCTGCCCAGCTCTACAGTATTCATGTAGGAGGCCATACATATGGAAATCTATAGTGTGTACCTTTGTTTAGAAAATGTTGACACAAATATTTTATGGAAAGTTGTATATAGAAGAGGATTTCTATGCAATTATATAATACACTAAGTAATATGCTGTTTGCATGACTATCTTATAGTAGCCTGAAATTGATGTTGTGCATATGCACTTTTTTAGTATAAAGTGTTCAGACAAGATTAGAGAAGTGTATTCACTGAGGGTCACATTCAGGTTAGTAGAGCAATATGATTAAACATTCTGGAATGTAAGCAGTTAGATGTAAGCTCTACTTAAAGCTTTACTTTAAGATGATATATATGTGAACTATGGCATATTCTGGATTATATCTAGTAGTTTCTCACAATTTGCAATTCCAAAAAAATCAACCTAATGATAGTGGTATAGAACTGGATTCAGCATCTTATGTCCAGTTAATACAAAATCCTGTATCTGGTTAGTTGATCCCTACTATTCAAAGGGAGAGTGGGTGGTCATAAAAACATTTCCCGATACATTTGGTTGCAACTTGAACATCAGTAATGCGTCCAAGTCTAACTTCCCACAAATGATGCTCTACCTAGCATTTTGCATTGGTTATCCCTACATAAACATACTTCATAATTTAGAGTATCTTCTTGAAACAATGTTATATGGAATGATTCGGAGTATCCTCCAAGTGAGGTAGTTATATGGAATACTTTTGAGCAGCCTCCATGATGAAAATTTGTATATGATCTTTGGATCTATCTAGACAACCAGTATTAGAGGTGAAGATTCCATTTTGTGTTGTGTTTTGGGATTCTCTACTATATTTGCTGTTTTCCTGAAAGATAGTTCTGTTATTTATGTACTTATCAAATCTGATTGGTGCTTCTGGCAGTCATTAGAACTGAACAATATTGATTACTCCTACTGGATCTTAAAGCAACCTCTTTGCTAGTTCATACTGCAAGACAAGCATGATTTTTGTTAACCAATAAGAGCAGCCCTTTATTTTCCTCTATGTTAGCTGCCCTCAGTTTTTATCCTGCTTGATGGTAGTATTAGGCCTAATTAAAATAATGAAAATTATAATGTTGTGTATATTTTTCATAGCTTTGTGAAGGATGTTGTCATCAATCTAGTTTAATGCTCCCTGGATGTAGCCTTGTGCTTTCTTGGTTAAAGTAATTTCCTGCTGTTGAATCTTACTGTATTTGTATTTTCTCAGCTGTCTGTGAGATGTGTGGTATTGTGGGCACAAAAGATGCCTTCTTCTCCAAGACCAAACGTTTCTGCAGTGTCTCCTGCTCCAGGAGTTACTCCTCAAATTCCAAGAAGGCTAGCATCCTGGCAAGGCTGCAGGTGATCAATATCCTCTTAGTAGGACCACTGTTTGCTAAATTAGATATCATTGAATATGAGAAAAATATTGGAAGGTGCTGTTTTCTGTAAACAAATTTATTTGGATGCTTGGCAGGGATATTTGCCACCCTAGTAGCCACCAATTTGGGAGGCGCTAAAGGAGATCAAGTGAATTCATGGAGGATAAAGCTATCAGTGGTTACTAGTTGTAATAGTTATATATGACCTCTGAAACATAGACAGTATTTCTCTGTGAGAAATTCCAGGGGAATATGAGTGGAAACTATTATGACCATGTCCTATTGGCATCTGATTAGCTACTAAAAGGACCAAATGCTGGGCTTGGATCTGAAACAAAATAACTATTATTCTAATCAGTGTTCTTCTTCAAATGCCGGTAAATATACTGTATAGTAAAAGGCCATGCTTGATTCTTGTAAATATCTGAGGTATCTTATGTTAGGTACAGGGAAGTTAAGGCTTAAAAACACTTGATCTCCCTTCACAATTATATCCTCATAAGTATCAGTGCTAAAGATAATTTTATAAAGAAGAGTTGCCCTTTTACTATTGATTCCTATTTTATATCGTAAGGACCTAGATTTTCTCTGATCTTGTCCATGCTTTTATGGAGAAGTCTACTTTATTATCTGCTGCCTGAGTTGCATTAGGGAAACTAGGAGTAATCTCTATGACAACTTGACTAAACAGATATAGAGGCAAATCAAAATTTCCATAAACAATCCATATTTGATTTTGATTCATACCTATATTAGAAATAATAAGCATGCAATCACAGTTGTTTTATTTCAAAATTAGAATGGAGAAAGGATGTAATATACACATTTCCCCTATGTTAGGAGCATTTGAAAGAGATGATAAAGGTAGTAGGAAATGAATCCATAATTTGTAAGGGAAAGACAGTTTTAATTGCATAGTGTAATCCAAGAATAAAATTGCAGATATGAGGAGAAAGCATTTTTCCTTGGCAGAAAGATGGCATAATAGCATAATAGTTAATAATTTTTCCACTGTTATTAATTCAGTTCTTTTCTATGCAATGTTCATACATGAATTGTTTAGGAAGGGGATTCCATTTTTTTTTGTCTTGCTAACTATAAAGTCCTGCCATCCTTTCTGAACTCATGAGTAGGAAAAAACAAGTGCCATCCTTGGTGACTCTTGTAAATGTAATAATAAGATCTGTATTGTATACATTTTATGGCAAAGAGCTCCCAGGAGCTTTACACAACTTGCAAAATTACTGTAATATTAGCTTTTCATGGGCGGAAATGACATTGTCAGATGCATCAAAGCCCTAATTCCTGTGAGTTCCACCTCTCTTGTATATCTTATGAGATACTTCTGAGAAAGTGGCTTATAGCTTTAGAAACCTGTAACACGACTGAGCCCACATATTGTGCCAAGCCATTATTTGCTTAACTGTGTTTTATTAAATGAACACAACAAGTGAGTTTATGTGACACACCAAACCAAAACCAAGCTAAGTGTGTGGGCACAGATGTTTACAATATAGCAAAGAATTACTCTTTAAGAAATGGTTGTTCTGATTTGGTATCTTTGCTGGATAAAGCCCCATGGAAGAGCTAGAAATTTACATGTTTTTTATTTGTCTTGTTTTGATACTTTTTCACAGGGTAAACCACCAACAAAAAAGGCTAAAGTCTTGCACAAGGCAGCCTGGTCTGCTAAAATTGGGGCATTTCTCCACATTCAGGGGACAGGGCAACTGGCAGATGGAACACTAACTGGTCAAGATGGTAAGTGAATCAGCAGTTGGAGGAACTAAGGCTGTCATTACTACAAAGTAAAGCATTCTTCAGAGTTCTTGCAAAATACTTATGGGTGAGCAGAATAGGCAAACTGAGGAGGAAGCATGGATATGTCATCAAAATAAGATGCAATATGAAATGAATAATTGGATAGAAGGATCAGCATCTCCTTTTGCTTTTTTAGATTGTTTCAAACTGAATATCGTTAACAAACTTTCTAATGTGTTGGAATCTAACCTTCTCTCATCCTCTCAGCCTGTACCCTATTTCATCACTTCAGGATAAGTTTATATAGGGGAGAAATTCAGCTTTCAGGGTTGGACTTAAAAGTCTTAAAATTATCTTGCAGGTTTGGTTGAAATTTATTTCAGTGAGTGTTGATCTTCCCATAGGGGGGTGGGGGTGGAGAGACTGCCTTGGTTTACTGATCTCATGTTTGTATATTCTCTGAGAGTGGAGCACAAATGTCTTGGCTGCATAGGTTAATCTGTGTAGATTTGCTGTGTCGGTCTGTCTTTGGAGCAATGAAGTTGGAGTAGAGGACACTTGTGAATCTCTTCTAATAATTTAGTTATATATGTGTGATTGCTTGGTGGGAGAAACAGGCCCAGCAGTTGTTTCTTTTTTAGAATCTTGTGAAACATTTGAAAACACTTAGGGTTGGACTTATGCAATTTTAGAGCTTGCTTGCTATTATGGAACTTAAAGCTATGTTTATGAACTATATTGACATATCGGTTGTGTTGCATCTGTTTTCCATCCTTAAGGTTTCTGTACTTAGAGGTCCTGATAGTCTCTTATTTTGCACTGTTAGCTCTCATTGTAGGCTTTGACTGGGGAGCATATCTGCAGGACCATGGATGCAAGGCTGCACCTGTAAGCAGTTTCAAACATGTGAGCACTCTCTACTTTTCAACAAGTTGTTATACTGTAGAAAGACACGGGAGATAGTACATTCCTCTAGAGCAGGGATAGGAAGACAGGGGCATATCTGGCAAATGGTGATATTCTGGGTATGTGTAGCAGTAGAACATTTCTGGAAATTTTGAAGGCATGGGGGAAAATATTTCCCAATTTTGTTCAGGAAAAAAAAATGGGGGGGGCAACTTTGAAATATATGCAATATTACTTTTTTATAGTATTCTATTAGTATAAATTCTATAAATTCTGGAACTATAAGAAACCTAGGATCTCTTAATTTTTGCAGTATGACAAATTGCAAAATAAATAAAAATTAAAAGAAGAAATTATCAACAGAAATGCATCTTGCTGTTCTGTTTGAGAGCGCTATTAAATCATTTGTCTTCCTTGTATAAAAACTGTAGTGTTCTGATATTTTAGATAAAAGCCTGGTACAAGATAATGAAAACATTTTGGGGAATAAAAGGTAACAATATATAAACACTTTCTCTTATTGCATTTATTATTTTCTTTTAGAATAATGAATGTAATTAGATAAAGTGTTCAAACTTCCACTAGAATTTTTGTTGCTTCCATTTTTTTTTCAGTTTTTCCAAAAACAGAAAAGGCCTGGAGAAAAATGAAAAAAGCCCACTTTTTTCTGAATTATTCCAGGTTTTTTTCCTCAGATCTTTACACTTCTAGGCATTCCAAACCAAAATGTCAGCCTATTTGTTTGTGGTTTTGGTCCATGGGCTGTGAATTGTGCATCTCTGTTCTAGACAGAGTCCACAGCCTTACTAGACTTATCAACCATTTCCAAAGTATAAACAATAAATTAAATGTTTTAAAATATATTTAACAGCAATAATACAAAGCTATGAGCTCATAGAAAATATATATTGCAATGTAAGCTTTCCAAAGTAATGAATCATTCTATTATTTGATGTATCACAATTGTTTTTTGGGAAGAAACAGACACCAAAAGGAAAACATCTAGAAGATATAAATAATTGCCTTGTGAATAACAGTGATTTAGTTAACAATATCTAGGTAATAACACAGACCATTTTGCACTGGTAAAATAATTAAGAATATCTGTTCTGTTGCCTAATAGTTTCAAAAAACACTGTTTCTACTGTTTCAGATCATCAGGGGTATATCTCTAAAATTCTAATAAACGTAACACAGCAAAAATGATATACTTACAATGTATAATTAAGAGTTCTCCAGTGATTATAAAAATGGCCCATTCCAAACCTTTCTTCTAGCATCTTAATATTTTGGCAAGAAATGACACCTTTCTCTTATCTAATAATGAAGACATTTCTTTAATCATGAAGTGTTATATTTTAGAAATAAAAGCTAATGTAATTAGAAGCTATGCATATCTGAGATGCTTTCCTCCAACATTACAAATATGCATACACACAGCAGATACACACATACAGAGAGACAGCCAATAAGTTTTCTTCCTTGCTTTTCCACCGACATATATCTTATCTTGCCCCCACTCCTGTTCTTGCAGGTTCCCCTTTATGATCAATGGGAAGATGTGATAAAGGGGCTGAAGGTTGAAGTATTGAACAGTGATGCCGTGCTTCCCAGTCGTGTCTATTGGATTGCTTCTGTTGTTAAGATTGCAGGTAGATTCTTTGAGGAGGATTGTAGAAAAGACTATGGATTTTATTTAATTTTTAAAAATGTGTACCTACTTCTCTCTGAAGACTTGATATAAGCAAGAGTGGTTAAACCAGTTACCCAGAGAGGTGGTACCTAGCCTTTATTAGATTAATAAATTAATAAATAAATATTCATGTGGAAGTTGGAAAAGCATATATTGCAAATGCTTTGTTTTGGTTTCCTGCACTTGGCAGGAGATTAGACTTGATGGCCTAAGTGGCTTTCTCCAATTTTATGTTCCCCTGGCACTATCTACCAACATATCTAATGATATCTGCTATATCATCAAGTAGACAAATCAACATGTCACCTATACTTCTATCACAAACACAGCCCTTTTTGTTTGTAATAATTTAAAAATTATATTTTTTTCCCACAGCTAATCACCACTTGGAGGCTTATTCTTGGTTCAAAAAAAAAAAAAGCTCTTTCCAAGAAATCTTTTCCCCTTTTCTTGGAATGAAAACTTCCTTAATGAAAACATAGGAGCAGCCTTTCTAGAACTGGGATGCTGCCATCAGAACCTCAATGTTCCATCAACTACTTTTCTTAGTTTCTTCATGTCAGCTGTCTTGGTTTCAAGATGGGAGTCAGAAACCTGTGCATCCACAACACATTAGAACTGCTCTAAGCGTTAGCTTAGCTTCTGCCTCCATATCCCTGTCCCAAATAAAAATAAAAAATTGCAGTACTTTTAAGAGATGCCCATTTAAGCTGTGGTAATCTTGAAAAAGAAATAATTCACACAATTCTGAGGCAGCCCCCACCAGGAATACCTGCCTTTGCACATTCTCTGGTGTACAGATTGTATTATGAATTTGCCTTATACCATCAGTCTCATAATATACTCCTTGGTGTTTATGTTTCCTCTGCAAGGAAATGACGAACTTTCCCATATTTCTAACCTGAGAGCCTTTAGCAGAAGGTAGTTAACTAAGAACTGAAAAACAGTACTGAACTGTCATCTCATATCCTGTAGTTATCAGAATTTCAGATTAAGCACTGAAGTTAGCACTAGTAATTGGATACAGAAAAACTGTAGAAATGTGGGGGTATCAGATCATCAGACTGTGTTTCAAATGACAAAGTTAATTAGATATAGAATGCTTTCCAAAGATGGTGGGAGCGGTGTGATCTGATGATCCATACAACCTGAATGAATTGAGGCTATCCTACAGGAACTCCTGGTGGAACTGTTAAGAGAAGTTGTCATTGTTTAAGACTTAATGACAGCTAGATTCATAGGACAATGTCTACAGGCACCAATGTGCCCTCAACAGAAGGCCAGGTACCCTCAAGACTTTACCTTCCACCTCACTTCTGACAGGCTATAACTAACAATTCTGCAATCATACTTGCTGTTTTAAGCTATATATTATTTTAGTCCACTACTGTCACTGATTAAATATTCCTAAGGCAGCAGCTAACTATTTTGTCAGGGAAGCAAACTATAGTTTAAAATAGTCTGGACACTGCAATGAATCTCTAGCCTGTCTGAAGAAGGGATACAAGTAGAAGCAGTGAGGGGAGGAAGCAAGATCAAAGTGATGAGGACCTGGAAGAACTAAAATTGCTCTAATTTCACTGTCTCTAGGAGCAAAAAAAAATATTATTTTCAGGGCAGGGGAAGAAGAAAGCTGTCTCTCTTTCCTTCTAGGAAAGAGGTAAAAAATTCCTTTGTTCTGCTGTCATTGGTGAATGTGGAGTGTTTTGGGGTAGGGAGAGTATGTACATAAGGGCATGTGATGCCTGCATATAGGTATGGAAAGATTTTCATATGGCAGAGTGGATTGGGAAAAATATTAATAATTTCTGGGCTACCACATTTGTCAGCCATTTTATGTGAATATCTGGATCTCTATAGTAGCCATTTTGAAATTTTGTTCTTAGTAGGGCAGCATTAGGCTTCAGGATTTGGTGACCGTGGTCTAGAGAACAGATTTTTTGATGTTTTGCCGGCAAGTGTGTCTGGCATCTTCAGAGGCGATGTGGGCTGCGTAGCCAGCCACACTTGCTGGCAAAACATAGGAAATCTGTTCTCTAGACCACGGTCACTAAACCCTGAAGCCCAACACTGCCCAACAGATACCAGCTGTGAAAGCCTACACCAGTATTTTGTTCCTACTACAGAACGCAGATCTGCCCAGGAATCCCCAAAGGTAATAATCTGTACTTTTGGGGTGGGGACTGTTCTGTTCCTGTCTCCAAAACATCAATTTTGGCAGGTTACAAGGCACTGCTGCGTTATGAAGGCTTTGAGAATGATTCCAGTCATGACTTCTGGGTCAACTTAGGTACTATGGAAGTGCATCCAATTGGTTGGTGTGCCATTAACAGCAAAATTCTGGTGCCACCCCAAAGTAAGTATCTTGGATCTTGGTCAGTTGTAGAACTTTACAACTGACAATTTCCTTCTTTTCTCTTCTCTTAACCTGATGAAGTTAATTCATATGTATTTATGCTAGTGACTATACTGCTTAAATTCTATACTATGGAATGAATCAGGCAAGTTGAAAGCATCAGTGTAGAATACTTAGGTTGCATGTGACCTGGAGAATTTGAGGGGAAAGACAAGAAATGCGTACAGAGGCTGTGTAGATGGCATGAAAATTTTCTTGGCCTGCACACTTACTGCAATTCTGTTCAGTGCCATTTTTGCATCCAAACCTTTTGCAATACCTCCTTCATAGCCATTTGTTTTAGGTACTGATTTCTACTTTTACAATACTGTTCCATTTTCATTTTTAGAGCCACATGGGGTTGCTTTCTGAATGTGTTGAACAACAATTTAATTGTGGCTGGACATTACAGGAGTTGAAATTCAGCACATCTGGAGAGCAGTAATTCTAAGAAAGCTGGTTTATATGATGATCTGATCATCAGACATTGTAGTAATGTTTCAATATTGCTAATATTCATCTTGATACTTTGATCCCTCTTCTGCTTTGTGAAAACTCTATAAAGCAAATACACATTTTTGTGCAGAACGTCCTTGGGCTAGATCAGACTTCATTGCTCTGCTTAGATCCTTGCTTTTCTGCTTGGCTAGCACAGTGGGGGGAAAGTGATCTGTTGTACTTTGCAGGTTGACTATACAGTATGAATAAAGATTATACTTCAATGAAACAGCCAGCTATTCAGAGAGTTACACCATGGTTGGAAAATTGAGTACATGTTCATTGCAGCAATATGTTGATGCTTAATCTTTGTTTAGACCCTGTATTCAAGGATCTCTGTACTGATTCCAGAAAAAGAGACGGTTCAGCAGGGCAAATATAAACCTAAAGGAATCTAACTAGTGGGAGGTCATATTCAATTCTGTGTACTTCTGCAGATACAAAAGGCAAACTACACTGACTTTCTTAAATCTTTCTATACAGCTATCCACTCGAAGTTTACAAACTGGAGAGGGTACCTTATGAAAAAATTGGTGGGGGCCAGGACTATCCCAGTTGATTTCCATTTAAAGGTGAGGATGGGAATTCTACAGGTAGATTGTTCAGACTGATTTAGTTTTCCAGTAGCTCATTCAAATCAGGTATACGTGGCAAGTAAGTTGGTTCCCAGAGTTAATGCTACATACAATACTAGGAGAGAGGATTTATAACTAACGTAGTGGTGAAAGAAGGTCAGTCTATTGCAGTGTGTATTTCAAGACTGTTTAAGAATAGCACACCATAATATAAAATTTGATGGGTACCTTATGCATCTAGTAGTTAAAACATGCCATCTTTAATCTCTGAAGTTCATGCACTCTAGCTTTGAATAATTCTAATGTAGTATAACTATGATATACCATATAACATAAACCATATTTTCTTGGAAAAAATAAAGGACACACCTGAAAAGGGGGCAAATCTGAAAGAGGTTCATAAGGATTAAAAAATTTTAATTGTTTATAACTTCGCTTTATAAAGAAAAATTCAAGAGCAAAACCAAGAAAAACCAACAAAACTGCATATTCTAATAAAAATATCTAAAATCAAACAGTATATGTACATTTATTTTAAAAAGATTTTTCACATGAACGTGAAAGATTGTGCATTAAGTGGTACCATTTGTATGGTAAAAGTTAAATGATCAGAATAAAGGACAAAAGTTTTTGAAAAATAAATAAATCTAAAGACCAGCTTTCTGAAATAAAGGACATATGGTCACTGTAAGTAGACCTACACCTCTATCTGTCATTTTGCTACCTTGCTTTAAACTCCATTCCTCAGTTCAGAGGTATAAAACCTGCTGTATTTGCTGCAGGAACAGGAAGTTTCCCCCTGCTGGTATGCTTGTGAAAGTATCCTTTACGAAAAAAGCATTTCTTAGTAATCAGTATGAAACAATGAATGCTGAATTTAAGGAAGAGCTTTTGTGGGTTTAAGTTTCTCAGCTGAAAATAAGATACATTGATCTTTTTAAGGACTTTCTGCTCAGAAAGTTTCATTTCAGCATAGTATAGCCATGCCATTAAGATATCAGTTCGTGTTCTCTTATGAAATTAAATGAAGTTATATGAGGATGAATTATTCATTATGAAGAAATGGGATGAAAACAGAATTTAACTTTTTCTTTTGTTACTTCACTTATGGATTAAGATAACTATACTTTCACAGCTCTGTCACTGGTTGAGAAATCCTAGAATAAAATCAGGCAGAATTGGCCTTAAAGTGGTGGGAAAAAATAGTAATTCCTGGCCCTGCCCATGGAGGCTTTAAAAAAACCTTGCAAAGTAAGTCATTATTATCCTAACATCTCAATTCAGGGCAGACTAAGAAAATAGCTGGCATTAGACCACTTAGGGAGCTCACAGTCATTGTTCCAGCACTCCCTGATTTGCAGTTCATTGCTAAAGAACACAACCCATGAAGTATGAATAATACTGCTATCCATCTGTGTTTACTTTTTCAGACTACACTGTGGCCTGATCCTGACTGGGAGTATTGTAGGCAGGGAGGGGGAACTTTAATTCCTCCTTCGCTCCTATTATTTAATAACATTTTCTTTCCTTCTGCTATGTTTTTTTTTAAATAATTGCAGCTGAAAAAGAAGGGCTAACTAATAAGGCTGAGGGAAGGATTTAAGTTTCCTACTTTCCTCACACAGTGGTTCTGTTCCAGATCACTTCCTTGGGTGCTTACTCTGGAGAAATATAAGATGGAGGGATTGCTTCATAATACACATTTGTCTAGATTAGATCTTGGTTTGGGGATTTAGCAATGTGCCAACTTTTCCATTTTGCAGAGTTGTAGAGCTTTAACTTCCTTAATGGAAATTAATTTTTAAAACCCTGATTTCAGCACTGGAGTTGTGGTTGAATGTTTTATTTTCCTAAAGAAAACAGTTGATTGTCCACCTCCATGTCCACTTTCTGGTTTACTCAGATGACTGAGAGCATGAAATATCCTTTCCGCCAAGGCATGAGGGTAGAAGTAGTGAACAAGGCCTGCATATCCCAGACACGAATGGCCGTTGTAGATACTGTAATTGGCGGCCGGCTGAGGCTTCTGTATGAGGATGGAGACAGCGATGATGACTTCTGGTGCCACATGTGGAGCCCTCTAATCCATCCTGTAGGCTGGTCCAGAAGGGTTGGCCATAGCATAAAGAAAACAGGTAAGGTTTCATATTGGATGCAAACGATCACTTTCCCAGGATTTTCAGGGATTGTGTTCTGTGACCAGAAGCACTCTGCTGTTCAAATTTACCAATAAGATAGCAATGGTAGCCTGTTCTTAGTACTTGTGAACACATCAGGCAGTTTTTATCCACTTTGGCTCACTGGATATTGTCCTAAAACAAAAGTTCCCAACCTTTTCAGATAGATAGACAAACAACAAAAATATCCTCACAGATCAGCAGTAGTTGGGAACAATTCCACTACAATATTTTAAGTTCTCAGCCTAATTTGCTGTCTTTCCTTGGAACTTTTTGTATACATGCATTCCTTATTGTAAATATATGAAATTTGGACTTCTGGTGGGGACATGGCGGACTGAACAGCTGTGCCCACGGATTTAGCGGGCGAAGCTGACAATGTGGCAGTTTTTTCAGGCTCAGGCAGGTTTTCCTGAAGCCCAATGTTTTCTGGAAAAAGGAAAACACCTGGAATCACCCCATCGGTCCTCCAGATGGCTGCTTGCAGTCAGAAGATCGCAAACAGTGTTTGCGTTTGAATGGTAAGAGCTAGCTGGGAGGCAGGGATGTCACCATTTCCAGGCCACTCTGTAGCCTTAAAGGGACACTAAGACTGGCCTCCCCATTTCTAAATCACCCAATTTATATTTCTTTTAAGTACGAAGACCCTAAGAGAGGCTTTCTACAGCAAGGAGAAGCTGGCTCTCTTGGTGCTTATCATTATTTTTGGGATTACTTTTTTTAAAAATTTCTTTTTAAGTTTTGGACTTGTTTTCTCTCCAAATATTAAGGAGGATTGAGAGTAAATAATTGTTTCCCTGTTACTATTTTTGTACTAAATATGAAGATATTAACATTTTCCTACACATTGAATCAGCTGATTTGGACCTTCAGCTTTCTGCTTCTACTTTCCCTTGGGAACTGTCTACATATCTCCCTTTCACTTGTGTAAACACATTCTGGAACTCTTTCATATCTTTGACTTCTGCTGATTAAGCTCCTAGTGGGCACCATAATCTACTGCATGAAACATGGAGGATTTTAAACAGATTCTCTCTGACTTCCACCAAGATTTTGAACAGATTCTTTCTGACTCCTACCAAGTTTATGCAAGACATTCAGGACGTTGTGGAAAATATGAGGTCTAAAATGTGTCATCTGGTTGGGGATGCTGTGGTTGAAACTGAGGATTTTAACAGTGACAGAAATGTCTCTTCTAAGAGTGAGATCGGGATTTCTATTGAAATGCTGGATGAAGATTGGATAGTCAAGTTGGAAAAATTTGAGAGATCGAGTTGCAAGCCACAAGTGAAATTAATTTTCTGGTGGAATGCCAGGAAAAAGAAGGGGTTATTATGTATGGGAGGTCTCCTGAAGAGAAGCAGAGTTTTTGAGGGGGGCGGTTGGTCTGTTTGATCTTTTTAAGAAAAAAGCTCTCTGTACATTATGGGGATATGTAAATGCCCTGGTTTATTTTGAAGTAGGATAAAGGTTAAAGAATATTTATCTGGATTTGTTATCTCTGGGGTGGGGGAAGTTGTTTAGGAGGTTTATATGAATTTTTTTTTTTAATATAAGGGGAGGGAGAAACTCTACTTAGTGATTTTTATAATGTGCCAATGTGGAATGATTTATAGAAATAATGTGGTTTTGGTTTAATATAGAGTAAGGGATTGACTATGGAGAATGTTTGTATATCCTTGCTGTTAAAAGTTGGAAGTCACACTTCTTTGTAACTTTGAAAAAAACATTCTCTTATGTTTTCACTCTTTCTTAGTTTTTTTTCCTTTGTAGTTTTTTGTTTTTCTGTAGCTTTTATCTTTGCTTGAAACTTAATAAAATTCTTATAAAAAAAAGTAAATGTATGAAATTTATACTATGCACAACTAAGATATATATACATTTCTTGCATCTTTTTGGCAATTAGGAAATGTTAAGATTGCTAATGTCCCATACTATTATTTTTTTCCCTTAGAAATCCCCACCCTCACACCCCCACACCCCTGTTCTCACTGCTATCTTTTTATGTCTTTTCTGCTGGAAGAAAAGAATAATGATATGGCAAACCATCCTACTTTCCGGAAGATCTATTGTGATGCCGTTCCATATCTCTTCAAGAAGGTAGGAATGAGTCTGGTTCCCAGTGCATAAGCTGAGATGATAGTGTTCTGAAAGGAGCCACGTGGTAGAAGAAACAACAGTTGCTGGAGAAGCTGGGTCTGAAAAGGACTCAAAAAGGCAGGCTTCTGCTTCTCCTGTGGGGGCTGAGTTAAAAAGGCAAAGGTAGGTGCAGGGAACTGGGAGAGGAGGAGGCTGGTTGAAGGAATGCAGGCTGGGGAGGGTGGAGCTTGCTATTGGCAGCCTTGTGCCTGCACAGGTGGGACAGGACAGCATGCCTCGTGGGTGGGCTTCCTGCCCCCAAGGCAGGTTGCAGGGCTTCCAAAAGGGCAGAGATGGGGAGGAGATAGGTGGGGGGAGTTTGAAGCACCCCCACAGTCGTAAATGTGGGCAGGCGGGCTGCCAAGCACCTGAATTTTGATCACACATGACTGCGGAGGTGCTGCAACAGTCGTAATATCGGGCACAGGTCATAAGGCCATTTTTTCAGTGCTGTCGTAATTTCAAACAGTTGCTGAATGAATGGTCGTTAAGTGAAGACTCTCTGTACATAGTTAAGAACAGAGCCTGTTGTAGCAAAATTCAAGTTAAATGCACAATGGTTTAATTACACAATACTACTTACAGAGTATTATACAATAATACTGTTCTGGCTTACGTATAAATTCGACTTAAGGACAGACCTAGGGAACGGAACTTGCTCTTAAACTGGGTACTACCTAAGGAGATGAGATCATATTCTGTGTTAAATATTTCAATTAATTGTAAAAAATAATAATTCACTGATAACATTTTTCATCCCACCCATTTTTAAACTAATTTTATATGACTCTATCCCACTTTTGCAGTGAAGCTCCTGCCATACTATTCAGGGTAGGAACAATACCCTCTTGACATATCACTGGAATTCTCATTAGCCACAGCCAGAATAATCCAACATGGCTTTGGATGTCAGGAGAAAATGTAGTTAGCACTTAACATCTCAGGGAAGGAAGCAGTATTCCTTCCTAAGCAGCCTCAGTAAAAGCCACTTTCTTTCATGTTCCAGCTTCAGAACAAGACAGAAATATGGAGAGTGATAGAAATTGAGAACCAAATGTGTGTTTTCAGATATATTTGCAGCTGAAAGGATTCATCCCTTTACATGTTTATCCTGTTGGCTCTTGCACTGTATTGTGATATTGATCACTTTAGCTCTCAGCTGATATCTGACAAAACTCAGAATGATAAGGGAGTGGCTTAATCAAAGCCAATCAATAAGCTTTATCTGAAAAACAGTTAAAACTTAAGGTTGAGCCTCATTGGATTGGAGCTGTTGATCAGTCCACTAATCCCAGCACGTCCTGTAGGTAGTCACATCTTTGATTCCCATTTGCCACGTTCTCCTATCGTCTGTTGTAGGTACGTGCTGTCTATCCAGCAGGTGGCTGGTTTGAGGAAGGCATGAAATTGGAAGCCATTGACCCTTTGAATCCTGGCAACATTTGTGTGGCTACCGTCTGTAAGGTATTGTGAAGAAGCAAGAGTGACTACAGCAATACCAACATTCCTCTTGCCTTGGCCCTGATGGAATTGGAATTAGGTGCTTGCTGATAAAGCTTTTATTAGATAATCACTTAGCCTTATTCAAATGTGGCCATCCATATATTGGAACTGGAAGAGGAAGGAACACTCATCTTCCACTGTAACCATCCTATGTCGCCATATAGGTTTTTCTGCTTTTTTCCTTTCTAGAAAGAAGTATGCTTTAATGAATAAAAGATGGATTAGCTCCACTGTGGCTTTTGACTGGTAGCTGTCAGAGCCTTCTTTCTGGAAGCATTATTAGACTTTCAGTTTATAATTGCTATGGAAGGAATGGAGCACAGTATAGCTCTGGTTACTTAAACTTCAGGGTGCACCAGACTCTGCCCCTTGACATGTGTAAGTAAGTAAAATGTAACTGCAGTCAGTAAACCGAACAAATCCAAGATATGAGACTTTTTAGGATATAAAGAAGGATACTGAGATGGTTGGACTCACCCCCAAGGGAAGCTTGTCTTGTCTTGCAGTGAAACTTTTAGACACATTTTTTCTTTGGATAGGCATTTAGGAGTCCAGTTTTATTTCTTTCTGTTGAGTGGGAATCAGTATTTTTAGAGTAGGTTTTAAAGTAAATGTTTAGGCTTTATTAACTTCTTTGGTTTTTTCCATGGAAGAAGAGCAAAGAATAGATTTCTGCAAAATAAATGGGGTGGATGGATAAGATGGTAAGCTACCTGGCTTTGGCATTTCCAATTATATGTCTGATTCAGATTTCCTCACTTGTCTCTGGTGAGGCTGGGAAACGCTACCATAAAATACGTCTTTATCTAATGTCTTTAGGTCCTTTTAGATGGTTATCTTATGCTTGGCATTGATGGCACAGCTTCTGAGAGTGATTCTGACTGGTTCTGCTATCATGGCTCCCTGCATTCCATTTTCCCTGCTGGTTTCTGTAAGAACAACAATATAGAGCTGACTCCCCCAAAAGGTGAGGTCCCCAATTTGCTTTTTCTTAGTTTGCTTTTGTGGCAAAATTGACACAGATTGCAGCTCCTTCCTACAAGACAGTGTGGGAAGAAAGGCTTGGTCACATTCGGCCAACCTTTCCTAGCCTGGTGCTTTCCACTTGGCAGAGTTAGAGCCCCAGGATATTTGAATAGCAGAAGATTGGAGATGGCTGTGTGAGACTTTGTGGGTTTTTTTGTTTTTGCATCAGAGACAGAATTTGATGTGCTGCTCCTATCCTTTTCTCTTGGAAGGGCTAGTTTGGTCAGGATTTGATTCCTCTTGCTGTCCTCTAGGTGTTCTGAAGAAGAAACTTTCTCTTTTTTTCTTTTCAGCACTACTTTTTTTGGAGATAGTTATGCAAATACTAACATTTCTCTTTGCTCCATTGAATAATTATTTTATTTTCACAATTATTATTGCTAATCTGCATCCAAAAAAACTTCAGTACTATTTTGCTCTGTATTCCTATAAATTACAGTATATGTTAATCTTTTTTGGTCAGTCATACCTATGAGGATGAAGCATTGATGTTGCAGGTTGCCACTATAACTTCTGATATTCTCCATCTTACAGTATTCTGCTTTTGATGGTGTGAGTTTTTCTCTCCTCATGCCAGAAATTTCCCAATTTTATATTTTAGGATATGATGTCAAGATCTTCAGTTGGGCAAGCTATCTAGACAAGACTAAGTCAAAATCTGCACCAGCACACCTTTTCAATGTGGTGAGTAGTGTATTCATGGGCAAGATGACAAAAACATCAGTATCACCCCAAAGTAGTCCCTGTGCTGATCAATGGCATATGATGTTTAATGGAAGCATTTGTGTAACATCCCATCATCCCATCCCACTTTTCCCTTGTCTTCATGTTGGCTTCCATTTTTCCTCACTGCACCAGTCCGTCTGAAAAAATCAAAAGTAGCTGATTAAATACAAAATGTAATTCATGTTCTACTTACATATAAAGGATCCTAGATAGACACAGCCTCTTACCTCACAGAGGGCCTTGATGAAAATGTTTCCTGTTTCTAACTTGGGCTCTATTACATCATTTCTATATTTACATCTTTATTCTTTCTTTGTTTCACTGTATATATCATACTTAGAGCATTTTATTCTTTCCTCACCTGTTGATAAATTTCCACAATAAAATTTAATATACAAAAGTTTTTTAAGGATTTCAGTTGCCAGATTTAAAACATGTATATGTTCTCTTGGACCTATGACTTTGCCTTTATCATTCCAGGATTGTCCAAACCATGGTTTCAACGTGGGTGCTAAAATAGAAGCAGTAGACCTGATGGAGCCAAGACTTATCTGTGTAGCAACAGTAAAAAGGGTAGTCCATCGGCTCCTCCGAATTCATTTTGATGGCTGGGACAGCGAATATGACCAGTGGGTGGACTGTGAATCCCCAGATATCTATCCTGTGGGTTGGTGTGAATTGATAGGCTACCAGCTGCAGCCACCAGTGGTTCCAGGTGAGAAAAATAAACAATTGCACCACTGGATGAAAGAGAGAAGCTTCAGCCCAACCCAAACCATGTTTTTACTCTACAGTAAAAGCTTAAACCATAGCAATGGCCAAAGAGGTAGTATAAGAGGAGCTGATGTTGGCAGTCATTTCAGTAGGAGCTCCCTCTGGAATGGTGTGGGTCCCTAGCATATGCAGTTTTAATCCATAAACTCTGCCACAGCACAATCTTTACCATAGCCACACCATCCCTAATGTGCCCAAGCACCCCAGTGCTTTGAGTTATCCTCTCCAATGACATTTTTCCAAACACAATCAACATGGCAGTGGAGCTGCACTGAGGAGGCTGTCCAGACATCCTGAGGAAGGGACGGAGCCTGTTTCACCTCCAGTCGTCTTGTGTCAGCTCCACTAGGTAGTCGAGACCAAGAAATCAACTCCACAGGAGGCTTTTACTGAGACTGACTATAATAACAGAATCTTGCAAGTCTGATTGTGCTGTACCTCCTCCACCTTCTTACACTCCAGTGAATTAAGGAAGTATCTGATTGAGCTGCTTCCAAATATTATCTGTCTGTTGTGGTCTTAAAATATGCTACACACAAACACATTGCCCTGGTGATGGACCTTGCATATTTCCGTCAAGGTCATCTTCCTTTCTCTCTCTCTCGCTTCCTCCAAATGCAAGGAGAGAATAGAGGGTGTGCCTGAAGCATGTGAACATTTTTATTATTTTTTTTATACTTTGGCATGCCCTTAGTTGTCACTGTGCATTCAAATAAGATGGTATCGTGTTCTACAGATGGGGTGGTAGAACCCCATGGTTCTTGGGCTTCCTAGTCACAATTTAAAGTGATGCTCTCCTGTAAAATCAGCAGGTATCAGTCCTGCTGAATCTTAAATTTTTCTTTGATTCATTGCAAGCTGTTTACCTGGACATCAATTTTCATGAATTATTAACTTTCCAGTCTAAAATAAGCTACATGCAGCTGATAAAGAAATTGGCATTCTCAGCATTCCAGAAAGTGGCATCCTGTGCATAATTTTACAATTTAAACAATGTTTCTAGAAAAGTACCATCCTATGGTTGGTCAGTGAGAGGGATTGAGAGTGACATGAGGTTCGGCATCCTGATGCTCAAATGGTAATTTAATGGAAACTGCTGACCTTTATGTCATTTTCCTTAGACTGTTTGCTACTTTCTATAAACACAAAACAAATTTAATATATCAGAATGAAAATGCACAAAGGAAGCAACACTGGGCAGTGACACAAAATAACAGAGAGGCCTGTCCCTATTCTTCTCCCACAGACTCTGGCATTCTTACACAAGATATTCCAAGCCTATTAAGTTGGGAACTAATCCTGAAAACATGTAGCTATGTCTTCATACTTAGTTGCTGCTTATTGCCTCTTACATCCTGTACAACATACCATTCTAGACTTCTTCTTTTCTTGATAATAGAACCTGAGTCACCTGCATTAACCAAGGAGGTTTCAAAGAAGAAGCGAAAACCATATGGAAAGAAAAGTAAGAAGCACTTTGGCCAAGTGTCTTTGTTTCATCTTAATAACAAGGCAACATTTGTTAATTTGTACTGATATATAGAGCAGAAACTTGAAAGGAAAAACAAGAGTCTACATCAAGGTAAATAAGATGGAATGTTTGCCTGGGTCAATTTCTATCTCTGTGATATTCACTGCGATGACAGTCAGTGAGTGATGGGAGTATTTAGCAGGATCTGGAATACATTGCTTTGTAATTACAGTAAACCCTTGGTTTAATAAACTGAAGAGGGAAAGGGGTATGCATTAAAGTCCAGTGTCCATTAAAAGGCAAATGGGATTTTTCAAGCCCAGAAACACACACATACATGAGAAAAAAAGGAATTTGCTTCTGAGAAGCAAGAGGCAGTGCAAGCTACAGACACTCAAGCACCATTGCTGAGATTGATAGTAAATTCAGCAACTGCAAGCAAGGCAAATTGATGCACTCAAGAAGAGGCACAGCTGAGAGGCCACATGGAGACTAAATATCAGAGCCTGGGAGTACCAGTACTAGAAAGATCCCCTAGCTGTATGGACTCTGCCAATCCAGGATCCTTAGGTGAGCAGTGGACTGGACATCCAGTGCCTAGTTTGCTGCTTGACTCCATACTCTGGATCCAGCAGATTTGTCAATCAGATCTGAAGTCAGCTAAACCAAAGTCCATTAAATCAAAGGTTTACTTTAGCTTGTGGCTTTTTCCAGGATAACCTAACCATGCCACAGATGTGCCTTAGCAACCTTTTTTTTTTGCCGTATCCTCATGATGTTGCCTTCATTTCATCCCCAATCCATACTTGTTATAGCTAAAAGCTACCAATCCCTATATTTAACTTGCCCTGTAAACCACAAATATGGACAGTACCATTTTCTACTATTATTCCTGTGGCAGGGTAAGGATTGCCAGTGGAGGCAACAATTTGTTTGTTTGTTTGCCAGTTGAAGGACTGATGGATATCACTTTAACCCAGCCATAAGGAACAGCCCTTACTGTATATGTTCTTGGGAAACTTGTTAAGTGATCATTTTCTGAGTGAAATTCAGAGTTGGACTGTCTATGACTGTAGATTTGTAGAAGCTTTATATTCTCCCCATTTGTAAGGAGACATTGGGGGATATACATGTTTTGAAGGCAAAAGACTTCAGGAAACTCTGGTATCTCCAGCTGGGTAGGAGAATTTCTGTCAGAAACCCTGGAAAGGGACTTCAGGGTAGTCAAGTCATGAGGAACCTGTGGGCACCCAGGTCTTGCTGAACTACTAGCTTACCATGGACAATGGAGAGAGATGCTGAAAACTATTTTAAGTACCATTTGAATTTCCATGCACTGCCCACTGCTGATTCTGAGCTAGATGAAACAACAATCAGAATTAGTGTGAAGCATTTTCCTATGTTGTTCATCAAGATTTTTTTTGTAATTGGGTTGAGAAATGTTTAAGCCACAAATTGCCTATTTTCATTTTGGGGAGAATGTGCTTCTTTAATCTCTGTCATATAATCTTTTCTCCCTTCTACTGCCATCTTAATAGCAGCAGTGATATTTGATAGACAGTATGTGTCCTAACTGCCAGGAAACACGCTGAGACAAGGAACTGGTCTCTAATGTTTTATTGCTTGTACATAACAGGAATCCTAACAAACTGAAGAAGCGTGGGAAAAACCCAGCCATATAAACCCCAAAGGTTAAGGCGGGCCCGATCTGTGTCTCTTTGAATGGCTACCTAATTCCTCAGTGCTACGCATGCGCTTAACAGTCTGGATGGGAGCCCCCTGCTCGCCATCCTTACTCATGACAGTATGAAATTATATTCTAATTAAGGCCTGCAAAAGATTTGTGCTAAGTTGACATTAACTACAGGTAGTCCTTGACTTATGATGACAATTGGGACTGGAATTTCTGTTGCTCAGCAATGCAGTCATAAAGCACAACCACATTGCTCAGCGACGGCAATCCCTGCAGTCCTGGTTGCCGTTGTTAACTGAATCCCATGGTCGTTAGGCGAGGCAACTTCCTGCCAGCTTCCCACAACCAAAGTCAGTGGGGAAGCCAGCAGGAAGTTGCAAGTCCCAGGCTGGCAGGCAGGTAAGTGGCTGCTGCCGGGTGGGGGAGGGAGCGTGAGATGTGCCATGCAGGTCGGGGAGGGTGCGCAAGAGACACTGTGTGGGTTGGGGAAGGGGTGCAATGGTGTGCGGCAGGGCATGAGAGGTGCTGTATCAGTTGAGGGTGTACAAGAGGCACCACACAGGTCAGGGAGGGTGCACTGGGGTGTGCGAATGGCCAGCGTGGTATGAGCGCAGAGGGGCAGGGTGAGGTACGCAGGTGGGGGAGACTTACCCCAGCAATTTGCAACCTTCCCTGCTGGCTTCCTTTCTGGGGAAGCCGGCAGGGAAGGTTGCAAATGGTGATCGTGAGATCGTAGGGTGCTTGGCAACCAGTTGTAAGTGCAGATAGGTTGCCAAACACCCAAATCATGATCATGTGACTATGGGGGTGCTGGGATGGCTGTAACTCTGAGGATCAGTCGTAACCACATTGTTCAGCACCGTTGTAACTTCGAACAGTTGCTGAACGAATGGTTGTATGTCAAGGACTACCTGTCTGTAGCTTGGTTAGGTGGGAAATACCCATTCAAAGTTGTGAAAACATCTTTGGTCTGTAGGAGTTTGCTGATTGCTTAACAACAACATATCAATGAACATAAAATTAATAAGCTTTTATCTGCAAGTCTGGCTACATTGACAGGACATCATAGGATGCATTAAATATGACTCTTTCATGCCCTAACTTTCTGATGGTCTTTGCTTGCATGTTGTGGCATGTGTATCCTATATTGTGGCTAACTCATTACTTTTTGTCTCCATCCTTCTCCATCAGCATACAAAATGCCTATAGGTTGGGAATGAGATCTAGAAGTAGGGACCTTATTTCTTATACCTGTAGTTGCAAGAGATTGGGTCAGGGTCCTTATAAATGTAAAAGATGAATTATTGCTTTTCAGTAATGGACCACTATCTTTTCATGCTTGAATCCTTAACTTGCTCCCACTGAAAAAGTATTTTTAACTAGTTTGGAGAGACCTTCTGTCCAAATGTCTAGAGACATCCCTAAGGCAGTTAATAATATTGTGCTATTTATGCTTCTGTTGAGTTGCCCAGGTCGATAAATTAAATATATGTGTCAATTTCTAGTAATTACAATTTTAAAATGACCTTCAGTAAGACTTGCATCAGTGTGATTAATTTGTATGTAAGAATCCTTGGTTCCTTTCCATGCTCAGTACACCTGCTTCATTTGTCTCTCACTGATAGTTGATTGTTAATTCTTACTGAGGTGATCAACCAGTCTCTCCTCTGTGCCATTTCAGCTGCAGTTGGGGGCCTATTGTTTGCTTTACAGTTTTCCCCCCAAATAGAAGATTAGTTAGCCATGAAAAAGAGCTGTGTTTTTATGTGCAGATGTTTTAAAGGAAAAGCATTGATGTCAGTAACTCCCCCCTCTTGACAATTGTACAGCCCTGATACAAGTGTGCTGCTGTGAGGTCTTTGGCAGAATTGTTAGGTAGATATATATGACTGTTTTTCTTCAACATGCTAAGGAAAAAAGATGACTGCTAAAGCCCGTTCCATCAAGGAGGCAGCTAAGAAAGTGATTGCTCCAAAAGCAAAGGAAGAAGCAAAAGTTTCCAAAAAACTGCCTGCTTCCAAATCAAAGGAGGGAACACCAACTGTTTCAAAAATGGAGGAGGCAACACAAGCTGAATCCAAGACTTCATCAAAACCACTGCCTGAAAGTAAGGAAAAAGGTGTAGTGCTTCATTTCTCCACTTTCCAAACTTCAGCAGGAAGAGTGTAGTGTTAGGAAAATGGCTAACATACACATTTTAACTCACTCACTAGATAAAGTACACCAAAATTCTTGTTGGAGATTATCTGTTCTGGGGATGTAGGAGGTTTTCTTACTGTGTAGACTGCTAGAAGCAAAAGTTGTTGCTCCACTTTATATAGATATAAAGATGAAATGAATATTGTTATGGTTTAAGATACAAAATGATTGTGCAAAGATTTTTCCCTTATATGTATTGCCATAAATTCAAATCAACCAATCTAGTATATGTTTCAGAGGCATATCAGGATGTGCCACAAGTCCATAGCTGTGTGGTTAATTATGTCATACACAAATGATGGAGACCATCTGGCTGAAGAGGGAATGTGTTAAGTCTATAAAGATACCATCTCCTTTTCCAGGCACCTGCTCTGGAAATTAATGGTTTTGAGGGTATATAACTTGTTCTAAATGAAGACAGGGATTCTGTTGGCATAACTGTTGCAGAGTCCCTGACTGAGTGGACATGAGGAGCGTTAGAGACTATAAGGCCAGGGATGTTGGGGACTTCAACATTTATGCTAAGGCCATACTAAACAGTACAGTTCAGAATTGCATCATTACTACATCTTGTTGGATTGCAGGCAGCTCTACAAGAAGTTACTCAAATCTGGCTTTCCTATTAGCAACTTGATTGCTAATGGATAAAGTGTTTTATACAGTGGCTCCTCATTGCTCATCAAATCCCATATTGGAGACCATAGTGTGTCATTTAAGAGCTGCAAGTAATGAAGCATAAGGGCAGGTAGCTTAAGCAACTATGATGCAGTTCTAGAGGTGAGTCTGAGTAACAGAAGCATGATAAAAGCTTGATGGTAAAATTTATACAAGAGCAATCAGGAAAAAGTAGGTTTGGTTCTCCCTGATTTCATCTACTATGAACCATCTAAGGAGTTCTTTCAGGTTGTCAAGTGGGTGATCCAGTTTTAATGGCTTTGTCAGACACTGTGTTCCATCTGAGCTCAACTTCAGACAGTTTGGGAAGTTTTTCGTGGACAGATTGGCTTGGATTTGATATTTGCAAGTCTGGGCTTCATATCACTTTCAGCCATAGCATACCTGGAACATCCATCATTCTATATAGTAGCATCTATCTGAGTCAGCTCCATTGCTTCTCTCCTCTGCAGAGGGATACACTTTTTGGATCTATTTCTGGTTTGTTTATAAGGGTCTTTAAAAACTCTGCCATGCCAGTAGTCACCCAGATCTTTCATTCTTCCTGCTGCCCTAAAGGAGTTAATTGTAAGGCCCTTGCATAAGAAGCCAAATT
Organism: Candoia aspera; assembly: GCF_035149785.1. Taxonomy (NCBI): domain Eukaryota; kingdom Metazoa; phylum Chordata; class Lepidosauria; order Squamata; family Candoiidae; genus Candoia; species Candoia aspera. The sequence continues at coordinate 30,955,146 of NC_086159.1, forward strand.
TGGACTTGGCCAATTTTAACTGTTTTTATTAGCCAGTTATTTATGGCCACCCAACTCTGTTAACAACTCTGGGCAGCATACAATAAAATCATTACTAAAATCAGTAAAAAAACAAACCCAAGTTTCCAGAAGGAAAACAGCTATTTTAAAACAGTAAAATATACAGGATCTGCTGCTGTTTATTAATCCAGACTTTTAAATATATTTACTGTCATTTTTATATGTTTATATATCTTTGAATAATAGTTGTTATGGATGATTGTGAACGTATTGTGGTAAGCTGCCAAATTTTATGAAGGGAGTGGGTGACATATCAACATACAAAAATAGGCTACAATTAATGTACTCAATTTGTATGCTTTAATTTAGTTGGGGAGCATGCACTTCATAGCTGTTCACATAATTTTGATTCTGTTTTGTTTGGGACCAGGAGCAGGGAATTGGAATGAAGTATTAGAAAGCAAGAACAGAAAAGCTGGGGATCTTGGATGATGTTTGCATCCATAAATAAAGCTCAGATATAAATGAGATTGGGCTATTCTGCATGGTAGTTTGTAACAGCTAGTAGTCAATCTGATGTATATGTCAATACAATGTTGGCTGGTTGAGTATTAGCATCACTCAGTATCCAAGCAACCTGAAATTTGCAAATATCGTTATATGATAAAATACTACTTTAGTGAAAGTCTTTCACTTCTTGATTTGAAAAGCAAAAAGAAACTTGCCAAGTATTCTTTGGAATTATGTAATCTTTGAAACTATTAGATTTAGCATTAGCTTTCGTACTTGAAATAATGACTCCAAAATGCTTTCACCTTAAAGATTTACCTTGATTTTCCTTATATGTGGACAGTTCAGAAACCTGCACTGCTGCAAAAATATAATTGTGAAAAATAATTTCCAATGCAGAATCTGAAAATAGCCACTTTTACTTTAAAAGCAGTAGCTTTGTAAACTTTATGAAGAAAATATTGAAAACGTGGATAGTTATCACATAGCATGATCTGTTATTTTGTTTCTCTAGATAAATTGATGAAGGAATGATAACCTGAATCTAGAAATATTTTTGTTTGATTTGTACTTTTCTTTTTCCTCATCCATGTGTGAGTAGCAACTATTCTTTTTAGGAATATAGATTATTGCTAGCATTTTGCTGCTGTGTATGATCTTTTAGGTTTTTATTCTGTAATTGAATGTAGCCTTTTTCTGTGTTTCCTAGCCTTCGTTGCTGTGCAAGTAAAAGAAGAAATGCCTGATGACCCAAGAGCGGGTCTTGAAGCCCCACAACCTTCAATGCCAGTGAAGGATGAGGACATGGATCAAGAAGCTCCAGCAAACTCTATGACAATTGGCTGCTTAAAGGATGAAGGCATGGAATCAAAGTCCCCAGAAGGCCCTATAGCAGATGGCTGTTTTAAGGATGGCAGAATGGAAGTTGAAGCTGCAACAAGCCGTGATACAATTTGCTACTTAAAGGATGGGGTTAAGGAACCACTACCCCAAGCAAGCTCTTTTGCAGTTGCCTGCTTAAAAGATGGGGACATGAAAGCAGAAGCTACAGCGAGCCCAGTACTCATCAGCTGCTTAAAAGATGAGGATGTGGACTAGAGGTTCAAGCAGCATAAATATCAATGTTTCTCTACAGCAGTCCTTCAGGAATCAAGGAAGGTGAATTGCTGGCCTCTTTGAGGGGCTTGGACTATATTTTTTAATGTGATACAGTCAGCCTATGAAACAATTATTAGAAAATATATTCTATCACATCATGCAAGACAGCAGGACTACAAAGCCTCTCTGAATACTACTACAAGCAGTAAGGGTGAATTTCTGTTACAGAACTCTGTAGAGAGGCAATGAAGGCATTTTGGAATTTACTGTTTGAGCCTGCATATAAATAAGTATCAAAGAACAAAGTACCATAATTCCTATTCCATTGGGATAGAAGTTGCAGGTTGCACTTCTGCTCTTAGTATCTTCATTTTAATTTGAATTAGGTTGTATCTTCTTGCTTCTGGCCATTTGGTCAACAGAATACAAGAGGATCCAATATGCAGGAATTGAATTGTGTCTGAGCCTCACATGCATAACCAGAAGATTTTGTTCTCCTTTGTGATGATGCTCAGTGCACACTACTCAGATGTTTCCTATAAGATCCTTCCTTCAGGTGGTAAGTTGAGAGGTGTGGCAGATTGCTTAAAAGGCTCCCTATAACAGTCAGCTGAGGTTTCCTTGGCTGACTACAGTGGCCATCACTATTTCAGCCAACAGTGGACCACCTCACAGAGCAAGGTATTGGGCTGGTACCCCAGAGAGTTCTGCTTATTGGTTTTCTGCTGAAGCAAATGGCAGAGCAGGAAAGTGGGTAAGAAAGCTGAGGATCTCAGCACTTTGCTATGAAAGGGCTTTTTTTTTCCAGCAATGCATATTTAATACACATTTGTATTATTGTGAAAGGGACTGCAAAGTCCACAATGTCTAGCTCTGGGGGAAAGTTCCATTGATGGTGAGGTTAGGCAGGTTTATGTGGTAGAAAACTCTCCCAAGAAATAACAGCTGGAGAGATCATTTTATTGTTTCAGAGCTAGCAAGACACAGTGAGCACTGGTCTCTTACAACCAGATTAGCCATGAGCAAGCGCCTCAAGTTTATATAGATCTTATACAGAAGAAAGTTCAAGCACACCCACATCTGTAAGGACCCCAAACTACAAGAGGGTATTACTTTATACCTGATAAGGATGCTAAAATGGGTATCCTTCAAAATGTTAAGATACTACAGTAACATTCTTTGAAGTGGGACATCACAGCTTTGATACACACGAAATGCCAAGAAACTAATTATTCTAACAAGCTGACCCTGTGTTTAATTGTGGAAGGAGGAAAAATAAGAAAGCAATCACTTTACATCCTTAAGCCTGGAATCTCAACAAAAGCCTAACCGCTAAAAGTATTTGGACTTACAAATCATTTGTATAGCTAAGAATTTAAAAATCCTACAATTGGATGAACTACAAATGAATGTATAACATCAATTTGGATACCAAATTAGACACTAAAACATGCATAATTAATGTTTATCTTGTCAGGTTTCATTTCATTTCCCCAGTTTGTTTGTACTACAGTAACAAACCAAAAAAAAGAGAAGGAAGAAAGTCAGGAAAGGAAAACCCCCAGAGGAAAAAGTAGAAAGCTGCTACATTTACCAGACTCATGGGCCATCACTAGAAAGAGATACTGAAATCAGTTGCTGGAGTAGAAATTAATAGTACATTTGTATTGTTGCTCTCTTATCAGTAAGAATGCAATAAAACAACTTTGGTGACAAAAAAGATTTTTTTTTAAACCACATAGTGATACTGTGTATATATTTTCTTTGAATTATGTTGATAAAATCTATAAATAAAATATTTGGAAGAAATTATTTTCTGGTCAAGATTTCTTCTGAAGAAAGTTATGTATTGTATGCTCATTCTATACAGCTGTATGCACATTGAAAAGATCTCAGTCTCCAGGAGATGACTTCACAGTTTCGTGGCTGTCTCAGTAACTTGGTTGTAGCAAATCTAGCAGAGCAATACAATTGTTTAGCAGCTGTTTGCATTTGTTCCCTCTTTGTGTGCATTTTAAAACCATTGCCTTTAGGTTAGAAAACAGTATCATTTTTCAGCATATACTATCTTTTTTATAAAGATTTATTAAAAGTTTTACAAAGAACATAAAAACTAACACAAACTAATAAAGAATAGAAAAAACATAGAAAAAGAAAAAGTGCAGAACGGAAGATTTAAAAGAAATAGTTTCTGATTTCCTTTGCAACAAATATAAGTACAATGACAAAATTATCTTACTCTGATTACCAAAAAACCCTCACTTTCTATTATTCAATTTTTTTCTAATCAAAACCACAAGCCATAAGTGCATTTTTTCCCGTTTCATGAAAAAAGTCTATAAGGTATTTCTAGTCAGCCATAAATATGGATATCGTTTTTTCTCTGATCAAAGAAGTTAATTTAGCCATCTCCACAAGTTCCATCATCTTCAACCATTCCTCCATTGTGGGTAGTGTCGAACCTTTCCACCTTTGAGCATATAGTAGACTTGCTGCAGTTATCATATATAAAAACAAAATTCCATGAGTTTTTCCTACTTGCCCATCCATTAGTCCCAAAAGAAAAGAATCTCTGGTTTCAACTGGCTGTGAATTTGGGAAGATGTAATCCCAACCAATTTGGCGGTGACAAAGTTGGGGAAAGCTAGAATATACCTTGGTGGTCTGTTACATGGTTTATTTCTAGAGCAATACCAGTGGATTTTAAAACATCCTTGTTACTTTCCTCTTTATGGGTCTGTCGGTGAGTCAGAAGCTGGTATACCATTCATGTTTGCCAGTTACCAATAGATAGGAAATAAAGCTACTGGGGCTTATAGTAACTAAAAACTCTATGTGCATTGCTAAGCTAGCTTTCCAAAGCTCTTGCACCACCTTCTTAGTCCTAAAATCATTTGTGACTGCTCTATTCATCTTTTATTTCCTAGTAAAATGTTTATTTTGGCCAGGAAGAGTCTCAACCTCACGAGATCCTCTGCACACAAACTACCTTTTACCATCTCCCTCCTTGCTGTTTAAGGAATTTTCTGCAGTCATTTCCTTCAAAATAAAGTCCCTGTATATTGAATAAATATGAACATATCTGTGCTAAAGCTGTACCTGTGGTACTTTATTTGATCTTTATAAATCTATATAATAAAACTATATTGTAAATAGCTTAGAAATAGTACCTGGTATATGTTTTTAAAAGCTGCTCATATGTTGCATGTAAATAAAAGACTGAAGCTGTGTTATGTTATTGCTTACTTGAGTGTCATTTATTAGATTAGCAAAACATGTTTTGCTGTAATGTCTTCATAATATATCATGCCGGCAGAGTGCATTTTACCTAAGAAAATGAATTTTGTAGATACTTTTTGAAATATCCTTTACCATAATGAATGAAAAGCGTTTTCCTAATTTAATCAAGATAAACTTGAAATTGTTCTGCCCAGTGGCTTACCAGATGGAGTGATGTGGATGTGTTTTGCATTTGTAATATCTATTACCTTGACAATGTGATATATGAAATATCCTGGGTGGCACTACAGTTCCAAAACATCACCATGGGATTAAAAAATTACTTGATGTTGTCCTGGGATTATTTATATTATTTCTTTTTTTAAAGAATAGCTGTTGCTGAATGGAAAATAAAAACCATTAAATACTCAAGGACAGCTTCCTACAAAAACAGCTTCCCAGGATTTAAACTACGCTGCTAAATCATGCTAATCAGCAATCCTGTTGTCCACCAACTTCTGAGAGGTAATTCCTGAGCAGCTGGTCCTTTGTCTGATAGTACAACAACTCTTTATTTACAACCAAAGGCCAGAGCTAAAAGGTATATCTTGTCTGTTAAATTCTGTGATGATAAGGTGCTTCCTGGTAAATAGCTTTTAGCTGCTAGCCTAAATACTCTAAGTCCTTTTTGCAAAGGTTTTTGTTGCTTTTTTATTCTTGATGATTAGAAGCAGGTGCTAAAACTACTCTAGTATAACTTATGTTCCCAGCTACTTGTGTTTTAAAAGTGTTTTCATTTTTTTCTTTTCAAGGGAGTCTTTTAGGTACTGAACATCCCTTACCATGCCATTGATTGATTTCTTCCAAGACTAGCATGCACAAGGCCTTCATTGTCTTGTCCTGTGCTTTTTAAAAAAACATTATTTTATCTCCATTTAGTTCCTTGCAATTTATCTTCAATAACATATTTACCATTTCACATTTTCCTTTATCTACCTTGTCTACACTTACTTAATTTTTATACTATGCATCATTTTATATATCTGTATGATAAATTCCATACTTCCATTTTTTTTCTCCTACCCTGAAAATCCCCCAAATGCTGTGACTTCTTTTCCTGGAAGTTACTTTAACCCAGGGTAGAACCACATTTATCATGCTTGGGAAGGCCACAGGCAATGGTGAGTTGGGAGGTGCGTCATGTCATATTCATGACTTGAAGCAATATTTCCATTTCCTGCAACGGGGAGAGTTTCCTACCTCAAAATGGCAGTAGATCTTAGCTACTGTCAACAGACGAAACTCTGGGAAGACACCACATTATTTGGAGGAGGTTGCATGAGGCCACATGGCCTTGGCTTCCCCACTCCCTGGTCTAGCCCTTTGTTAATACTGCTTGCCTTTCCTCTACTATTTCAGCTTTGCAATATGACTTTTGTGGTGCGGTGACCAGAACTATAGGTAACATTCCAAGTTTGGTTGCAGCCTAGATTTATCCAAAGCATCATTCTTCTACACCTAAAAGAGTTAGTTTCCATGCTTGCTGGGAATTTGGGGAGTTATAGTCCCAACACATCTAATGAGCACAGACTTGGAGAACAATATCCTAAGATAAGCTGCCTTTGTACTTGTGCAAATGCTTTATTTAGGCACAATTCAGAAAAAGTACAAACACATCACAAAGTTCACAAGATTTTTTAGGTAAATAGATTATTTTTTTTAAAGCAAACATGTGGAAGACATGTTTGAATCTTGCCTCCCAAGTGGACTGGTCAATTTGTTCTGCCTCGTGATTGCTAGCTGAATACATAATGCAAAATAAACGTATATATTTTCCAAATTGTAATAGCTTAGAGATTACAACTATACTTTGAATGTAGTTTCTGTTTTTCACATTGCTGGATTGATCACTGTTACTAAACAAGTAATATCCACACTGTGTGCACAATTATTAGGCAAGTTGTATTTTTGAGGATGAATTTCATTATTGAACTACAGTGCTCTCGGTCAATCCAAAATGTTAATAAACCTCAAACCTGAATATTTAAGAAAGTAAAAGTGAGGTTTTGGCTTTCTTAGGAGCATATCTATGTGTGCACAATTATTGGGCAACTATTAGTGTGCAGAATTATGCAACTAAATGAAAAACAAAAATTCCCCCATCTCATTTATTTTCATCTGTTAAAGTGAGAATAATAAACAACTCAAAATTTACAAATAAACATTTCTGACATTTCAAACAAAAAATCAGTGACCAATATAGCCACCCTTCTTCGCAATAACAGTCATAAGCCTTCCATTCATGGAGTCTGTCAGTTTCTTGATCTGCTGATGATCAACTTTTTGTGCAGCAGCAACCACAGCCTCCCAGACATTGTTCAGAGAGGTGTACTGTTTTCCTTCACCATAAAGCTCCCGTTTGAGAAGGGCCCACAAGTTCTCAATAGGGTTTAGGTCACGTGAGGAAGGGGGCCATTCTTTGATCTTTGAGGCCTTTACTGGCTAGCCATGCAGTGGAGTACTTTGATGCATGCGATGGAGCATTGTCCTGCATAAACATCATGGTCGTCTTGAAAGATGCAGACTTTTTCCTGTACCACTGCTTGAAGAAAGTGTCTTCTAAAAACTGGCAGTAGGTTTGGGAGTTGATTTTGAGTCCATCTTCAACCCGAAAAGGTCCAACTAGCTCATCTTTAATAATACCAGCCCATTCCAGTGCCCCACCTCCACCTTGCTGGCATCTGAGTCAAAGTGGAGCTCTGTGCCCATTACTGATCCAGCCACGGGCCCATCCATCTGGTCCATCAAGAGTCACTCTCATCAGTCCATAAAAGCTTTGAAAAATCTGTCTTCAGATATTTCTTGGCCCAGTCTTGCCGTTTTATGTGTCTTGTTCAGTGGTGGTTGAGTTTCAGCCTTCCTTACCTTGGCCATGTCTCTGAGCACTGAACACCTTGTACTTCTGGGCACTCCAGGTAAGTTGCAGTTCTGGAATATGACAACACTGGAGGATAATGGGTTCCTGGTAGCTTCACGTTTGATTCTTCTCAAATCTTTGGCAGTTAATTTGCGTCTTTTTTTCTCAACACGTTTCTTGTGACCCTGTCAGCTATTTGCAACAAAAAGTTTGATGGTTCTGTGGTCACATCCCAATATCTTAGCAATTTCAAGAGTGCCGCATCCCTCTGAAAGACTTTTTACAATTTTTGACTTTTCAGAGTCAGTTAAATCTCTTTTTTGACCCATTTTGCCTGAGGAAAAGAAGCTGCCTAATAATTATGCACACCTTGATATAGGGTGTTGATCTCCCTAGGCCACACCCTCCCTCATTTCACAAATACACATCACCTGATATGCTTATATCCAATAAGCATTCAGGTTTATACAGCTTAGAGGTGGAAAATATTTTATTTATTTATTATTCAGATTTCTATCACCACCCATCTCCCCCCAAAAGGGGGACTCTGGGCAGGTTACAATAAAATTCACCTTAAACCCACAACATCATAAAATCACCAAGTCAACACCTACAATACTAAAATAATAAATACATATAAATATGGAATCCAAGTGGGAAATTTCCATTCCGTAGGGAAAACTCTACATCACCAGCCACCCCCAGGAAGAGCTGTTGCCCTTCCCATCCCAGGCGAGGCGGCAGAACCAGGTCTTCAAACCCTTCCGGAAGGTCAGGAGCGAAGGGGCCTGCCTCATCTCGGGGTAGAATGTTCCATAGGGCGGGCACCACTGCAGAGAAGGCCTGCCTCCTGGACCCCGCCGGATGGAATTCTCTTGCAGACGGGGTCCGTAACATGCCCTCTCTGCATGATCGGGTGGGACGGGTTGATGTAATGGGGAAGAGGCAGTCCCTCAGGTAGCCTGGCCCCATGCCATGTAGGGCTTTAAAGGTGAAGACCAACACCTTGAATTGGACCCGGAAGCAAACTGAAACCCAATGCAGCTCATGCAGTAAGGGTGTTTCTTGTGACCCTGTCAGCTATTTGCATCAAAAAGTTTGATGGTTCTGTGGTCACATCCCAATATCTTAGCAATTTCAAGAGTGCCGCGTGCTGATCTTGGAGCGCTCATCACTGTTCGTGCGGCTGCATTTTGGACCAACTGAAGCTTCCGGATACTCTTCAAGGGTAGCCCCATGTAGAGTGCATTGCAGTAGTCTATATGGGAGATGACCAGGGCATGAGTGACTGTCCGGAGGGCATCTCGATCCAGGAAAGGGAGTAACTGGCGCACAACCTGAAGTTGTGCAAAGGCCCTCCTGGCCATGACTGCCAGCTGCTCTTCAAGCAGGAGTTGTGAGTCCAGGAGGACCCCCAAGTTATGCACCAGTTCTGAATGGGGCAGTGCAATCCCATCCAGAACTAAAGATGACAACTTCCGGGATACCGAGGAGCCATCAACCCACAGCCACTCCATCTTACCAGGGTTCAGCTGAAGCCTGTTGTTCCCCATCCAGACCCCCACAGCCCCCACGCACTGAGAGAGGGCAGCCACCGCATCACTTACTTCAACCAGGATGGAGATATATATCTGAGTATCATCAGCATACTGATAGTACCTCATCCAGTGGTGACGGATGATCTCACCCAGCGGTTTCATGTAGATGTTAAATAGGAGAGGGGAGAGAGTTGAACCCTGCGGCACCCCGCACAGCAGGGGTTGAGGGTTGGATCTCTCATCTCCTATCACCACCGACTGGGACCAGCCCTGGAGGAGGGAGGTGAACCAGCACAAAACCACGCCGCCCACCCCCAACTCCCTGAGCTGTCCCAGAAGGATACCATGGTCGATGGTATCGAAAGCCACTGAGAGGTCAAGGAGAGCAAGGATGGATGCAGTGTCTCCATCCCGCTCCCGCCAGAGATCATCCATAAGTGCGACCAATGTAGTCTCTGCCCCATATTCCGGCCTGAAACCTGACTGAAAGGGGTCTAGATAATCCGTTTCATCCAGAATCCTCTGAAGTTGTAATGCCACCACTTTCTCAACCACCTTCCGCAAAAAGGGGAGGTGGGAGACTAGATGAAAATTGTCCAGAACAGTAGGGTCCAGCGATGGCTTTTTGAGGAGGGGGTGTACCAGTGCCTCTTTAAAGGCAACCGGGACCACTTCCTCCCTCAAAGATGCATTAACCATCACCTGGACCCAACCACACGTCACCTCCTGAGCTGCTTTCACAAGCCAGGAAGGGCATGGGTCTAGATGACACGTGGCATTTACGGTCTGGAGGATCCTGTCCACTTCCTCAGGTCCAACAATCAGGATCAAACTGTTCCCAGATAACAGGGTGAATACATTCCCTCAGCATCTCCCCAGACTCTGCCCCATGCTTAGAGTCCAACTTGGACTGAATCTGAGTGATTTTACCCTGCAGATGCTCAGCAAACTCCGCACGGCCCTGTAGGTGGAAGACAGAGCCCCACCTACCTAATAACGATTGTGTAATTTTAAACAGGGCCGTCGGGTGGCATTCTATGGACGCAATGAGAGCGGAGAAATATTGGTGTTTCGCCGCTCTTACCGCCACAAGGTAGGCCTTAATAGTGGCTCTAGCTTGTGTTCGGTCAGATTCAGTCTTTGTCTTCCTCCAGCGGCACTCTAGGCATCTCTTAACCCTCTTCAAAACCCGCAGTTCCTCCATGAACCATGGGGAGTGCCGGGTTTGAGTGGGCAAGAGAGGCTGCACAGGCACGACCCTGTCCAAGGCCCCAGCCACTTCCCTATTCCAGGTTGCGGCCAGGACCTCCACTGGACCGTGCAGCAGATCCCCGGGTACAACCCCCAGCTCCTTCTGAAACCTTACTGGGTCCATCAGTTGCCAGGGGCGGACCAACCGAATGGGTCCTGCCTCCCTGCAGAGGGGGGCAGCACAAGAGAATCTCAAAGCCACCAGGGCATGATCTGACCATGACAATGAGGACAGATCTACCTCTTCCCTCAGATCACATTGCCATTGCTCCGACAAGAAAATCAAGTCTGGAGTGAGGCCACTGTCTCAAGTTGGGTCCCGAATAATCTGGGACAGGCCCATGGCTGCCATGGTAGCCATGAACTCCTGAGCCGCATCTGAGGCACACCCCAGGGAAGGCAGGTTGAAGTCCCCCAAGACCATAAGTCTGGGGAACTCCACCAGCCCTGAGACAGCCTCAAGCAGCTCAGGCATAAAAATGATGATACGGTCAAAATACTCACTTGCCTAATAATTGTGCACACAGTAGATCTACAGATCATATGTGCATATACCAGCATCTTCCTTCTCAAAGCTGTGTTTTTATCATAATGAGATGATCTTAGTATATATCCTTGATTCCTGGGCTTCCCACCTGCTTCCCTCATTTGGAGCAACTTCTAACCCTGGTTTTGGCCTCAGTTAAGCTGGCTTGTTTGGCCTTCTTGATATTCCAGCCTGGGCAACTTTGGAAGATAGTGACAAACTTTACTTTTTGGTTACGTAGATTTGCTGGAGAGCCACAAGTGGCTCCTACTCTCAGGTTCAAGTTATCAAGCCACCTGGAAAACAGAAGGAGAAGAAACATCATAACACAGTACCCAATCACTGGGCCTGCATCTCTTTATACTTAGGGGTTTTTTGTATTAGTGGTTTCACACTTGATATATTGAGAAATTGTTCATTTGTGAAAACTGAGGAGCAGGAAAGGATGCTGCTTGTTTATGATGTTTCCAAGAATGTTCTCAGTACAGTATTACTATTTTCTAAGGAAAGTGTGAAACGTAGTTAATCAGCTTGACAACAAAAGGGTCATCCATCAAACTGTCACTTGTTGAGATGGGCAGCTATAGAAATCAAATAGATAGATAAATTATATGAGCTTGTATAACCACTATTTGACAATGAAAGTTGAGCCGAGACTAACATTTTAGCATTTAAGATCTATAATTCCTTCATTGAAAAAAGTAAATCAGAAGTGAGTTGGTAAAAAAGAAGTTTTGATTAATATCTATGATTTGATACTCCTTTTCCTCTCCCACCAACTAGATATAACCAACTATACTTTGCAAAAAGAAAGAAGAGTATGTTAAATTATTCTTGAGATTTCTCTTTGGCATTGCTGGCCCAAGCCATTTTGTCATTGTTCATGGCTATGGGATAAAATCCAGGTGGATGATCCCAGGTCCTCTGTTATCTCAGTAAGGATGCTGTATCACACATTCATTTATATATTATATTTACACCAGCCATTCTATTTACACAAATATTCAAAGCCATTTATAACACAAAATAAAAATACAGATTTTAAAACAAACATCACTATCAGTAAAATTAAAAATTAAAAATCAATTCACAATTAAATTGGTGAAATATATGTACTTTTACTATTTTTCTAAATACTGGGAAAATAAGGGCAAAATATGCTTCCATGAGGGAACATTCTATAGCCTGGTAATCACACATAAGAATCCTTTTGTGTACCAAATAGATGAGACTCTGGCAGCAGAGGCATCTTCAACAGGGTGTCTGTTGAAATCAAGGTGGGCCGACAGGCTGTAAACTCTTATTTCTAGTACCTGAAATTTGTATGTGGTAGGCAATTGGCAGCCAGTGGAAATTGTTCAGAATAGATATCATAGGATCCTGTATCTTGCACTAGCTATTTGTCTAGCCACAGTTTTTGCCCCAATTAATGTAGATGTTAAATAACATATAGGAAAAGGCTAAATCCCATGGGCCACTATAGTTCAGCAGTCTAACAGTCAAACAGTGGTCTCCAACGCTACTAACTAGACATGACCCAACAAGAAGGACTGTGTAATAGTGCCCCCAAATCCTCAGCCAAAAATAAATCATGGACAATGATATTAAAAGTCATAGCTGTGCCAATCTCATTCAGTTTCTAAGGTACATCATCAAAAGATGAGCAAAATAGTCTTAGTGCCATAGATTGGCCCAAGTCCTAATTGAAATGGGTCTAGGCAAGCAGTGTCATCCAAATGTATCTGGAATTTGAAGGCCATCCCCTTCTCAATTACCTTAACAGAAAATGAATATTTGAGACTGAACTACAGTTATAAAGAGTTTTCAATGTTCTTATAACTGTACTCTTTAAACAGGTATATATTCTGTCCTTAAGGAGGTACTGATCACCTCTTTACTGTGGAGCCATTTTTTTCCTGCACCATTTATTGGTCAAACTGGTGGTCATTTTTCTCTTTACCCTGTCCAGCTTCTCAAATTCCATGTAAACAAGACAAGCTGATGTAGTCAAGATTATTTCCCTGTGACCTGCCCCAACACTGAATTGCTCACAGCTTCCTGATAAACCAAGGTGTTAGAGGGAAAATAATATTTAGGATTATCTTCCAGATGATCTGGGACTACAACTCCCCCAAACAGCTAACCAGCATGGCTAGATGAAATTCTCAAAATTGCAGGCTAATTACATCTGAAGGAACTAGACTGGGAAAGATTCCTGTAAAACAATTCTCAGATCATGTGCAGCTGCAAGTGTAAAATCCAGTTTTTCCAAACTTTGAAGCAGCACCCCCTCCACCTCTACTTTTAAAAAAGCGATTGATTCCAGAGAAATAATCTAACCATTTAACAGAGGGCTGATCGCCAGGCACTTGTGTGGTTTTTGTCAATACAGCTTTGAATAATATATATTATCATTTAGCTGATTTAGTATAAATGTGCTAATAGGTGGACATTAATATATTTTCCTTATTCCAGCCTATAAGAAAAGGGACAAATTTGCTATTTTAGAAGCCTGTGAAGAATACTGGGAATTAATGACTTACTTGCGTAATGGGAGAAGTCGACAGTCACAGGAGAAAGGGACATCGTTCAAGTTGATTACCTCCAGAGCAGTGAAGCCATGTAAATTAGGTAAATTTTGCATTCTGTTATTCTCCAGATACAGACTTTTGATGTTTGGACCCAAGCCAGTAAAGGCACCAGAAGAAATCTGCCAACACAAGTTGGCAATGATAAGTTCAAGATCGGCAGAAGTAATTTACAGTTATCCCAACCTTCTGTTTACACTGGCCCGCTGCATGCTTCCAATAATTGTAAGAAAATTAATGTATTCCTAATCTCCAAAACAGCCAACAGTTTCTTGTGTAATTAAACAGAACTTAAGGTTGGAGAAGATAAAACATTAACAGACTTGACTATAATTAGCCTATATCAATAGTATACCTCAAAGTTTGCATGCAATCTCCAGATTCTTGCATGCAGCCACCTGAGTTTATCCAAAGGTTGATGTTCAGTTGTAATTTGTAATATGTTTTCATAAGGAAATTATTAAATACACAGAGTAATAATAATTTAAATTTAGTTCATATCCTGGCCCTACAAACTCTTAACTCTCTCAGAGTTAAAGTGTAGGCAACAATCCAAAAAACCTGCAGGCCAATAATTGTAAGAATTGTGAAATACCGCATTTCACATTTTGAAGCAATTTCTTTGGAATGGAAGAATTCATATTGTTTTCTCTCCTTTTCTGATTATTATTAGGCTGGCTGCACTTTTAATTTAATTTTAATTCCCCCTCACGTCCTGGTGTGCTGTCTCATTGTGGCAGCTGTGTCTGTTCCTGTGGGGGATGAGTGAAGAATGTTGGGAGTACAGGCCAAGAGTATATATTCTCAGCAGGGTTCTCCAAGGCATGAAGGCCATCCCAGCTGCCTGGCTAAAGTGAGCAGGCACCTAGAGTGGACAGCACTGATACAGAAAAATGCTGGAGGTAGATGATCACTTTAATGACAATGACAAGGGGAGCATTTTATACTATGTGGGAGAAAGCAGTGGTAAACCACTCCTGTATTTTATGAAGAAAACCACGTGTATAGACAATATAAAATGATTGAAAATGTAGTCCCAGATGATGGGCCCCTCAGGCTGGATGGCACTGTACATACTTACAATTTTATTGTATTTTATACTGTTTTATTGTGAACCACCTAGGGTCCCCCGAGTGGGGGAGATGGGCAGTAATAAAAAGATAGATAGATAGATAGATAGATAGATAGATAGATAGATAGATGATAGTTACTACTGAGGAAGAGCTGAGGATTTTTCAGAGTATTTATGGTGTTTGTGGTCATGTTCAATAGAACATGCAGGCAAGATGTGCTGCTTATAGTTGGGGACTAGAATGCCAAAGTTGGAAATAATAAAGAAAATGTAGTTGGACTACCTGGTCTCGGAAACAAAAATAAAGCAGGACTTACCAATTTCTGCTAATCCAATGATTTCTTCATTGCTGAGTCTTCCAACTATAAAAAATGATGCCTCTATATATGGACATTTCCAAATGGAGTACACAAAATCAAACTGACTATATTATTGGTAGAAGGAAAAGCTCAGTTATAACAAACAAGTGGCCAGGGCTGACTGTGCAACACATCATGTGCAAGTTCCAAGTTAAGCTAAAGCAGAAGAAAGCAACTGATTTCCACAATATGGCATTAAGCATACAACCACCATTTTCAAGGAGAATATTGGGAATTGCTTTGAAGTCCTGAATCTCATTGATAGAGAACCAGTGGGACTGTGGAATGAAATTAAAATAGTTAAAGATGAATGTGGCCAAGATGAAGAAACAGAAGAAAGCAAACTGGATGTCAGTACAAATGGTGGAAATTGCCAAGAAGAGAAATAAAGCCAAGGCAAAAGAAATAAAAATCTCAGAAAGAAACTTAACAAAGAGTTTCAGAGAGTTGTTAGGCGAGACAAGAAGCAGTACTGCAACAATATACGTAAAGACATTGAAGATGGAAACACACAGAAAAATAAGGAAAGATTTCCAAAAGGTCTCTAAACAAAGAAGGCTGTTCAAACCTTCTGATATGCTAAAGATGCACATGAACAGAATAACTACTCAAAGAAGCTCAAACAAAGATGGAAGGAGTATACTGAAATCCGTAGAGTGGAAATGTCTATATCCAAGACATCCTAGAAGATATTTCCTACTTACAGGAATCTTTAGTGCTGGAAGATGAGGTTAGTTCCGCACTCCAGTCATTACCAAATCAGAAGGCTACAGGAATTGATGGAATATCTACAGAAATATGGGAAGCAATAGAAAAAGAATCAGTAAAGATTCTAATTACAGTGTGCCAGGAAATCTGGAGAAAGTGGCCAACTTATTGGAAAAGGTCAGTTTACAAAACCAAAGAAAGGAAACTTACCAGAGTGTGCATACTATCATACAATATCCTTAATTTCACATGTTAGCAAACTGTGTTTAGGATCATCCAATGGAGATTAGAGCCCTACATCAAAAGGGAGATGTTCAAGCTGGCTTTGGAAAAGATTGAGAAATAAGAAACATTATTGCTGTTGCATGCTGGATAACTAAGAAAGCCAAAAAAATACCAAAAAGAAGTCATTATGTACATTATTGTTTTTGTCTGGAAAGCCATCTTGTAATTATTTTGTACTTCTTTTTGGAGTAATGTTATTGTATCTTTATTTTTTTTGTATCTTTTTATGTTCTTTATTTTGTGAGCTGCTGCAGAAGAAATGCTCTTGAAGGATAGGAAGAAGAGCCGTTACCAAGGCAACAGTCAGATACAAGGGGCCTGACTTCTGGGTGGGGAAAATGGCAGATTGACATGTCTCTGGAAGCACAGAGACAATGCTGAGGCTGGAATTGCAATTGGGCGAGGTGCCCGGTTTTGCAGAGCTTCTCTGGAAAAAAGAGAAGCCGAAGAAATCGCCCATGTGTGTTCCAGATGGCTGCACCTCACAAGGAAGCCTGCAGGATCTGAAAGACACCTTGGGAGTAAGAGCACCAGGAGCTGAGGAAGGAAGATCAGGCTTGCAGCCTCAGCGGAGCCTTTTAAAGGACACTGGGTCCGTCCAAACCCCACTTTCTAAATCACTTTGGATTACAACTAATTAAATGCTAAAGAGATCTTCAGAATGGCAGTTCATTTGGATCATCCAGAAAGTGTTCCTACAACCTGTAGCATATTTAGCAGAAAAAAAACAGGATTATAAAAATCAACTTGCAGCAAAAAGCACAGTAAGAATTTGGATTACAAAAGTTTTTAATGGATAAAGGGTCCAGGGGAATTTTTTGGACTTTGTTTACTTTAAATTCCTGGGAAATAATTAAATAAACCACACACACCTTCATGGGAAAGTATTTTGTTTAGGCCCACTGAGGAAAATGACTGGTGGACTTTCTTAAACAAAAAGGATAAGAGATCGCCATACAAGTGCAGACACTGTATAAGAGAAGAAGCACCAAGGCTTTAAGCAATCATCATGAACGTGCCAGATTCAAGAACCACGAAAAAGGGGGGAAATAGGTAAAAGCTAGGTTTTTTTCTTATTTTTTGGATTATAAATCAAGACCAAACTAATGAGAACAGGTGCAGCAAGCCAGCTTTAGAATTCTAAGCCACCTTTAGAATTAACAATTAACAAATTAACATTTGAAGTGGTGGATAGCGTTTGCCTTCTGGGATCAACTATTAATAAGAAAGGAACCAGCATTCAAGAAAGATGCTATGGATTAGCACTTGATATCAATGATAGCAATGAAGTCTTTGGAAAAGATACTCAGATACCATGAAGTGTCTACACCTTCAAATATCAAAATCATGCAGGTAATAGTTTTCCCTGTGATACTCAGTGGAAGCAAAAATGGACTTTGAAGAAGCAAGTTAGAAAAAGTATTGATGCTTTGAATCTTGATGCTGGAGAAGACTCCTGAGAATAGCCAAGACAACAAACAAATCAATCCAGAGTTCCTACTCAAGGCACAAATGACCTGGCTCAAATTACTGTATTTTGGATAAATTTTGCAAAGACCTAGTATTTTGAGAAGTCTATAATGCTGGGAAATGTGGAAGGAAAGAGGAGAAGCAGATGACCAGCAACAAGCTGGATAGAATCATTTGTGGTGGTGGTAGGGTTTGAGATATAAATCATTTCCAGCCCTCTCTGAAGATGCAAAGAACTGATGTGTAACTTTTCAGGTACAAAGCACAGGCAATGATCCATTATCAGCTGCATAGCAAAGAGGGCTTTCAAAGGGTCAACATCTTTCCTTTGTTCTACAGCAAACTCACTGAGTATTTTTCATCCTATAGCTATTACAAATATAAGAGCAGCTTTCAAGATCCAGTGAATAAGATCATTTCTTGCAATCTCCAGATAAGGGAGAGAATCTGAAACTCCCTGGAATACTGCCAATTTCTGTAGGCTGATGATTTAACTTCCTGTATTACTATACCAGAAGTTCTATTTAAATGTATCCCTTTTTGTATTTTTTCCCAGTATTGGTGAGGTTGTACTTCGGGGAAATCGGCATAATATGATCTAATGGCTGATTATCAATACCACATAAATCATTTATATAATCTGAGTTACGTAACATTAAACAAAACATTAAACTTTTCCTGTAGCTGCAGGGAGATATTTTTGTGATGGTGACGATGGCAATGGAAGACGAACTTTACTCTCCAGCTCCCCAATCTCTAACTTACTTGCTCAAGGCCCATGTTATCCAGATGCAGGTGCTGCAGGGATCTTGCAATTGGAAGGAAGGCAGCCTTCCCAATGTATTTTATAGGGTTCTTAGACAATTTCAGTTCATTGAGGATAGGCAGGCCTCTAAGGGCCTTGGTGGGAATTTCTTGCAAAGAATTCTCATCTAGATGCAGTTTCTCTAGCATCTTGGCCTGCCTCAGAGCCCTAGGAGACAGGTGTGCAATGCGATTTCCTGTTAAGTAAAGACAGCGTAGTTTCTGCATCCCAGCCAGAGCATTATCTGGCAGCTGACTGATTGAATTGTGTTGGAAGTAGAAGGCAAAGAGGTTGGACAAGTAGCTGAAGGCATCCTTGGGTATTTGAGTGAATTTGTTGTGATCCAGAAAAAGATAAGCAAGTTGGGTTGTGTCTCTGAAAACATCAGCATCAACAGAAGATATATCGTTATTAGACAGATAAAGATAGATGAGTGTTTTTAGGTCCTGGAAAGCACCAGGTTGCAGCACTTCAATCTTGCAGTTCTGCAGGTGAAGCGAGGTCAGGTTTTTTAAGCCAAGGAATGAACCGTCTGGTATGGAATGGAACTCATTGTGTTGCAAGTCCAGAAGTTGAGTGTTGCTAGGAAATCCTTTGGGAATACTCAAGAGATTTTTGTTATCACACTTTCCATGCTGGTAATCTAATAAACAGGTACATCCTTTAGGGCATTTTACAGCACCCTCTTCTGGCTTTCTGCTGACCATTGTCAGAGGCAGATCCTCTTCCAAAGTCCGATGTTTACACTTCATATCTGTGGCCTGCAAGGATTCCAAGTGCTCTCCCCTGAAGGCAAGAGGACCAGCACAAACTACATCAATGTGTATTTTTGCTTTGTCAGCCCACTCTTTGAGGGGACGCATGTGGCAAGTACAAGGCATCGGGTTGCCTGTTAAGTTTATTTTTTTAAGGTAGACCATTTCTGTCAGGGGCTGCAGCACCAACAGCTGGTTGTTGTGCAAGTCAAGGGTATGGAGTAAGGGGCTCCTGACAAAAGCTCTGTCTGAGATCTCCTGAAGGGCCATGTTGTCCAAGTAAAGCTGTTTGAGATGAGCCATTTCAAAGGCCTCCTCACCAATGTAAGTGATGGGATTGTGTCCTAAATCCAGTTGATTTATGTCAGCTAGTCTAGACAGTGCCTCAGTGGGAAAGAACTGCAATTCATTATGATGTAGACATAGCTTTCTGAGTGTTGGTAATCCACCAAAAGCTTCATTGGCAAATACATTAAGTGAATTATGGGACAAATTGATCCACTTGATCATCTGAAGTCCCTGGAAAACCATATCTGGCAAGTAAACCAGGGAGTTCTTGGCCAAATTCAATAAACTAAGGAATCCAAGTTGTCCAAAAGCTCCTGGCTTTATTTCTTCAATATGATTGTTTTCTAAAATAAGCTGACGGAGGGAAGAGAGGCCATCTAAGGATTCTTGATAGATAAAGGCTATATTGTTAGAAGCCAGATTAAGATAGACTAACTGTCCTAATCCCCTGAAAGCCCCTTCCTCAATGCTGCTTATCTTGCATCTCTGAAGGTTCAAGTGGGTGAGATATGGAATGGACAAAAAGGTTCCTAAAGGAATCACTGTGATTTCATTATCCTGAAGAACCAACCTTTTAGTAATCTGTAGATTTAATAAAACAAATATTAGTTTTGTTCTCAATTAATAGCTCTCTATTCACTGGAACATTGCCTTGACCCTTTATAGCAGTTCCTCAAAGTTTTAGTTTTAATAGAAAATCAGGAAATTACATGCTGTCACACATCTACATTGTCCATTTGATAGATTATTTTTGAAACTCTGTAATCTTTGTTGCTAGGTAGTTGCTAAATATTAGAATTAAAAATGTTTGATTAAATAGATAGATACTTTATTGATTTAGTCTTTTGACCATATCAAATATGAAAAATAAAATAAAAGCCATAAGCATACACGTAAAAACAAGTAGATACAAATAAAACTGTAATACAAATTCATATCAATCTGTCACCCCTATAGTCAACTCCAATCTGATCTGTCCTCTTTAAGATTGCCTTTGATATGTTTGATTAAATCTTAATAGATTTTGGAAGCAGACAAACCAGCTGATACAAATCAGTTGCAAAATGGGTTAAAGTAATGGTCCCCAGTGGGTGCCTTCCTAATGTGCTGAGATTTTCCATCTCACCATAGCCTTTGCACCAGGTTAAGGAAGGCAAGATTAGAGGAAGTATACCATAGAGCAGTGTTTCTCAACCTTGACAGCTTTAAGGTGGGTGGACTTCAACTCCCAGAATTCCCCAGCCAGCCAGCCTGGCTAACAATATTAATAATTAATATTGTTAATTAATTAACAATATTAATTAATGTTAGCCACCCAGAGTTGTAGAAGTGAGATGGGCAGCTATATAAATCCTTTAAATAAATAAATAGCTCTAATAAAAAATGGATTGATGCATGCTCTTTTTGGAAATTTGCACCAAAGTTTAAAAAGGTAGGGTGAAATCATAAAAAACAACTCAAAAGTCTAAAGTGGAGGGTAAAGAAAAATTCAACAGTATACCTCCTCTTAAATTATTAATTTCTGATTGGTCATGTGTAAAATGGCCAATATATTGGGCGAGCACAATGGCATGCTGTCAACATTTCAAATTGGCCCCGAAGGTTTACCTACCATTTTCCTGTTTATACATGGCATATTAAATTGTTTTTTAATTTCAGTTTCTAAAGAATTTGTGCTATGATTTTAACGCATTGTAAGCCACCCTGGAAAAATCCTGGGTAAATGCCTTCCCATAGACTCACCTGAAGAATGTTAAAAGGCACTTTAGTTAGATTCTTATTCAAGCAAACGACTTGATACTTGATGCTATCACAGGTACAGATTTGTGGGCAGCGTTCAGCAACCAGACTTTCTGTAAGCAAGGCTGATACCAGGAGAAAGTTTGCAGAAGCCCACATCCTGGGAAGCAGCTGACTTGGGAAGAAGCAAAAGAAAGGCATTCATTGGACTACTGTATATTCATGTTTCTGTCTACATGCAAGGTGGGCAATAGCAAACTTAAATTTCTGCAGCTTTTTAACAGCTTTCAATAACACAGAACAGCAACTTGAAGAACTGTGCAAAAAGGGAATATATAAGTAATAGAAAATAAGCAGAATCAGGTAACAAAAATGGCTATTTCTCACATCTGGCATTAGTTACTGTTTAGTAGCAATAGTAAGATGATTCATATAATATGTTCACCTGTTAACACTGAGAAAGTATTTTTAATATTTCCTGCATTTTTGCCTTAAATTATAAACAAAATGGACAAACATAAAAGCAGCAATGAAAATTAAAGGCCAAAGGCCAAAAGAGAGAGGGAGACAGAGATAAATTCTAAATGGCCATATCTTTTGTTGCAAGCTGAAGTGCAATTTTTGGAGTTCTATCCATTAATTGTGTTTCAGTATAATATGAGTTGGTTGATTCTGGTTTGGAGTGTTGTATGAATCTAGCCAATTGTAGTTTATTCAGTAAACCAAGATTTAGCACAGGGATGGGTAACCAAATGTTTTTTGTGTATGTGTGGCCCCTACCATTGGCAATTGCTAAAATTTGGTGTTATTGTTTTCTGCCATCTAGAGGTAGGAAATGCTAAAACATTAAAAGAGAAATAGTAAGTAGTTCAAAATTAAAACAACAACAACAAGCAATGATAACCCCTTACTTCCTCCCCTCAGACCAAGGGGGGGGATGCATATTCTTGTCCAACCCAATCTGCATCATAAATCCAGCTATTGCAGCTACTGGTAACCCAAAAGTATTGAGGTCCTGGCCATAAAAAAGTTTCATATACAGGCTTAGCACAATGTATTTATTTATTCAGTAACCACAATAAGTGACCCCAGGTATATCATCTGCCAACAGATCACATCCATCAACCAACCAACCATTTGTCAGACTGTGTTAGCCAGTAGCTGAATGTAAAGAATATCAGTCAGTCAGTCACTGCTCATTGTTTCTGATTCAGATTGGCCAGTTCCTGAATGAACTCTCCCAAGCTTCCACTGTTCTATGAATTAACAGCAGCACTTACTCCTTCCTTCACAAAAAGGTTTCTGGCATCTCCCCTACTCTACCCCCCGATACCCCACAGAGAGTCCATGGATTTTCCACCTGTGTTCATGTACATTTGTCTGGTGGTTTGCAAAACACTCCTTATAAGTACTGTAGCTAATGGGCAGTTATAAGATCAATTTTTGAAACCGTTATCAAAAGGGTTGAGAAGCCTCCAAAGCCTTCTGTTCACCATGATATTAGATCATTATGGGAAAGGCTATTCTATACCTGTGAAGTATACTATCCCAGCAAATCCTCAGAATGTTGCATGGCAATTAATGTCATGATGATGGCATGCCATTAAAATTGCATTTTTCCCTTTGCTTTTGTTTATTTGTTCAGTCACTTCCGACTCTTCATGACTTCATGGACCAGCCCACACCAGAGCTTCCTGTCGGTTGTCGCCACCCCCAGTTCCCCCACAGTCAAGTCTGTCACCTCTAGAATATCATCCATCCATCTTGCCCTTGGTCGGCCCCTCTTCCTTTTGCCTTCCACTCTCCCTAGCATCAGCATCTTCTCCAGGGTATCCTGTCTTCTCATTATGTGGCCAAAGTATTTCAGTTTTGCCTTTAATATCATTCCCTCAAGTGAGAAGTCTGGCTTTATTTCCTGGAGTATGGGCTAGTTTGATCTTCTTGCAGTCCAAGGCACTCTCAGAATTTTCCTCCAACACCACAGTTCAAAATCATCTATCTTCCTTCTCTCAGCCTTCCTTATGGTCCAGCTCTCGCAACCATATGTTACTACGGGGAACACCATTGCTTTAACTATGCAGACCTTTGTTGTCAGTGTGATGTGTCTGCTCTTATCTATTTTACTGAGATTTGTCATTGCTCTCCTCCCAAGGATTAAACATCTTCTGATTTCCTGGCTGCAGTCAGCACTTGCAGTAATCTTTGCACCTAGAAATACAAAGTCTGTCACTGCCTCTACATTTTCTCCCTCTATTTGCCAGTTATCAATCAAGCTGGTTGCCATAATCTTGGTTTTTTTGAGGTTTAACTGCAACCCAGCTTTTGCACTTTCTTCTTTCACCTTTGTCATAAGGCTCCTGAGTTCCTCCTCGCTTTCAGCCATCAAAGTGGTATCATCTGCGTATCTGAGATTGTTAATGTTTCTTCCAGCAATTTTAACTCCAGCCTTGGATTCATCAAGCCCAGCACGTTGCTTGATGTGTTCTGCATACAGGTTGAATAGGTAGGGTGGGAGTATACCGCCCTGCCGTACTCCTTTCCCAATCTTAAACCATGGTTTGTTTAACAGATCCATTGTTCCATGGTCTGTTCTTACCACTGCTACTTGGTCGTTATACAGATTCCTCAGGAGGCATACAAGATGACTCAGTATCCCCGTACCACCAAGAACTTGCCACAATTTGTTATGGTCCACACAGTCAAAGGCTTTAGAATAGTCAATAAAACAGAAATAGATGTTTTTCTGAAACTCCCTGGCTTTTTCCATTATCCAGCGGATATTGGCAATGTGGTCCCTAGTTCCTCTGCCTTTTCTAAACCCAGCTTGTACATCTGGCAATTCTTGCTCCATGAATTGCTGAAGTCTACCTTGCAGGATCTTGAGCATTGCCTTACTGGCATGTGAAATGAGTGCCACTTTTCGATAGTTTGAACATTTTTCAGTATTTCCCTTTTTTGGTATGGGGATATAAGTTGATTTTTTCCAATCTGATGGCCATTCTTGAGTTTTCCAAATTTGCTGGCATATGGCATGCATCACCTTGACAGCATCATCTCGCAAGATTTTGAACAGTTCAGCTGGGGTACCATCATCTCCTGCTGCCTTGTTATTAGCAATGCTTCTTAAGGCCCAATCAACCTCACTTTTCAGGATATCTGGCTCTAATTCACTGACCACACTGTCAAAGCTAGCCCCAATATTATTATCCTTCCTATACAGATCTTCCATATATTCTTGCCACCTTTTCTTGATCTCTTCTTCTTCTGTTAGGTCCTTGCCATCTTTGTTTTTGATTATACCCATTTTTGCCTGGAATTTACCTCCGATGTTTCTAATTTTCTGGGAGAGGTCTCTTGTCCTTCCTATTCTATTGTCTTCTTCCACTTCTGCACATTGCTTTTTTAAAAATAATTCCTTATCACTTCTGGCTAACCTCTGGAATTTTGTATTTCATTGGGTATATCTGCCCCTATCACTGTTGCCTTTTGCTTTCCTTCTTTCTTGGGCTACTTCTAGTGTCTCAGCAGACAGCCATTTTGCTTTCTTGGTTTTCTTTTTCTTTGGGAAGTATTTTGTTGCTGCCTCCTGAACAATGTTGCAAACTTCTGTCCATAGTTCTTCCGGGACCCTATCTACTAAATCTAGTCCTTTAAATCTATTCTTTACCTTCACTGCATATTCCTTAGGAATATTAGTGAGCTCATATCTAACTGATCCCTAATCTCTTTAGTCTGATCCTAAATTGTGCAATAAGAAGTTCGTGATCTGAACTACAGTCAGCTCCAGGTCTTGTTTTTGCCTACTGTATAGATGTCTACCACCTTTGGATGCAAAGGATGTAGTCTACCTGATTTCAGTGTTGTCCATCTGGTGAAGTCCATGTATAAAGCTGTTTCTTAGGTTGTTGGAAGAGAGTGTTTGTTATGCAGAGTGAGTTGTCTTGGCAAAATTCTATCAGCCTATGCCACGCTTCATTTTGTTCTCCCAGGCCATGCTTACCTGTCATTTGACTACTTGCCTTAGCATTCCAGTCTCCTGTAATGAAAATAGCATCTCTTTTTGGCATATTGTCCAGTAGGTGCTGCAGATTCCCATAGAACTGATCTACTAGCTTCTTTAGCATCTGTGGTTGGCGCGTATATTTGGATCACTGTGATGTTAAATGGCTTGCCCTGAATTCGAATTGAGATCATTCTGTCATTTTTTGGATTGTATCCAAGCACTGCTTTAGCCACTTTACTATTAATTATGAAGGCTACTGTATTTCTTCTGTGGTCCTCTTGTCCACAGTAGTAGATCTGGTGGTCATCTGATGTGAAGTGGCCCATTCCAGTCCATTTCATCTCACTGACACCCAAAATGTCTATCTTTAATCTTGACATCTCATCAATAACCACATCCAATTTGCCCTGGCTCATAGATCTTACATTCCAGGTTCCAATGGTGTGTTGATCCTTAGAACATCAGATTCACCATTCACCACTAGCACCGTTGGCCACTAGCCATCCTTTCGGCTTTGAGCTAGCTGCATCATCACATCTGGGGCTAGTTGAACGTATCCTCTGTTCCTCCCCAGTAGCATTTTGACCATCTTCAGTAGATTTTGCTGAAGTAGATCTTGCTAAAGCCAAGTGAGAATTATGTTGGAAAATAATTGCCTTTGGTTTAGGCAAAGAGCATGCCACTGAATTTATTTAATGATAAACAAAATGACTTGGACAGTTAGCACCAAACCTTTTAATTAAAATCTCACTGTATTCACATAGATATCTTTGATATCATTTTAAAGTAAGAAGTGTCTGCAAAAGATGTTCCAATGTGGAGTACTCTTATTTAGGGAGCCAGCCAGCCATGCCATCTTTTAAATATTGCATTTCATTCAGCTCTCCTGTACAATTTTCCTAATCTACTTCCCAGAAGGAAGCCTGCCTTCCATACCCATGAAGTATGTTGAGCCTTCGTGGAACTTTTCAGTTCCTTAACTTTTTTCTCCTTTAAAAACATTTTAGCAGATCATAGTATAACCCCAAGCCTACTCATTTCTCTGTCTGTCCTTCCCTCCCCTGTGGGGCTGATGCACTTTTTGGTAACATAAGATGCCATGTTTGAAAAAGGAAGTTATTGTTGGGGGGTCTGTATGTTCTATTTCTGGGGGGAGGGATACAAATGGATATTCTCTATATTGTTAATAATCAACACCTCATACTGGGCAATGGCACTGCACTTTCTCAGACTCTGGGTGGCAGGCCCATGCTTGCATGCAGACAACCACCCAACCAGACGCAGATTCTCACAAGGAACAACAGGACCAATGCTAACATAGGAACCAGATCTTGCAACAAACCCAGCTGTCTACTTTGCTCCCTATATCTATATCAACAGCAGCATTACAGTCCCCACAAACTATACGCACAAGGTTAGAGGTACCTTCACATGCTCTTCCTTTAATGTGATGTATATCATCATCTGCCAGCAATGCCTGTCATGAGTGAGGATGGCGAGCAGGAGGCTCCCATCCAGGCTGTAAAGTGCATGCGTAGCACTGAGGAATTAGGTGGCCATTCAAAGAGACACAGATTGGGCCCGCCTTAGTCTTTGGGGTTTATATGTCTGGGTTTTCCCACGCTTCTTCAGTTTGTTAGGATTCTCTGTTATGTAGCAGTAATAAAACACTAGAGACCTACTCCTTGTCTCAGCGTGGTTCCTGGCTGTTAGGACAATGCCCCTTTGGATACTACAAAGAATAAACAGGACAAGCTTTGCACAAAATCAATTAACGCAAGTTTGACATCAGGACTCAAACAAGGTCAAAGTAATATCAGAGCATTTCAACCTTCCAGGACACTCCATAGTAGTCCTCAGAATGACAGTTTTTTAAAAAACAGGACTTTAACAGCACTAATGACAAAGAGATTGCTGAAACATACATCAAAAGGTTTCTGGCAATCTCAGATCTCAACAAATACAATGTTTTTTTTAACTATAGCTATTGATAAGGTATTTGTAATCTATCTCACGTGTAATCTGCATCTGTATAACGAATCTCTCTTCCCCTCCATCCCCCACAGCTTCACCCTGATTTAAATCTTACATCAACCCAGTCACTCTGTGCATCCGATGAAGTGAGTGGCAACTCACCAAACCTTGTGCCTTTTATTAAAGAACTGCCAGACTCATCCTGTTTTTTTGCTGCTTTACAGTAAACCTAAACAGCATCTAATAGATTTTCCTCCAAACAGGTCAGTTTATTTACCTTTTCCGAACTTAACTGGATCCTTTGTTCCACTAGGTGAAGGCCAATAAAGCTGAAGAAAATGCTGTGTCAAAAGCTCTTCCCTGCCAACTCCCAGAATCTTGTGAACCTTCCTGGAGCACCAGCAGAGCTGAATGAGCTGTTGTTCAGCAGGAGTGCGTCTTCCTCTCCCTCCCTCCCTCTTCCCGCCAACACACATCGACAGAATACTTTTTCTTTTATGTCTATGCTAATATTATGAAAATGGCACAAATACGTTAAAATCTTTTGGGTTGTCATTCTTAGAAACTGAATAGGGAGAGGCTGAAAACCAATAATAAAAAGTACACATTATTGGAATTGATAGGTAAAGTATGGCTTTGCTGCCAGCAGATGTGGCAATGGCCACCAATTTTGGCACCAACATTCATAACCAGTTGCAAAGGAACAATAAATAGAGGTATAGAGCCCACTACAGACCAGGGTTTTATTTATTTGTTCGTTTATGGTCAGTGACCAGCAAATAGCTACAACACTAAAGCCACACAGAATAGCAGGCTCAAATACAGTAAGAGCAATAAAACCACCATATAGACCTGCCAATTAAAACGTACATGTATAAAAAGTAAAAGTGAATAAAATAAAATGAAGCAAAACAAAATAGATAAAAGTTAGATAAAAGAACTTCCTCATGACATTGTTCCAAGATTAGGTCTCCTTAAACCCTTTTATGGTAATAGCTGCTGAAAAGAATTTGGCAGCTCTATTCAGACAGATGTGCAATATCAAAGACTTTTTGGTGAATCTTGGCTTTTGCTTTTTCCAGACATAGAGGTAACAAAGAGTGGATAGAAAGGCTGCAATAACACAGGCCAGCTATGATTTTTACTTTCCATCTTGATGTGAAATCATCAAGAAATAGCAGGGCCAGTGGGCCAAAAGAAAATAGAGGTTTGAGCTAATAAGGGAGATGGCAAACATGGACCTCACCTCCAGTGGGATCATTCCTGTGTCCATGCAAATTAGAGCATTTGGAACATAGCTTGAAGCCTGGAAGAGTGCTCACAGAAACTTAGACCGAACACCATCCAGGGCTTTAGATCATTGTAGGTGTATATCTGTGTTGTTGTTTATTCATTCAGTCGCTTCCAACTCTTCGTGACTTCATGGACCAGCCCACGCCAGAGTTTACAGACTTAGTTTTAAACAGCTTAATAGCATGATAGGTATCCATCTATCTCCTTTAGAGTGAAAAAAGCCCAGGATTGCCTTGGCATTATTATTGGTTTTGGCAGAGGTAACTCTAGATGGTTCCTGCCAGCTTCCAGAGGCTTGAAGAATTACTCCAAGATATTTAAAAGCTGGAACTTGTTCTATTTTGTTAGTTCCTATTTGTCATTGATGTTTATGGCTGCTAGGTCTTCCCGAGAAAACCATAATTTTAGTCTTGGAGTAATTAATTGTAAGACCTTCCTCCATGCAGAATTCTGCTAAGGCCCACAAACTTCTCCTAAAGCCCACCTGAGTAAGGGGGAGAATTGCTGCATTGGTGTCATACAGCAGCACTGTCAAATGTCTGTCCCTGAGCTTGGGATGGGGGTGATATTCTTTCTTGGTAAGAGCAGCAACCACTGAATTTTCAGTGGTGCTTAAAAGTTGGTTAACCCTTTTGAATTTTCAATATTTCTGCATAGATACTGTATGACCTAAACTGTGATCTGTTCTCCACATGTCCTAAAACTAGATAAAGAGAACCCAATTAAACAAATGAGTCAAAAATATTAAACTTGTTCATTGATTTTATAAAAATTAAATAGTAGGGGAGCTAAAATGCATCCCTGTTTCGCTTCTCGGCTGATTGGAATATCTGCAGCAAGATAGGCAGCTTTATTATATCTAACTTGGGTGACTGTGTCATGCAGCATCTTGATTAGTGGAAGTAGCCATTGGTTGATAGATATAGGGTGAGATTCCACCAGAATCTATCTCTTGGGATGGAATCGAAGTCTGATTTTAGATCCATCCATCCATCCATCCATCCATATATACCTAACATACTATTCCCTTTCTGAATAAGCAGTGTAACACATGGTGCAAAAAAAAAAAAGCAGGGGGAAGAATAGTAATCTAAAGAAATTAAAGGCATAAGATAATAAAAAGAAAAGAAAACATAACTAAAACTAGTTGACATCAGCATCATTCACTATATCTCTCCATACCTTACAAACCATTCTTGCTTTCAGCATGTCCAAAGCAAAACAAAAACGCCAAAAAATGGAGTGTACTGCTTTCCTCTTCAAATTATCTAATTCAATAAGTTGTACAAAATTTTGGTTGTGAAGACAGGGAAATATTGTTCCTTGCACATCACAGAGAAACTGTGTCCTCAAAAAAAAAACACCTTAAAATGTTTTCCCCCATCCCTGGCTCCAATGCATCAGTTGCAATGTAGAACAGGGAAAGAATATATTCAATCCTAAGGGTTACCTATTTTTATAATTATGGAAGGAATTGCATCCAGTACATTCCTGAAATACAACCAGTCTTTGCAGATTTAAATCAGCAACTAATACTATGCAAAATTAATCAATGACTGCTGTGTTCTCATGTAAAAACAGGCATCTGTATCTAATGTAAACTCTCTAATCTGGATTAGTCAACTAAAAGATTAGACTGGAATAATATAAATTAAATTAATATAAATAAATGCAATCTATTGCCAAGCACAGACTTTCTAACAGGTTTCCAGTAAAAAAATGTTATGATTTGGGATGATTGTTTGACTTGAAGAAAATAAGTTTTTTTCCGTAAATAACATAATCCCTTTGCAACCAAATCACTCGTGCCATCCTGCCTATATAAACTACTTCCTGAGCTGTGAACATGCATATAGATTCTTCTTTGGAGTGGAACATGTAGTATATGAAATAATACAATTTGTAAAAATAATAATAATACCAATTATTGATATTATAAGGCAAAATCATATAGATCTTGGTTGGGGGAGATTTTAAGGTATAAATACTAATATTAGTTAATAGCAAAGTTTAAGCTAGTGAGTAACACAATGATAAATAATTAAACTAACACGAAGACAGAAAGAGACAGTTAACACAGGTAAAGGTTTAAATGTGTAAAAGCCTTGGGCTAATAAGGTGAAAACTTGCAGGCTTACAAGTAAGAACTCTTTCAAAAGAAACAAAGGGAAGCAATTGGTCTCTAACTAATTAGCCTAACACTGACCAACAGAGGAGACATACCAACAAAGGCTCCTCCAGGGTGTGCTAAGCAAGGAGATAGAGTAAATGTAACCATATGAGATATTGTCCTATGAGGATTTCAATGTGTGAAAACCTTGGAATGTTTCAAATGCTTCAAAATAGGCTTTTACAAGCATAAGCAAAATAAGATAGAGGGGTCCAGGGAATGAGGCGGTCGGAAGATTGTGCGTCTGAGTGCCCAGCCAATGGGTAAACAGGCCAGAAAGGAGAGGGGGGAGGCTGGACAGGGAAAGGTATAAGAAAGTGTGTATTTGTAATTTTGTGTGTGGCATCTTTCCTTTTGATCGGACTCTGCGTAGCCTGGTCAAGGTGCCCACCGCGCTTTGCAAACCGCTTCAAATAAAGTAAGTTCCTTTTCAGAAATCTCTGGTCCAGTTCTCGTGTTTTTCATATCTAACAAACAGAAGTATCACGTGAAAGGTAACGGGGTAGGACAAAAAAGTCTGAGAATTAAGAAAGGTGGTTTAATTTGCATACCCATCATGCATTGCATGAAATTCTTTTTATGTTCAGAAGTTTTATGGGCTTTTAGAGTTAATATTAAGCTTTTGATTAGTATAGTGTACAGGACAATTTTGAAGATTGACTCTGCTGTCATGGGATTATGTTTGGCATTTCAGTTTTATATTCACCATTACCAGTTGAACTGTCGCTATGTGTCCCTATAGCAAAGCTTTAAAAGCTTTTTTATACTCTGGTTTCTCTTCAGATCGTATAAATCTTTCGCCTTTTACTAAAGATTTCCGTGGAGAGAAGCATCTATGAGTTTGTAACTAATTTTTTGAGGCTCTACTTTGGTGGAGCTACATTATGGTGTTCAAAAATAGAATTGTGTCAATGAGCATTTTGAGGGTAGAATGTTACTCTGTATGGAGCTGGTATCATGGTAATTTGTTTTTCCTCTTTTACTGTTCTTGTGAATTTAGGTGGAGAAGTATTTTTGGGGAAAACAGTTGTTTGTACAGTGTCTAAATCTGCAGGTCTTCCCTGTTTTCAATTCAAAGTTGCACAACCTTAAAGCCATGTGTATTCTGCTTGCTAATACTGTAAGTTTGTTTCCCTTATGCCTCAGATGCTGCCTATTCAGTACAATTTTTTGGTTGATGTAAAACACGCCAAAACTTCCTTTGCTATTCTTACGTTTCTGTAACAAATTTATTTTTCCTATTTTTGTTTTGCTGTAGCACCCAGGAGAATTCACCATGTTCTTGATGTGCAGGTTCAATACTATTTTACTTTAAAATACTGTCATTAGAATTTAAATGAAATTGAACGTCAATAGCTTTTTCATATCTTTGTTATATTTATGCAGTATGACATATTTATGTTGGTACAACTGAATACCAATCATGAACAGCTACAATTCCACTATACAACACCAGGATTAAAACAATAGAAATAACAACCCATTAATAAAATCATAAAAAGATAAAAAATAACAACATGATCAAAACCAAAGAATAATACCAGCAACAATAATCAGTAACAGTCATAAAAGGAGGGATCTAAATCAGACGTGTAAATGAAGTTTTTATCACTTTTCTAATTTTTTTTAATATCAAATAAATGATCAGTCTCAGTAGGTACAGTTTCTAAATCAAGGGACAGCATATAATCCACTGCATTTTGTAATTCAAATACACACTGTTAATGGGAGACCTGACTTTTCTTAAACTTTTGAAGAACAATTCACCAATAACAGTAATAATATGCATTTCAACCTTTTTATATTTTGACAATAACACATTTACCTAGGGGTAGACCCCTGTATCAATCTCAGATATGCAGATGATACCACTTTGATGGCTGAAAGTGAAGAGGAACCGAGGAGCCTTATGATGAAGGTGAAAGAAGAAAGTGCAAAAGCTGGCTTGCAGCTAAACCTCAAAAAAAACAAGATTATGGCAACCAGCTTGATTGATAACTGGCAAATAGAGGGAGAAAATGTAGAAGCAGTGAAAGACTTTGTATTCCTAGGTGCGAAGATTACTGAAGATGCTGACTGCAGTCAGGAAATCAGAAGACGCTTAATCCTTGGGAGAAGAGCAATGACCAATCTCGATAAAATAGTTAAGAGCAGAGACATCACACTGACAACAAAGGTCCGCATAGTTAAAGCAATGGTGTTCCCTGTAGTAACATATGGCTGCGAGAGCTGGACCATAAGGAAGGCTGAGAGAAGGAAGATCGATGCTTTGGAACTGTGGTGTTGGAGGAAAATTCTGAGAGTGCCTTGGACTGCAAGAAGATCAAACCAGTCCATATTCCAGGAAATAAAGCCAGACTGCTCATTTGAGGGAATGATATTAAAGGCAAAACTGAAGTACTTTGGCCACATAATGAGAAGACAGGACACCCTGGAGAAGATGCTGATGCTAGGGAGAGTGGAAGGCAAAAGGAAGAGGGGCAGACCAAGGGCAAGATGGATAGATAATATTCTAGAGGTGACGGACTCATCCCTGGGGGAGTTTGGTGTGGCAATGACCGACAGGAAGCTCTGGCATGGGCTGGTCCATGAAGCCACAAAGAGTCGGAAGCGACTGAACGAATAAACAACAAAAAGACCCCTGTATATTGTTTGTCGAAAATTATTCTTTTTATAGTAATTTTATTAAAAATTACAATTAAAAAGGTAAAAACTAATATAAACTAAAAAAATAAAAGAATAAAAATGCAGAAAAGAAAAAATAGAAAAATAGAAAAGAAAAAAAATAAGAATATAGTAAAGAAAAGAAACATATGAAGAAATGACTTTCAATTCTACTGCAATATTTTTCTTTCTTTTCCTCTACATTTAATCCATATTTAGATAAGGACTAAAATATTATGATCCATATTGCTAACATACTAATGGCTCAGTATGTGTCAGCCCTTTGAGGTAGTCCAGACAAGAAACCAAAACCATGAGTACTAACACTTCCTTTATTGTAAGGTTACAGTAACAGAATCTTTCAAGTCTGAATGTACTTCCTCCCTCCCCTGTCTTTACTTCCAGAGAACTAGGGAGGGTCCCTTCTGAGATGTTTTCTCCACCCCCGTTCCAGCTTTGGACTCAGATTTCCCTTGTCTGACCATTGTCTAGGCTGCAGTGCCTCCTCCTCACTCCCAAAGTCATTCTCACAGCCCATTACAGTAGGTGAGTTTGGAAGCCAAGCAGAGCTGGACCTGAGCACTACGTGGATAGGAGGCTTGTTTTCTTGGGGGTTTGTTTCTAGTCCTAACACAGAGTTTTGACAATAGCTAGTGAATTGGGTCTGCATGTGGTAATTTCTGACCCTGTCTTTTATACTATTTCAATCTTTAAAAAAAGATGGCAAGTCCAACCTGGCCAATTTCCACGTGTAGTGGCAATGCGGAAGACCATTGTTATTTCAAGGAGTTTAAGTGACATATTCTGATTTTCTCCTTCACATGAAGAAGCTTAGAGTTTATTTTGAGCTATACTAATGTTTAGCTGGCTTGTTTTTTATTTCTGTTTGAAATTGGTGGAGGGGGGGAGAAGAGAAAACCCCAACATTGTTTTTGTTAAGCACTAGCTTATCTGTATAGCTTCCCAGGCTCTTGGATCAAACAGGTGCTCCAGACCCTGGGAACTACCCAGTCAAGGTCAGATCCTGCAGTCTCAGTCCCATGGAAACAGGGTCATGAGATTTTAGGGCCAGACTTCGATAAAAACCTTAGGATCGCCTTTTATGTTTGGGAGCTTCTGCACAGACCTGAGTGCTGGGTGCCATGGAAATGGAGCCGCCCTGGGGTATCTCCGCTGTCCTTATTAAGGGGCTCCTGGCAGCCTATGGGAGAATGGGTTTCAACGTGCTTGGTATGTTATTTTTCTTTCTATATGCTATGCTTTTTATGCTTCTGTTTAATCTGCCTAAACTATGTTTCTGTTTAAATCTGTTTGCTTAAGTTAATAATGAAACTTAAAATTTCTTTATCCACTCATGTGCTGGATCTAAAAGAACCAATTGTCTGAGCTCCTGATCACTGCTTGGTCACTTGGCAGAACACCACCCAATCTGTTTATTATATATTATGAGTAAATTGTTTGCTGGACACCTTTATGAGAAATTCATTGGTTGGATGGGCCAAGCAAAGGTGCTAGCTGAAGAGCAAGCTAGCTTTAGACTTGGGCAGTCGACATTTGATCTATGTATCACCCATTCATCATTTAACAGAAAAATACTCCAGTTGCTCACTTTTGACTCTCTTTTCAGAGAATTTATAGAGGAAACCGATAGCCACATCTACAGATTTCTGTCTGTTCTTATGATGATGCTTCACGAGAACAGTTCACCTGTGCTGCAAGTAGAAGTCTTTATACACCAATCCCAATTTTAAAGGCAATCTGAGATTTATTTAATGTTTACATTTATTCCATAGCTCTTTGAAAATTTGTGTTGAACCCACTGTTGCTAAACAGTAAAACTGTTTCCATCCTACTTTATGTTGTCATTCTTTCCTACATTTCACATGGGCTTTGGTGGAAACTTCAGGCTCTAGCAACATTCTGTCATGACAAAAAATGTATACATGACTTATTTTAAAATTAAAATATTACCTTGTTTACAAGCAGCATACTGCCACCATAATTAGAAAATTAGCAGCATCCCAAATTGAGGAGGTTAAAAATTTATTTTCAGTCTTCTGCTGCTTGGAAACAAAAAGAAGAAGAAATTATAATAATTGCCCCGAAGGCCTCCAACAACCCTATAGTTAGATTTGCTAGTTGTAATGGTTACACCTTTGTCATTGCAATACTGAAATTATTTAGAGCCAAGGTGCTAGGCCTCTGCTGTGTGCACAACTTTGCTACTACAAAGATACAGGCCTTAGAAGCAATCCAATCAAATTCCTTGGTCTGTGTCAAATAGACGTCTTTGGGTAGAACTGGACTGTTACTGTAGAGGCTGCATGAACAGGGAAGGGGTAAAAGAAGTCAAAATGGTGACCGCAACCATGCTACTGATACCTGCTCCTTTTTACAAGTGTTGTGTTTTATAATTTTATTAAAATTTACAATTGAAAAGATAAGAACTAATCCAAACTAAAAACATAAAAAGAATAAAAAGAAAAAATAGAAAATACAGAAAAGAAAAAAAAATAGAAAAGAATTATTGCAGAGCTGGTCTGCTCGCCAGCTTTTCATGCTGCTGCAGTTGTTGGCTCCACTTCTAGTGGAGCCATCTTCAGTTCGCCTTTTCTTCCCCAGAAGTCCCTCACAAGCATTGTGGTGCACGTAAAAGGGGCAGGTCTTCAATGGGATGGTTATGGATACCGTCGACATTTTTTACTCCCCTACAGACACCCCTGTGCATGAGTATTTGTTGCTTGAAATACTGAATCAAAGTTTCTGGGGTGAGTCCCTGGCTTGGAC
The DNA here is from genome assembly GCF_035149785.1 of Candoia aspera. NCBI lineage: Eukaryota > Metazoa > Chordata > Lepidosauria > Squamata > Candoiidae > Candoia > Candoia aspera. The sequence goes on from NC_086159.1 coordinate 30,991,166, forward strand.
TATCATCACTGATAAGTTTATTTCCTCTTCGTAAAAAAGGTGTGGCTCCAGAGGGTTCCATGTAAGTGCAGAAACCATACCTGTTAATCACAAAAAAGACAGTGAAAGACTACTTTCAAGGAGTCAGTATGTAAGTACACCTATCTTTAAGTATTTTGTGTCAGGCTACAGTCTAGTAATATTCTAAAACTGAGAGATGGGCTTTTTTTGAAGTGGAAAATATATGGAAAAGGAACCTTTGCTTCTGATGCATGCACTCATGTCCCAGGAATTTTTGGTAAGCATGTTTGCAAGGTTTTATAATGCTTCAAAATCTGCAGTTGAGGGGCATCTTGTATATTACCTGCAACAAGAATCTAAAATTATATTTTGTGACTGGAAAGTGTAACTGATTTACATTACGAAGTTTGAGAATTAAAACAATTTTTTGCTCAGGAACAGAAACTGACCTGTCAATTTCTAAAAACAATTTTAACACAAACAATTATTCTGAAAATGCTCTATCCATGGCTGCTGCTCCTATCTGTAGTATGGATCTTTGCCAGAGGATGCTACTCTTCCTGTCATTGCTTTTATTACTTCCACCTTTAGACCAATTATTCACAATAAAGCCAACACAGGAACATCAACTTATGGTAACCATCCTATATTGAAGAACTATGATCCGTGTTTCTCCATGAATTCCATGATAAACAAAGATTGAGTTGGACAATCTTGGCCAGAATTTGCATTATTCTCTAGAAAACTTTTAGAGTGGGTGGTTCCTAATGCCCAGCAGTAAATATTAGGGCATCCTGGTGCCCCCCCCTCTACTTCAACCTGGCAATTTAGTTTAATGTCACTATTGCAACTGTAGTGACAGCAGTAAATATTAGGGCATCCTGGTGCCCCCCCTCTACTTCAACCTGGCAATTTAGTTTAATGTCACTATTGCAACTGTAGTGACAGCACTGGCCCTTTTTCCTGTCGATAGATTGTTCTAACCAATCCAGTTCCAGTGTTACTCTGATGAAGATGGTTCAGTATTTAATTATCAAGATATTATTCAGCCCAAGTGGATCACATAGACAGAGGATACTAGCCTCAGAGGATACTAGCAAGTTTACATTTCACCTCCTAGCCAATAGCTTGAAGATGACACTTATCTCCTATTGTTCCTCCCAGATTTTCATCCACACTAACCTATATTGATTTCTGATATTTAAGGCAACAAATGGCTAGTCCTTAAACTAATTAATAATTTACATTCAATCACTTCACAGCTGTCAGTGAATTACTAGGCAATGTATGACCATAAGGAAAGACTGACATAAGACCTTCTCAATCCTGTCCATTTATTGAAGATTTACTTGAATAAAGCTACATTATTACTTCTGGAACAAAACAAATATTATCTGTTAACCTGTATTTGCATTAAATATTGGCTAAAAGTGTTTCTATTTAGATTACTGATTCATTGATCAACATATGACATAGACATTTTAATAAACTAGACAAGCAGAAAACCTATCATAGCATTCATCTCTTCAACTGCCATTTCAGTTACCGAAACTAAAACTTCGAAGGCACAGGTTACCTCCATTTAATTAGTAATCTTACAGTTGCTCAATTGATTAAAAATATTGCAAGATTGGTATTTCATTTTTTTTAATGTTGCAAGTTAGGATTTTGTAAGGTGAGACTAAATTTCAGCTTATGCAGGACTAAACTCCTTGGAGATCCAAGATTTGTCTTACTTTACTTTTTTTAACTGAAAGGCAGCCTTGAGGGACTATGAATTAATCTGTAACTTCAGTGTTAGAAAAGGTACATAAACTATTCGTATAAAGAAAAGTGCACTTCCTTTACTTTTCCAGCTATGCTACAGAAAGTCAATTTTCCCCACCTTCCACCCCTCCCCAAGATTGTACTGTAAAGGCAATTGGGAAAATGTAGCAAAAAAGGCTTGTGGAGAGCTTGTTGCAATGCAATGGTCAAATGTGTAGCCCCCCCCCCCGCTACATTTCTAGAAATAAGAAAATTGGGGAATCATAGTACTTTTGTAATGTATACAATATACCTTTGTATAAGGGCAATAGAAACAGATGTGAAACAAAAAAGGTATCACTCTCCAGGATGTTCCTTGTCCCATTTAGCATGCTTATTCAACTTATCTTTTGCGACAGTTTTACAACAACTTTAGAAATGGGATAAGCATTTATTAAACAAGATGGGCATGGTCCACCTGATTTCAGATTGCCACGTTGGGAACACGCATGCTCTGCAGCAATGGGCTTTTTTGTTCATGAAATGTTTACTAGGTGCTGCCATCTACAGTAGCTGGGAAACAAATTTTAAACACTAGCTGGAAAACAACCATTTTCTCAAACGGAAGAAACTACAAAATGGAAAGAAAAAAAATAGAGCTTTTAGAAAAGTTAGCATTTGCAGTATTGATGTTGTCTATGCACACAGTATATTAGTGAACGCCATTTATGGAAGTACTGTACCTTACTTCCAAACACTCTTGTTCAAACAGGCCAGTCAGAACGGGACAATGTGCAAGTCTCAAAAAATGACTGGTAGCTAATTTTGTTGTTTTTCATGGAAATTTGCCTAGAGATTTGTCTTTCTTAATTGAATCTTAATAAGTAAATAAACACCTATTGATCAAGGACAATTTGCAACATGATCTCTTCTGTTCGGGCTTTGAAACAGCTCATTAAAAAGAAGGAACACAATCAACTGGGAAAATGCTAAGATTTTGAAATATGAAAATGAAAGGTAACTGGAGGACAACAGGATCTTATTAGACTTACAAGTATTAACTAAGATGGCAGAAAAGTAGTTATATTATTTGATTTTGATAAAGGTCTCTCTTCTTCATCCCCACCATTTTTTTTTCCAATTTGAGAAGGAGCAGAAAGAAAAAGAGGGAAAAAAATGAGAGTCAAAATTGACTACATTTATTCTGAACCAGTTCTATTTTAATTAGGCATGTTTATGTTTGTAAGGCAGTATCACTAACAGTCATTAGCAGGTCACCAGTAATCATCTTATTAGCAGAAATGTCAATGAGTAATGGTGAAGGATCCTACATGAAATATACTTGGTCAGAAAAATATGCTACATTGCTAGAGAAATGTAGCCTTACTACCAAGAGTAAGAAATAGTAAAAATAGTAATATTGTTTTAAGTCTTGTGGTGACCTACATCTGGAAGAAAAGAACACCCCCACTGGGCTCATAGCACAATGCACAAACAAGGAAGCTTCAGACCTTTTCTGTTCCCTCCAAAGAGGAGTCCAAGCGATATATTTGAAGATATTAGGTAAGTTCTAAACCTTGAGTACAATGAATGAGAAACAGAATCCCAGATTCAAAAAAGCAACCTGAGACAAAGCCAGCCGAGAAAAACAAAACAAAACAAAACAATCTCAGAGAAATGGGGGGGGGGAAAAGATTCTGGGGAAGGCAGAGTTCACTTTGAAACATACAGTTTAAAAACAACGAACAGCAACATAAAAAGCACATGGCAGAGTTCCTCAAAGTTTGTAACAGCAGAAGGCAGCCAGACATCCTATGCCTGAGTGACCAAAGCAGCACATTTTCCCCTGAAGGTTCTGGTGTCTTTGCTCTCCATCTCAGCGTGCTCTCCTGACAGTCTTTGGGTGAGGGGGTGTCCCATGCCCTGTGTGTTACAGCTGGTGGAGGGTCTGTAATAGCAAGTGCCGAGCAAAGGAGCAGGAATCCAACGCACGGTTAGGTCTGTGAAGATAAAACGGAAATGATGAGGGAATAAACTTCCTTCAGATGTTTCTTAAACTGCATTGAGTCAACAGATACTCTGAAGGGGGAGTACAAACTGCCATTCTGCCCAAGAAGAATTCTGAAACTTATCATAGACAAAAATTATTAGATATTTTAAAAAAAATGTTGAAGATTTACGTGATATCTAGGGAAACAGTGTATTTTGTAGTTTATATGAGGAGGCTGCTGTGGCCAGGAAAGATTTTGAGAGTTTAATATTTTGATATGAAACAATCTTGTGCAGCAAAAGTAAGAATTTATAACAAAAGAAAATTTCTCCAAAGGAGGAAACTGTCCATGACATCAGCAACCTTCATTTGTTAGCATGAGGGCCATTTTTTGTGTGTGTCAGAAGCAACTACCAAAGGCGCTTCTGTATTGAAAGGATTTGCAGGTGACATCACCGTTGCCCGGGGGACACCCAAGTGGGCTCCTTTCATGTCCCTGTTGTTTTCCCACCAAAGTGCTACCTATTTATCTATTTGCAGTTGCATGCTTTCGAACTACTAGTTTAGCAGGAGCTGAGACAAGTTGATGGGAGTTCACTCCTTCACGCAGCTTGCGCTCTCAGATTTCGAACTGCCAAGCTGCTGACCTTAATGGTCCTCTGACTCAGTGTCTTAACCACTGAGCCACCGCAGCCCCACCATGAATAAGCAAGACTATACATATGTAAGGATCAGGACCATGTAAGTTATAAGAAAAAAGAAGTAGTAAGCCATTTAGCCTTCCACAACTTTTTGTGTGTGACCTGAGCATCAGCTCCATTAGGAAATGCATTCATATTTCATGAAGCATGTGCTATACAAGCAGAGTAATAATACTGTTTGATTAATTACTTTGCATTAGAAAGCAAGATACATTGTGAAGAAAAATACAATTTCCAATATTTTTCCTGCATCAACCAGGAAACCCTCCACAGTATTTCACTGGAAGATTTTTGACTTTTTCTAACTTCTTTTGGATTGAAAAAAAATCTAGGATCATAGAATGTACATTCAGCACACAGAGGAAAAAAGAAGTCACTTCTTAATCTAAAAATGCCATATTAAATCCAGTTTTATTTATTCATTATCATGGCTTTAGTATCTTAAATATACAAGTGTGTTAATTTTAATTAAACACCACAGTTATTACAGTGGAGTACAAATTTTTTTTAAAGAAGTAGCTGTTTCTATAGTCTGACTTGTTCAAACTTATAGATTTGTGGATTTCCTTCCATCAGGATAACTACACATATTAAAGGGTCTTGCCCACAAAACTTCAAGCAATATTTACTTCTAAACCCAAAAACTGGGCTAACAAGTCAATGTCTCTATTTATTTATACGATTTCTATACTGCTTAACTCTGAAGGCTCCAAGTAGTATACCAATAAAAGTAATACAGTAATAAACATTAATATCACAATAAATCAATAATAGTATCATAAAAAAGCACTAAATATGATAATCACTATTCATAAGTGTCCCTCTAGAAAAGCCATGTTTTTACAAGTCTCTGGAAGGCCATGGGAGTAGAAGCCACCCTCACTTTGGGGAGCAAGTTATTCCACAGGAGGGGAGCCTCCCGCCACAGAGAACACCCACTTTCATGACCCCTTCCACCTCACCTTTTGATAGGTGAGGACCGTTAGCAGGATTTTCTGTTCACTCTGGTTCAGCAGGCAGAATCTAAATGGGAAAAGTGTTCGTGTAGACAGATACCCTGCTCCCAAGTCATAGAGGATTCAACAAGTAATAACAACACCTTGAATTACATTTAGAAACACACTGGGAGCAAGTACAGCTCCCATACAAGCACTGTTCTTTGACGGTGTCATGATTACCCATTATCTTTGCTCAGTTCAGGAATACTAATTCCTGTGAACTGGTAGGAAAATATAATTAGATTTTTTTTCTATAAGTATTGCTAGTTGTTCCACAGAGACCACAACACTCACTTTGTGACAAAGGCCAAGAGAATTGGGACAAGGGACTTGGGAAAATAATCCTGCTGGACCATGTGGTTTAGCGTCATTAGTGGGCCATAAAGACTTGGAACAGCCCTGATCTTCTCTTCACTCTGTAAGGTGAAAGGAAAAAAAGTAAGGTTCAAGGTAAGTTACTGTATCTAGGAGAGGCCAGCAACACTTACTTGGATAGCCTTCTAAATTCATACTCAGGTATCAGCAAAAATGTCTGTCTTTCACTGTTATCATTCCCACCACCTCCCATAACCACACACAGAATCCATTTTGTTCCACACTGCAAATATTCTGGCAGTCCTTCAGCAACCTTCCTAAATTCAGACACTGAGCTGGGATAACCCCATGTTCCTTTTTTTTTTTGCCTCCCAAAAGAATATGGTGTGATCCTACCATATTGATTCCATCTTCACAAAGGTGAACAGATAGAAGATAGAGTTTCCCATTAAGTTATTGCCTGAACACAGCAAGACTTGATCTTTGTCTTTCCAAATGTAATATTTGCATTTATTTATATATATATATCCCTTCTGCTATACTAAGAACAGAAAGAGCTACATCTGATTTAGAATATCCTGGTGTGATATAATGTCTAACAGACCCTGGGAACACAGAGGAAGGAACATGACTGTTACAGGAAGAAGCAGGGCCATTAATAGTTCTGCCTTAATTACTCTGGGTATAAGGTGAGCTGGACAATGATTTTGGCAAACTTTCAAGATTCTGTTACATGACCCTAATGATAAAGACCTTTCCAGAAATCCAAGCAGTTCTTGTTTCCTCAGTTTGCTGACCTCAATTGCTTAACCATTCTCCAGATCAGTGTATATCTAGTGTAATTAAGGCAGAGTTACTTTCACATAAATCTTTTCTGTAATGGCCCTGTTTCCTCCATTAACAGTTGTACTCCCTCCTCTGCGTTCCCAAGATCTGTTACACATTCCATCATACCTGGTATGAGATCTTCACCTACTTAACTTCTTGTGCTTTTTCGAATAAAAAATATATAATCAAGCCTCATAGCTGTCAGAAATCACCTGTCTCTGTCCTCTTACCTTTAACAATCCCATGTGAATCAAAAGACTTGTTATGAAAGCATCAGAATTGAAATTAGCTGATGAAAAAGCTTCTCTCATCAAAGCATCTAAAAAAGAACAGATTGTATTAGAAGCATGCAGACCCTAGTCCTTAGCATACTAAATTATTTGATTTTGGTCTACTACGTCCTATACTGTAGTCGAAGGGAAGACAGCTCATTTAGCATCACAATCCTAGTTTGGTAACAATTCCAAATATTTAAAAACAAACCCAAAGGGAAAAATAACTAGCTGCAATTCCTATTACTATGCGTATTATCTCAGGATGCAAGAGTATGAATTAAGTTGCTATTGTGAAAGGCAGCATGCCTTTATAGACATAAGTAAGTCTAATTTTAAATTGAGCTATTTTGTAAAACAATGCATACAGAGAAATGGGGTGGGAGGTGCAAAAAAATTGACAACTATACTTAATATGCATCTTAGTCTGCTGCGGAAATACACAATTTCTGTTAGCTGGAGATCTACACTGGCCTTTGCATAGCATGCCAAGAACCACAATCCAAAGGCGAGCAGGGCTTTTTAATGTTTATTTTGTTGAAATATGCTGCAGAATTTTCTTCTTCACCAGCAGATACCAACATGTTCTTTTAGCATTATGGCATCCTCTAATGATAAAGAAGACTAGTGTTTTCTTTTTTAATCAATGGAAGAGCAAGTGAGAATTAATATGAACAGCTAGGGACTTGCCCCCACCTTTTTCTTCCTTTGTGTCTGTAGACATTTAGGCCTTCAGAAACTTCAAATCCATTAAACTTCTCAAGAAACCAGAGGAAAATTGCCCAATTTGGGGGTGTAGGATGGGAGGGCAATTTAAAAGTACAAGGTGTAAAGCACCCATTTTGCCCCATAACCACACCAAATCCCCCAGAATGTCCAAAACTGTCAGACTGACCCACATTGGCAGTTATACCCACTTCCTGCTGGGTTGTGTGCAGCCCAGAGGCCATACTACATACAACCCTGTTCAGGAGGATGAACCTGAGGGACTTTGCCATACCTGGCCTCACCATGGAAGCTTGCTTAATTGTTCTAAGGAACAGACTTTTTTTGGGGGGGGGGGGCAGGGAGGTTAGTCTTTTATCTGTAGCAGCAATTAAGGGACAAGTTCAGCAAGGTGTGTGTGGTGAAAAAATGCAAAAACACTAGTGTCACATTGGGACAATATAAAGCTTCCAAACCATAGCAATTACATAATGGTTGTCCCACAGAAGCTAGTATTTGGCCCAATCTCTGTATGTTTGATCTCCTCAGCTGTAGCTGCAAGTCGCCAAAAGAAGAGAGTTTATTAAGAATCTGATTGCTACTGAACCCGATAGGTGTGTACATTTTATTTATTTACTTATTTTATTTATCAAATTTTTATCACCGCCCATCTCCCCCAGATGGGGGACCCTGGGTGTACATAGATGGATCTGCTTATATCATCATCCTGATTAAAGTTACGAGCCTTTGAACAAAAAAGACATACCTGTTGTTTCATTCACTGCTGTTTTTATCACTGCCTCATCTTTGAAGACAGAAGAGATCTTAAGGAAAACAGTAACAACTTTTTCTGTGTCAGATGTGTCCGTCTAGAAGAAATATAATATCACAATTAAATTTGCTAAGATATTTTGTCACAAGAAAGAACAAGTGGCCCATGCTGTTACTTACAGAATCTCAATCCATAACAACTGAAGCTGCATTCAGGTAGAAAGCATACTGTGCCAGGGGAAGGGAGGGAGGGAGGAAGGTTCATTCATTCATTCCTAGATATATAAGTACCAGAGACTTTTGGAGATTTTCTAATGCTATTTTATTGGTTGCATATAAAATCCTTACAAATAGCAATTTCCAACTGTAGCTTTGCAAAAGATGTAGGCAATTGGTATGACTGCAGCACTTTGGATTTGATTCCAAAGCAGTGTTTCAGTAGGCAGAGATGCAAACAGAACACTGGTCTACAATTCCATAAAACAGATGCATCTTTTTCCTGAATCCCAGAGCCTGCCTTGAAGACCTTTCTGGAGTCAGATCCGAAGTGCTGCATAGCCCTACCAATAACACTTTAAACCTACTTAGATAGCTTGCAAAGCTGCTATGTGATAATTGGGCTTAATACACATTTGAATTCTATTATCTGATAAGTTTACACTAAATCTGTTAAGTTAAATCTGATAAGTTTATGTATTGATATCAAATTCCTTTCTAGGAGTTCATTTGGGTAGGATTAGGTAGGTTCCAACTGACTTTTTGGAAACATTTTGACACAATAATGAAATATTCAGAATATTTCCATATATATAAAAAGGTAAAGGTTTCCCTTGACGTAGAGTCCAGTCGTGTCTGACTCTAGGGGGCGGTGCTCATCTCCGTTTCTAAGCCTTAGAGCCGGCGTTGTCATAGACACTTCTGGGTCATGTGGCCAGCATGACGACACGGAACGCCGTTACCTTCCCGCCGAAGCAGTACCTATTGATCTACTCACATTTGCATGTTTTCGAACTGCTAGGTGAGCAGGAGCTGGGACGAGCAATGGGAGCTCACCTCGCCGCGCGGTTTCGAACCGCTGACCTTCTGATCGGAAGCTCAGCGGTTTAACCCGCAGCGCCACCGCGTCCCTTCCATATATATATATTTGTATGTATGTATGTATGTATGTATTAAATAATAAAATAAAATAAAATAAAATAAGAGAGGAGACACCAGATGAAAGGAACAGAACTGCTGAGCAACTGGTAGTATTAGCCATGGTGCACATAAAAGTGTGTTTTGTGCGATATGAGCAGTGGCTTACCTGCTGAGTTATCAAAGTCGAACACTTGGAGCCAAGTCGCAACAATTTCTCTGGCGATGGGAAAGCTAGAAAGGTGCCAACATCAACAGGAGGGAGAGGAGGAGAGGATAATGGAGTAGAAGCCTGGAAGAAATCATCCTGAAAATTAGCCTTTGCCAGGAAATATAGAAAAAGTAGTAGCTGTGTAGCAGATGAGAAATGAGGGAAAGGGCAGTGTGGCAAAAGTGGATTCATTTGGACAGTAGTAGTATATCTTGTTCCAAGTTTATTTGGGGGATAAATACTCTTTAAGATCTTGTTGTCACCACCCCAAGGTGATAGAGTTCTAATCCTGAGGTTTGATCTTACTGTCACCTCTTTTATTTGTTCTTTCCTGCTAGCATAATTAGATGGGAGATAATATAATCTTTCTCTCATTCACTCACAGGACTAGTTATCATTAATAGTTATTTTATTTAGTAATAACTTTGTACAGCAAAGGATATGAAAAGCTGCCTCTTTTAAAAACAAGTCTTCTGTGCTTTTAGAAAGGTTGTTCAGCTAATCACAAGAGCAACCAGAATCTCTCTTCCCTTTAGATTTTTATATAATAGTTTCCTTCCTTTTCTTTTCCTGCTTTTTACCATGTTGAACTGTCAACTGCTACCTCTTCTCTTCTTGTCCCCCACCTCTAAATTCTGTTCACTTTCTGTCTGTGCTCCTAAAAGAAAGGGACCAATAACACTTTATTTGCATTACTTAAAATATACAGGCAGTTTTAAAACAAAACAGCCAGCATAGCTTGGATATGAACTTAGGAACACATTGCAGGAACAATATCTGCAGGAATCTGATCACTATATATGACATTTATTAGGAAAACTTAAACGTACATCACATTAATTGTACATTCTTATACTGTAGCCAAGTGGTTGAAGAAGAAAAAACATGAAATATATTCAAGTAAATATATTACTTGTAAATTTTATTTTTGGCTATTTTGGAAACGTAATAACTCAGAAGCATACACTTTCTTATATTAAGTCTCAAGGAAAAAAAGCAAAGCAAAATTAATTTAAGCAACTGTAGATGTATGCATTTGTTTTCATTAGACAGGCATACATAATTCCTTAAGGATAATTATCTGAAAAAGTCAGCAAGTATAAAACTGATAAATTTGTCTAGCAATGTATTACTTCAATATGTTAATTAATTATATGCAATGCTCATGAAAGTGAAAAAGAGACAATGAATAAACTGCCAGAAAAGCTTTCCAGTTGATGCCACCAGACATATCCCCAAATGCAGCAGTTTCTCCTCTTGTTTAAAAGTGGAAGAGCATGCTTATACCTACATGGTCCTCTAAGATTTTTTTAGGTGTAAGGGGTTCTTGTTCTCCCTGTCCCCTCTCCTGCACCTGAGGTGGCTCTTCCTCTTCTTCCTCCTCCTCCTCTTCTTCCTCCTCTTCCTCTTCCTCCTCTTCTTCCTCCTCCTCCTCCTCCTCCTCTTCCTCCTCATCTTCTCCTTCATCATCACTAGATGAATTTGCACAAGAATATAACTATACATACTTCTGGGAGACATATGCAAATATTTATTTCTGGTCAGCTTGTAGTCATCATTGCTAAATTGTACACATACACAAATAAAGAAATTAGATATCCAAAATACAGTAAGTCTTCTTATTGTCTACAAGGTCATTTCCTTATTCACAATGAGAAACAGTATTAAAACCAACCCAACTCCCCTTTCCCCTGTTGTGTGTGTGTTAGGAACACCAAATCTGGGCTGCAGAAATCCAGATGGTCACTAGCTGGGAGCAATGAGTTTGAATTTTCTGCATTTCTTTGTTGCCATCTAGTGTTTCAGATTTTTGCAGCACAGATCTGGTAGCCCTAGTGCATGAATGAGAGCAATTGACAGAAATACATGGAGGAATCCAAGATACTAAATGCAACTGTGCAGATATCATATATTTGAAAGGTTGCTGAAAGAGACAAGATTCTGATTTTTCCAACTTAAGAATTTTGGGGAGAATAAAATGTGGAACAGAATAATTTACTTTTTTTTAATCTTCCCAATCTCAAATTTTCTTACTGCAGATTGGAAAGAACTCTGGCAGCAGCTGAAACAAAGGGGTTTCTGACAACCCTGGAATGTAGCTCAGGCTGCACTCGGAAGGCTGGAGGTGAGACAGAAAGAACAATTTACAACAAGCTGTGTATTTCTCCACTTCTGCCAATGCCACATTGCAAATTAAACTTAAACCATATTACACAAGATCTGCACAGTGCATTTTATTTCACTTTTACTACCGAGGTTGTGCTGAGAGGCACTTAAACAAGCCTTGCAGCCATGAATATCCATCATATTAACAAATCATTTTCAGAGACTGTGTATATAATACAGTTTTTAAAGAATCAAACATCCAGGTCAAATAAAGACTCAGCATCAACTTATTTTCTGGCTTAATAAGAGTCCTGCGATGAAATTTATAAAATCAACAACAAAAGTGCTAGTGCACACTGAGCTTAATTGCTGCTGAATAAGTAGCTATTTCACACATTAAATTATTTAGAAATTGTAATAGCCAATTATTGCAGAGTCTGTTTGTATCTTACCTCAGGGAGCCTAAGACCTCTGCCATGTTGAAGCCTTCAAGAATCTCCTGGAGCTGTTCACAGCCTTCTTCCCCAAAACAATTGCCTTTGACAAGAATAAAAGCATATATTAAGAGAACTCCAAAGCTTTTGAAAGATAGCTTGTCTTGCAGTACAAAAGACCTTTTGAAAAGCTCTGTGTTCTCATATGGAGAACTGGGTAAAACTGCTAAAGCTTTAATATCATATTTGAATGAAAAACTTTATAAAGTTGATGGAACATAGTCATTGATTTAGCAACACTACACATTTGTTGTTAAAGAAAATACTCATAATATCTTGTGCTTATCACTGTAAAGCCTCTGAAATCAATTGACTCAGCTAGGATGGGCAATCTGTGGTCTGGAGATTGCATGTGCACATCTTTTAGTATCTCCAGAGTCCATGCTGCCAAATTGCATAGGTGCTGTTTCCTACCAATATTCAGGTTAAAAACAAAACAGTGTGCACACCTAACAGTTTTAAAAACCCAAGGCCCCTTACTCCTAACAAACATAGGAACATACTGGCCTTGCTCATATACTGTGACAGCATTCATTGTGACTTTTGGCTGCAGAAAACTTGCTTAGTTTGGGCCATTATTGTGTTTTCACAAACACCAAGCCTGCCCACAAAACATAGCTGTCAAGCTAAAGCTGTTTCCTGTCCAGCCTCTGAGAAAAAGTCAATAAATCTACCTAGGAATAAGACTTGCATAAATTTAGGAACTATGGTTAATCCTGTGGTCCATTATCACTTAGGATGAGATTATGGATTTAGGGAAACTAGAAGACCAGGTACCCAGTGGCAGTTGGTAAAAGGAAGGTGTGGAACAGATCATGAATTGAGAATCTGTGGGAAGCTCAGCTGAAAGAGAATGAACTTGAGGAAGAGGAGGGAATTTAGACCTAACCAGCCAACAGTTTGGTTGCAGATTTTTAGCTACTAAAAACAGCATTATCAACCACAGCACAATCCCATACAGTACCATTGAGATCTAACTTCACTAGCTCTGACTTGTCCTCAGTAGCCTCAGCAATTATTAGTGCAGCATCTAGCTTTATCTCACAGAATGATAAGTTGAGTTCCTAGAAAGCAGAAAGTAAGGATTTGTAAGGATACTTGTGTTAGGAAGAACACAAGAAATATTTTTATGTGGGCTCATGGCACCTATAATTCATATTATCCAGAATCCCAAAAATCAGTAATGGGGGAAGCAAGAAGATGGTTAGATTACAAATAATAATTTCTGAAGACTGCAAATAATGCTTAATTGACTGCTTAATTTGATTTCATTTTTGATTCACTGCTATTATAGATCAAGGGTGAGTGAACTATGTCCCTGAATGGCATGTGACTTATAAAATGTAGCTGGAGGGAGCCCCCATTCTTTTCACTAGCCATCAGGAAATGGATTGTTTTTTCTTCCTGTTGCTATTAATGACATAAAACTAAACGATCTGTGGTTAACCCCAACCCTAATCAACAGGGAAACCAGATGGCAGCAGCAACTGATAATTTGCAGTGGGTGGCTGTGAAGGAGGGGTTGAAAGTGATGTGAGGATGTGCATGTGGCTCTGATATATGCATGCAAATATGCTGCCCCAGCCTGGCAACCTATTCAGCTTTAGGATTTAAAAGGTTTTTATTTTAGACTTGAACATGTTGCCCTTTTTTCCAATTTAATAAAAAATAGACACAAAATTTACCTTGAACAGAATGTACACCATTCTCTAACTTCATCAAGTAGCTTGACAAAACTGAAATATTTATAAATGCTTGGTGTTTTTACTTAACTTACAACTCATGACTATATCTTTAGCTTTAAGATGGATGGTAACCATAAGTATAATTTTAGGATTTAAAAACCATAATTTTAGGATTTAAGTTCAGGCTTCTGATCTTTGGTTTCACAAAATACAAGAAAGTATTTCATATTTATATGATCTCTAATAAACCTTTATTTATAACTCAGAAGATGTTATGCTCTGGTCCCTCCCTAACCAACAAATCTAGGAAATCAACTGGCTCTGCTGATGCGGGCTTGGGCCATAGCTTCAGAGCAAGATTGCTCTTTACTTTTCTTCACTGCATGCTGGGCACAACGAAAAATCCCCAATAAACATATTTATATCAGCCATAATTTAGTTTGTCTCATAGTATACAATAGTAATGTACAAAGAAAGGATTAAAGTGTGGCCAATACCTTTAGTTTATGAAGGCCTTCACTAACAGCTTCAGCAATTGCAACTGCACCTTTTGAACGCACCAGGCAATCACCAAAGTTGATTATTTCCACTTGGCGGAGTTTCTTTAGGGTCTGAGTAAAACAGAGAAAATAATGCAGACCTAATTCAACCCTGACAGAGTGCTTCCTCTTAAAAACATAACAGAGCTATACCGAATCAGATTTATTGAATCCAGCATTTCACAGGAGTTCATGAACAATTCTTGGGTACAAGTGTTTTCTCATATCTGTGTTCTCTATTAAGGAATTTAGAGGCAGACTACTACTGATAGAATATATAGCTAAAATGGTACCCTTACTCTTCATGAATTTCTCTAATCCCATTTTAAAATCTTCCCAGGGATGGTCAGTCTTGTATTTTAAGTTAGCAAATTCAACAGTGTTACCCAAACCCTCCAAATTGCTATCTCACATCCAGTAACATATAAAGAAACTTAAGAACATACATTGGCCAAAATCCAAACTGTTGTTTTCTGTTCTCTAACCAGTTATTGATCCATTTTACTTCACAACTGCTGTTCTATATTTGAATCCAAATCAATATTAATGTAGGAATCAGTATTAATATAAAAAAGCATGACCAAATTAGTACTGAAAGGTACTTACTTCTGCCATAGCCACAGCTCCCTTCTCAGAGAAAGTGTTATCATTCAAATTAATCATTCTCAGCAAGGGATTGACAGCAAAGGACTGAGCTAAGGCTGTAATTCCTGGATGATTAATTCCATTCTGTGGCATATGAACTTCTTCCAAAGTCCCAATAACCTGAGAAGCAAGATAGTACAGAAGGCTATTGTTCAAAAAGCAGTAAAAAGACTTTTTCCTAATAACTGTATGTTTCTCTACACCCTATTTAAACTCTTCATACACGGTAAGGCAAATATCACTTATTCTAATCTAAAACAGTGGAATTCAGAAGCTATTTTGAAGCCTAGAGTTTGCTTTTAGAGTCTCAACAGAGTGCAGTGCATGATCATTTTAATAAAATTTTTTAAAAAAATTAAGTACAATAATCAGCTTCTTTTTCTCATACTCCTACTTGATTTTTTCTGTACTTTACATGTTACTTACACCAAAAGCATGATGGGATGAGTATACATAGATATGTACCTAACTTCTTAAATATACTCAGATTTATCGATAAAAAGGAGTTTCAGAGACCTTCTTCTTGTAGAGCTCAATTTGCCAGTCTCCCTCAGAAACCCATATGACCATTAAACAAGAATCTAAAAACAGTCTAAATGCAGAGCAAATATCCTAACAAAAGTGTTAAGATAAAGTTTTCTATGCTTGCTTTTCTACTAAATTTCCCCTACAATTGCTTGGATACGACTACTGTTTGTTGAAACAGAATACAGAACAATAGGCTTGTACTCAGGTAGGGTGGCTGGGCCAAACTTGCTGCACTACAATGATCAAACGATACTGCAGCAATGGCACTTTTGTATTAATATGATGTCCCAATTTGTTGAATCCTCCATACACAGTACATTCTGGAACTGGTTGTTTCTCCAGAGACACTGTCCACTGCTACAAAAGTAGCACCAAAGCCATGAGCTAGTAGCAACTTAATGTACAACAAATCAGAGTTGGAGCATAAGAGGAATATTCATGTTCTTCAGAACACACATCTTAACAAGGCTCAGACTCCCTTCCTATTTGCCAATTACACATAACTGTTTAAGGGGTAAGACTCTGCTTCTTGTACTCACTGTGAATGCCTCAGCAAGAGAAATTGCACCATCATTTTCCAGACGGTTCCTGCCAGCCACAAATACTTTCAGAGCCAACGGCTTGCCTTGAGCACTTGATTTCCTGTAGCATTCTTTCAGCGCTCCTGCTAAGATCTTAAGAAAAAGCAATGTTTACATTGCTAAGGTGTCAATTCTCCATGCATACAAGGAACAAATTATTTAAACTGCAGTTTTATATACATAATACCAACACTGCTAGTAATATTATGCTCTAGTGAACTCTACTCCCAACTGTAACATCACAAAATAATAATTTGGGTTAGGAAGATGGCATGAATCTAATGTGTATACTCAACTTAGATTTCTCTGTGTGGGAGACAGGGTGACAGATTATTTCCTAACAAAGCAGAGCTTGAGTTCCCTCTAGAACGTTCTATGGCAGGCTAAGAATAAGCCAGTATATTTTTCTTTAGAGTAAGTGAAGCTGACTTCCCAATCAGCTTGTGAGGCTTTGTAAGGCAACAATCTATAGCAATACATCACGTGCATAGAAACAAATCACAAGAGAAGCTGGAAGCCAAACATTCTGTTATCCACTTCATAAAGATCCAGGAAATGTCTTTTACCTTGCCACCACCAATGCCCATGCCACAGTTGTTTAACTTGAGTTCCTGCAGAGTAAAACAGGCAGGGCTCTTCAGCAATGCCTCAAATCCACGCACTCCATCTGGTCCAAAGGCATTATCACTCAGATCCAGCTCTATAAGTTGGCAGCCAGCAGAAATGAGGGCTTCTCCAAGAGAAATCTGACAAATGATAAAAGATAGGACAAAATCCCTTCTTTTACAGAAGATATTTTGTTCAAAGCTGGTAGTATTGTTTTGCTTCTTGATGTATCATTTCAAGTTATACCAAGTGGAACATACAATGAAACTCTGTACAGTATCCCTAAATTATATATAGCTTTTTTTTTAAATTATCCTGTCTTTATTATTTTTATATAACTGAAGACAGCAAACATACCTAATACACCTGCCTCCTATATCCCCCACAACAACAACCCTGTGAGGTAAGTTGGGCTGAGAGAGAGAGTGACTGGCCCAAAGTCACCCAGCTGGCTTTCATGCCTAAGACGGGATTGGAACTCACAGTCTCCCGGTTTCTAGCCTGGTGCCTTAACCACTGGACCAAAAGAATATACTTAAGCTCCTGTACAAAAATGTGGTAAAAAGGAAAAAATTGATAGAAAATTATCCTAGGCATCCTTACGCAGGAATAAGCCACAAATGAACTTTCCTCTGAGTAAGCATACCTACAAATAGGCTGGATTCGTGAATAAGTTTCATTCATCATCAGCTGATCTGAAGGCTCCTTCTCATTCACAAAATAGAAAAAAACGTAGGATAATAAATCATGTCTTAGTATATAATATGTAAACTCAGCCTTTCTCTCTCTCAAATCCATGACAGCCCATTTCACAATTTAAAGTCATACTATCTGAGTTTTAATTTAAAAACGTCTGTTCATTTCTTTCCTTAGCCTGCTTAGAAAAACAAGACAACTCATTCCTTCTACAATATTTCTTCTTAAACGTATGACCTATAATGCTGCCTTGAACTGAATTAGACAGTTATTTGTTTACATGACCTACTCTGATTAGCAGCAGCCTCAGCCAATGATCTTCTTTGCCTTCCTACTGAGAAATCTCTTGACTGGAAATAACAAAGAACTGAACCTGGGACATCTTCACAAAATATCATATACACTACATTACTGATTTATCATCACTCCCCAAATGTTCTTTTGGTTGGCCCTTGCTTCCATCTAAAACCTCTGTAGAAAATCAGCATACTGCTGTCTTGCTGAGCACTAATTTCAGATGATGCTCCCACACTTCAGCATTAGAAAAATCTCATGCTAATAACAGTAAACAGTTATATATTGCACATACCAAAGCAGCGGGAATCTCAGACCTCAGCCTTCCGGTGAACATATCACTCCAATGACACCTCTAGAACAACATACGTATTATAAATGTGGTAAAAATCATAGAAGATATATAGTAAACTGTGTTTCTCTATGAGGTCCTTTGTAAACAATATGCGTAACTACAAAAATGGCTATATGGAGGGTTTTTTTTGTTCAATACGGAAAAATTATTTGTGATATGTGAAAATTCGGAAGCCGACACAATCACCAAGTTCCAAACAGTGCATGCATTTATTTATGCTATTTGCTCAAACATGGAACACCAGCTTGCACACACATATTTTAATAAGAGTCAAAGCAGTATCACTCACAATTTCATAGGATTTGAGCAATGCCAACCTAAATGACTCTAAAACACAATACATCTATGGCACAGAGTGGTGCGTATGAGAGATATATGACAGAGTACGCAGAGTTGAGAGTTAATGTTATTTATAATATGAAAATCAGTAAGACCCTATAAAATGTTTCTTATGCTTGCCAATAGCAAGCTTATCCTTCAAACAAGTCAAAGTGTTGATGAATTTAAGGTATAATTCCATTATTATGCAAAACAATCAGCCATCAAAATTCTCACCTTGAGCTGAGATTTCTTCTCCAGAGCCTTGGCAATGACCTTTGCTGCTTCAACCCCCACAGTATTGCCTTCCAGACACAGGGCTTCTATCCCATCAAACTCCTCAATCTCTTTAATCACCTCTTTAGCTGCAGAGATAAGCAGAATACTTCTGTACTCCAACCCAAACTGCATCTATTCTCCCTTATAATTCCACCTCACAGTCTTATTGCCTCTCCACCAATCATGCCATCCCTTCCTTTTTATCTTAAAATTTTGCATCCTTTACCAAAATGGCTTAAAGCAAAATAACAGATTCCTGATTGCTGGTTCACATTCACACCATTATCCACCATGAAATCTATGATCATTCTCCAGAAGTCATTTAGGATTTTGGAGTGTTATAATATATGCTTTTGTTTTATATAAAGAAGCTGTGCAAAAGTAATACATCTGCTCAATGAAACAATCAACAGCAAGTCCTCTTACCATCTTCTGCAGTATTGAGTTTCAGACTCTTGCCTTTAAAACTCAGCTGCCCTCCTCCCACTTGGGTTTTAGCAAGTGATTCTGCAAGCTTAGTTATATCTTCTGATGCCATTTTTTGACTGTGCCAACTGTTGCAGATGGGAAAGATGCTGGAAAGGAAGAGAGAAATAACTGAGTGGGTGAGAGATATAAAAATTAGCCTCTTTTGACTCCCCCCTGTTCTCTTCTTTTGGTATAGCATAACAAGAGGAAGCTAAAGATTGTTATTGTATAGGTTCTATGGCTTCATAGTTATTGATTTTTTTTGCTACTTACCAGAAAAAAAGAAAGTGAAGAAAAGAGAGCAAGAGTTAAATTGTTGATGTAATGACCTATAAAAATGCCAAGTGTAATAGACTAATAATTTCTAATTACCTTACATGACAATATGCCACAGAAGAGCATTACTGAACAGTTTAATACCAGGCTGAAAGCTTGCTGTGAAGATAACAATGCCTGTTCTGATCAGGCAAAACCAGCCAGGCCATTTCACCCAAAAAAATTACTCAGCTTACCACATGCTACTTAACATCATTAACAGCAAACACTACCACCCTGCTTCTGCATAAATAATGCAGCTTGCCTTAAGTTTTGGTGTCAGCACATTTCAAGCAAGGATGGATAGTACAGGACAGAGGACGTACTAGGGCAAGGAAGGTCTCACACAGATTAGTTGGACAGCAGAATTCACCATCCAGAAAAGCCCAGATCGACCTTTTTTAAAAAGTCAATTCTACATTCATTCCACAAAGTTTAATTCCTTCTTATTTCTAGTTTCTATCTAACCTATTTTATATACAAGCCTAAGCAAGGAACTATTCATAAGCATAAAAAGCAAACTTTTTAAGATTAAAAGGGGGAAGGGAAACAGAATTATGAACAGGGAGTTTTCTATCAGCCTTCTTTTTTCTTCAGTAATTTATACTGAATTTCAGTTTGCAGCAATGACTTTGCTTGCTTATTTCTGAAAGAAAGATCACTTTCTCATTTTTTTAACTGGATTGACACGTTGTCTTACAGATCTAAATATACCTCTTGGCATTAATATTCTCTTAACCACTTTTTAGCCACCTTGTTTTAACACAAATTGTTTAAAATGTTGTGTTAACATACTCTTTTCAGCTCTAAAATATGGAATATTCAGGCGTTCATCAGATAAGATAAGTTAAGATAAGATAAGCATTTCATTCTGTTATACATAGGGTTGCCATGAGTCATAAATGACTCGATGGCAACTAACAACAACATAACAACATCAAATTAATGCACTAACATGTATTGGTTGTTTGAGAAATAGCATACCAGTATCCAAGACAAAGTATAAAATTAGCTGAGGCAGGATTGTAGTCTTCTTGAAAGGACTGTTTTCCAGTTTGTAAGAATGTTGGACCCAGCTTTGCTCTTGAACAATCTTACAGTGGCAATTATCACTTTGTGCACAAGTTTGACTCTTTTTTAAAGGGAAAGAAAAAAAATCTGACAACTATCAAAGGGCCCTTATTACTTTTACGTGCACTGAAAAAAAATTGGAAACATCAACTGAATGTAAATTCTGCAGATTTGGTATTATTCAATTACTGACTTCTGTTTATTTTCTCAGTACATTTCAGATTCTTCTTCAAACCTTGAAATAATTTGGAAATGGAAAATTTAAAAATTCCATGTTTTCCTGAGCCTGTTTACTAATGTCTTCTGTACCTTCTGATCAACAGAAATCTTTTGGATTGTAGTACCCTGGCAGTATTAGTTTGTATCCCAGAAAGGCTTCCTCTTTATATGATGTTTTGCCATCAGCTTCTCTCCACTTCTGGAACCACTGCATTCTTTTTTTTTTAGTGGTCAGCTGAAGAGTATCAACTTTTTCACTAGAAAGAATCCAAAAGTGTTACAGAAATCTTTGTTGTTCTATCCTTATTATTCCTCACTGTTATAGAACTCTCCATATTGGTACACGTTATAATCTTGCTTATTAATCTTTGCTCAGCTAATCTAGTGACATCTGGAACCAGCTCAGTTTTTTCCCTTATTCTCCTATAAGCAACGGTAAGTTTTAAAAAAGTAAATGAAATAGCGACGGAGAAAAAAATGCACTCATTACCGAAGTCCTTTCCGAAATCCCAGTTCGTATGCACGCACAGGATTTACATAACCCAACCTAATCTCTTTGGCCAGGCTGGCCTCACTAGTAAAGAGCAACGAGGGCGTGACGTCATACAGGGGAGAGAACAGGCTGGTTTTTGGCAGGAAAACCTATCAGTACGAGGGAGGTTTGACCAGCGTCGGGTCCGGTTGCCCAAGAACGTCTTTCGTTCCTCAGCCCCATCACCCGCGACACGTGTACAGGGGAGCTACAGACATACCCCTACACGTGCAGCCCAGGGAGCAAGACGGAAGTGCCTCCTTCCTCCCACATAATACGGTGCCTTCCGTGCCCCGGCAGGCGTAGTCAGAACCGAGGGGAAGGAGGAGCGAAGCCACCCCCAACTTACCAACGACCCTCGAATAAATCAAGCCAATCAACTGCCCACCCTTGTGCGCGCGAAGAGCCGCGTCCGCCTACCTGGGAGCGTCGGATCTCACTTGTCACGTTGGACCCGCTACGGCCACCGCAGCCTCCCAAGATGATGGCGTTAAGGGAGGCGGAGGATTTGAAAGCCGGCAGTTTTGTTTCCCGGGTTGTGATTCGCTCCGTGGCCTCTTGCGTTTGCTCAGGGCGGCTTTCCCCTCCTCTTTATGCTCCTCCTTTCTTGCAAAGCCTCTGAGGTAATTGTAGCGCAAGGGCGGAGACGGTGAAAAGAGGTCATAATTTTGTGTTGCACGGCGCAGTTTGCCCACTCGCTCGGCACCGCACAGTATCCTGGGAGTTGTAGTTAATTTTAACGTAAAATGTATTAGGAAATGTTAATTGTTTTCTTTTCTTTTTTTACTTAATGGAGGGATGTGTTGCTAGAAGGAGCGAGATAAATGTGTGTAGGAGAGTGTTGGATCAGAAAAGTAGTTTTTGTTAATAAGGTTGTTACCTGGTTTCTAGTATATTCTCCATCTTAGACATCTGTGTAATATGCAGAAATGTTACAGCCTTATTTCTATGTCTGGAAATGCACCACATTCGTAATTTTATATTGGATTAATTTTGAAAAAAGTTAGAAAGAAAGTTTATTGCACATTTGTTGAAAACATTTCCTAAAGTGAATATTTTGAACTATGAATTATTTTTAATAAATATGGAAAATAGGAGAACAGTATATGATGGAAGTAAAGCATGCATACCAATTAATGGAATGGTTGAGCAGTGAGCAAGGAGAAAGAGGATGTGCAATGGAGAAATGGTTAGAGACATGAATTGTGTGTACAATATCTTTTGTGTGCAGACAATGCCATACTCTTGGCTGTGAACCAAAATTATTTGCAGCAAGTGTTAGATTGAATAATGCAATGAGGAATAGGAGAGTGAAAAACTGCATTGAAGAAGGTTGTTGTTGTTTATTTGTTTAGTCGCTTCCGACTCTTCGTGACTTCATGGACCAGCCCACGCCAGATCTTCCTGTCGGTTGTCAACACCCCCAGCTCCCCCAGGGACGAGTCCGTCACCTCTAGAATATCATCCATCCATCTTGCCCTTGGTCGGCCCCTCTTCCTTTTGCCCTCCACTCTCCCTAGCATCAGCATCTTCTCCAGGGTGTCCTGTCTTCTCATTACGTGGCCAAAGTATTTCAGTTTTGCCTTTAATATCATTCCCTCAAGTGAGCAGTCTGGCTTTATTTCCTGGAATATGGACTGGTTTGATCTTCTTGCAGTCCAAGGCACTCTCAGAATTTTCCTCCAACACCACAGTTCCAAAGCATCGATCTTCCTTCTCTCAGCCTTCCTTATGGTCCAGCTCTCGCAGCCATATGTTACTACGGGGAACACCATTGCTTTAACTATGCGGACCTTTGTTGTCAGTGTGATGTCTCTGCTCTTAACTATTTTATCGAGATTGGTCATTGCTCTTCTTCCAAGGATTAAGCGTCTTCTGATTTCCTGACTGCAGTCAGCATCTGCAGTAATCTTCGCACCTAGGAATACAAAGTCTTTCACTGCTTCTACATTTTCTCCCTCTATTTGCCAGTTATCAATCAAGCTGGTTGCCATAACCTTGGTTTTTTTGAGGTTTAGCTGCAAGCCAGCTTTTGCACTTTCTTCTTTCACCTTCATCATAAGGCTCCTCAGTTCCTCTTCGCTTTCAGCCATCAAAGTGGTATCATCTGCATATCTGAGATTGTTAATGTTTCTTCCAGCGATTTTAACTCCAGCCTTGGATTCCTCAAGCCCAGCATGTCGCATGATGTGTTCTGCGTACAAGTTGAATAGGTAGGGTGAGAGTATACCGCCCTGCCGTACTCCTTTCCCAATCTGAAACCAGTCCGTTGTTCCGTGGTCTGTTCTTATTGTTGCTACTTGGTCGTTATACAGATTCTTCAGGAGGCAGACAAGATGACTTGGTATACCCATACCGCTAAGAACTTGCCACAATTTGTTATGGTCCACATAGTCAAAGGCTTTAGAATAGTCAATAAAACAGAAATAGATGTTTTTCTGAAACTCCCTGGCTTTTTCCATTATCCAGCGGATATTGGCAATTTTGTCCCTAGTTCCTCTGCCTTTTCTAAACCCAGCTTGTACATCTGGCAATTCTCACTCCATGAATTGCTGAAGTCTACCTTGCAGGATCTTGAGCATTGCCTTACTGGCATGTGAAATGAGTGCCACTGTTCGATAGTTTGAGCATTCTTTAGTGTTTCCCTTTTTTGGTATGGGGATATAAGTTGATTCTTTTCCAGTCTGATGGCCATTCTTGCGTTTTCCAAATTTGCTGGCATATAGCATGCATTACCTTGACAGCATCATCTTGCAAGATTTTGAACAGTTCAGCTGGGATGCCGTCGTCTCCTGCTGCCTTGTTATTAGCAATGCTTCTTAAGGCCCATTCAACCTCACTCTTCAGGATGTCTGGCTCTAGCTCACTGACCACACCGTCAAAGCTATCCCCGATATTGTTATCCTTCCTGTACAGGTCTTCCGTATATTCTTGCCACCTTTTCTTGATCTCTTCTTCTGTTAGGTCCTTGCCATCTTTGTTTTTGATCACACCCATTTTTGCCTGGAATTTACCTCCAATGTTTCTAATTTTCTGGAAGAGGTCTCTTGTCCTTCCTATTCTATTGTCTTCTTCCACTTCCGCGCATTGCTTGTTTAAAAATAATTCCTTATCTCTTCTGGCTAACCTCTGGAATTCTGCATTTAATTGGGCATATCTCCCCCTATCACTGTTGCCTTTTCCTTTCCTTCTTTCTTGGGCTACTTCTAGTGTCTCAGCAGACAGCCATTTTGCCTTCTTGGTTTTCTCTTTCTTTGGGATGTATTTTGTTGCCGCCTCCTGAACAATGTTGTGAACTTCTGTCCATAGTTCTTCCGGGACCCTATCTACTAAGTCCAGTCCCTTAAATCGATTCTTCACCTCCACGGCATATTCCTTAGGAATATTAGTGAGCTCATATCTAGCTGATCTGTGGGTCTTTCCTACTCTCTTTAGTCTGATCCTAAATTGTGCAATAAGAAGTTCGTGATCTGAACTACAGTCAGCTCCAGGTCTTGTTTTTACCGACCCTATAGATGTCCGCCACCTTTGGCTGCAAAGGATGTAGTCAATCTGATTTTGGTGTTGTCCATCTGGTGAAGTCCATGTATAAAGCCATCTCTTAGGTTGTTGGAAGAGAGTGTTTGTTATGCAGAGTGAGTTGTCTTGGCAAAATTCTATCAGCCTATGTCCTGCTTCGTTTTGTTCTCCCAGGCCATGCTTACCTGTAATTCCAGGTGTTATTTGACTGCCCACCTTAGCGTTCCAGTCTCCCGTGATGAAAATAACATCTCTTTTAGGCGTGTTGTCCAGTAGGTGCTGCAGATCCTCATAGAACTGCTCTACTTCAGCTTCTTCAGCATCTGTGGTTGGGCCGTATATTTGGATCACTGTGATGTTAGATGGCTTGCCCTGAATTCAAATTGAGATCATTCTATCGTTTTTTGGATTGTATCCAAGCACTGCTTTAGCCACTTTACTATTAATTATGAAGGCTACTCCATTTCCTCTGTGGTCCTCTTGTCCACAGTAGTAGATCTGGTGGTCATTTGATGTGAAGTGGCCCATTCCAGTCCATTTCAGTTCACTGATGCCCAAAATGTCTATCTTTAATCTTGACAGCTCACCAATAACCACATCCAATTTGCCCTGGCTCATAGACCTTACATTCCAGGTTCCAATGGTGTGCTGATCCTTAGAACATCGGATTCGCTGTTCACCACCAGCACCGTTGGCCGCTAGCCGTCCTTTCGGCTTTGAGCTAGCTGCGTCATCACGTCTGGGGCTAGTTGAACTCATCCTCTGTTCCTCCCCAGTAGCATTTTGACCATCTTCCGACCTGGGGGTCTCATCTTCCGATGGTATACTGACATATCTCTGGTTGTACTGATCCATTTAGTTTTCACGGCAAGAATACTGGGGTGGGTTGCCATTACCTTCCCCAGGGATCGCATTTAGTCTGACCTCTCTGTCATGACCTTCCTGTCTTGGGTGGCCCTTCACGGTTTAGCTCACGGCGTCACTGAGGTGCTCAAGCTCCAGCACCACGACAAGGTAACGATCTTTTCTTGAAGATTGAAGAAGGTAGTTTTATATTTGACAGGAAAAATGGAATGATGAATAATGCAAATTACTCATAAATGTTAAAAAACTAGAGCAAGTAAAATGAATTTGCATACCTCGATAGAATATTATTAAAGATGGAAAAACAATGAATGGAAAAATGTTAAGATGTGCAGAGTTAGAAAGGCAGTGGTTAGAATGTGGTCTATTTCAAAGAATGAAACAGAAGTGTGTGTTTATAAGATTGTTCTGCCCATTTTGTTGTATGAGAGTTGAGTAGGTAAGGAGAAATAAAGTTGAATACAATAGTTTTATTTTCCCACACCATGGCTTCTTGTGCCCTGTTCTTTTAGTCTTTTAAGAAGCCAACTGTTTAATTTGCTGGTTAGTGACTGCAATAAAGATCTATCTAGAATGCAATACAAATAGGTTACTTTAAAAGTATTATAGGGTTAACAACAAATAGGTAAGGAATAAATATAGATTGACTATAAAAGTGTATGGCCAGTAAAAGAGAAGAACAGGGAGGTGCTTTGATCATACAGAGAAAATGAATAAAGTTCATATCAGAAAACAAATATATGAAGGAAGAGTGAATGGATTGAGAGGAAGAGGAAGAAAATTGGCAAGTTATACTAGCAGCTGGCCAATCCCATTTGGGATCCAAAGTAAGCAAGATCAGAGCTGATCGATATTTTTATGAGAGACCACTGGTAATACCAGAGCTATAGTTTGTATTGAAAAGTTAAAAAAATAGCGCAGAGGAGGGCAGATGAGGATGTAAACCATTTCCATAGGTTTGTCAGGAAAGATACACAGACAGGTTCATAAATTCAACCAGGAACTGAACTGGAAAGAAGATTTTACTGTACATAGTTTCAAACCATTGTAAACCAACCATTTTCTGCCTGGGGATTCCCTTGCTCATTCTTCTGGATTTTCTGCCTAAAAATCCTACCCTGAATGCATCATTGGGTATTGAAGTGCAGCTATTGAAATTGCCCTGGAAGACAGCTATATAGAGAGGAGCTTGTGAGATTCTACAAAACAAACTTCTATTGAGTATATTTATGTTGCTTGCTGAGCATCCTTAAACATATATCATGTACTACTGGATAAATAGTTATTGAATATTCAAGTGCGGCACCATTGTCATTTAGGACTACAATATATGAGCTGCAGAAATCCAAATAACCATTAGACAGCTGTGAAGATTTTTCTGTATCTCTTTGCCATCATCTCATTTTCATTACATCAGCAAAACTACACATTCACCTTGGGACTGCCCCAATGAATTCCACTGGCTTTTCTTCAGACTAGAAATGTATTGGATTTGTAGACTGAAATTGCTTTCAAGATGTTTCATATAGAAGTTAATCATACTTCCTCAGGATACATATCACCACATGGTGAGTCCATGTTCATGTGTTGATCCTTTCCTGAATAAGATTGATTCAAGGGACTTTCTTAGACGGTGTGCTTGAGAAGTTTTCATCTCCCATGTGACCCTGGCATAGTTTGTTGAGGACCTGGTCACATGCCAAGTAAAATCAAAAGGAATCAAGTATGCAGATACAGATCTAATTCCGTAGTATTGATAATGCACCCTGGAGAATTAGAGGTCAGTGATTCTTTATTAATGCGTTTTTCTGAAATTTAAAAGAATATGGCAAAAACAATCTACTAACTGAGTGACATTTCTAACAGGGAAGAAACAGGTGGAAGAAGGAGATTATGTGTGTTGGTACCACACAGTTCAGAAGCGTAGCTCATTTTTGGATGGATTAGATTGGGGATAAGAGCAGGAGTGAGAACAATGGTAGAAAACAACATGAAAGAGTGGGAAATAATTATCCTTATTGTTCTGTCTGGGGTAGTCTAGAGGGGAAGAATAAGACAGTTCCAGTCAGAAACTCACAAACTTACAGGAACTCAGAGAGTGGACAAAAAACGGGAAGATACACTGCTAAGTGAGCAAAGATCAGAAAGAAGCTCTAATTATCTAGGTATAATTATAAACATATTAAATCTTATGCTAATGTTGTTACATTTAACTTGCCCCATAAACTCAACAGAATTTTAATAATTAAAGTCCATTTTTATTTGAGAAAGAAGATAGAATACATTTACATCCACAAAAAAAAGTTATCTTGGAATAATTATTCCCAGGTATTTGAAATAATTCTACAAGTAAAACCCCACATTTTATAAATTTTCATACATCAGAGCCTATAAAAAGTGTAAGAATCTTACTCCAATGAATTGAATAACCTGAAAAATTACAAAAATTGCACAATATCAATACAGTTTGTTATACAAAACGTAATTATCAATCATTATTAGCATATAACAGTTTAATTCAGGATACTATTAGAATGTTTTCCAAGCCAATAGTTTCAATATCAAATTAAAAATAAGAGGATATAAAGGACATTCTTGATGAATTCCACAGGACATCTTGTTTTTAAAAATTCCACTCCACCATATCAAAATCCTTTTCTGAATCCAACAAGATCAGCACTGTAGATTTCAGGTTTTTCTGAATATACACCCAGACTATCAATTAGCATCAATGTTAACAGATGCATGGTGACAATTTATAAAGTCACTTGATCTTAGCCAAAAGCCTGCTGCTTATTTTATCTAATAATGTCATTATCTAGTATTGCTTTCTTGGAATATTAATGCCAATTTAAGTTTATGCAAGAGAGAGATCCACAAACCATGATAACACAAAATGAACAGCCTCATCTTATTCCAGCCTTTTGTTTCTCAGAATGGTGAACCAGATCCTACAGTGGCACTCACAGGCAAGAGACAAGAGGCATAGCTTTCTTCTGTGGAATTCCTCAAGGATGTCCTTTATATCCTCTTATTTTTAATTTGATATTGAAACTACTGGCTTGGAAAACATTCTAACAGTTGCCTGAATTAAACCTCTACAACAAGTATATGGAATGATGCTGCTTCTACTCTGAGGTGACATAGAGTTTTAAGACTAATGGCCCTTGATAGACTTGACCTCCATAAATTTACCCATTCCTCTCTCAAAGTATTCAAATTAGCCATATTACTATATTGTTTGTAATGAATTCCACAGGTTCATTATACGGTGTGTGAAGAACTGCTTCTTGTATCTGCTCTAATTCTCCTTCCAAATATCTTCATTGGATGATCTCTGGTCCTAGTGTTTTGAGAAAGGGAGAAAAACTTCTTGTCCACTTTCCCAGGCCACTGATGATTAACAATTCATGCCCATTGTCATCAGTTTTTTTCAAGCTACGGAGTCCTAAACATCCTAGTATTTTCTTGCAGGGAAGATAGTCAAGCTTTCTGATCATTTGGTTGCATTCTTCTGACCTTTTTCTAGCTCTGTTATATAATTTTCAAAGATGGTGATATAAACTGTACTCCAGATGCAGATGTACCATAGATTTGCATAGGGGCATCATAATGATGGCATCTTTGTTTCCTATCCTGCTATTGGTCTCTAGCATGGAATTTATGTGTTTTCCTAGATGCCATACACTGAGCCAAAATCTTCAGTAAGCCACTGACCATGACCCCAAGAATTTTTCTGATTAGTTCAGATTCCAGCTCCAATTTGCATCACTTTACACCTAAATTAAATCACCTTTGCTATATAATTGATAAAACTTTGCATTGCAACTTTTTAATGCAAAATGCAATTTACATGATAATATTATAAACTACAGTCAGCTTGGGAGGGTCTTGCCTTGAACGGTTGGGTCTGAAATAAACAAATCTCTTCTATGTATATTTATCTGAAAGTAAGTAGCATAGAATTGCAGACTGGTTTATTGAAAAATCTCACTGAATTAATTACAATTTATTTCGCTGATCGGTATATAAGGTTACAGTCCGGTTTTATTTACAAGTAAATACTACACAGGTAGAATCTGATATATTTCCTTCCTATGTTTTAAGTGTGATTATAGCAATACGAAAAAGTCTGGGCATGGTAATAACTTTGCTAATTGATGGCCATGTAATCACCTGGAGTCGAGCTCAGTTTGAAGGAGGTTTTACCATTTTTAAAAAACGTACCGTTCTACAACGCTCGTATGTCGTACTGGGTACCTGTGGTAGGAAACAGGTGGTCGTTAGGACCTGGAGGGATCCCAGGGAAGCATTTTTGCCTGGCTGGTAAGGCTGTGTTAGAGAGACCTGGAAATGAAAGTAAAAAAGACGAAGAGGCACATGGAGGGAACTGCAGGGGCAGCAGCAGAAGCTGCTCCAGGGTCAGAGTGCTGCCTTCTGCAATGAAGTAATAGTGACTAATTATTTATAATAATAATATTATCTCTAGTAATACCATACCATTGATCAAGGCGAAGTAACCATAGTGAAAATTCCAAGCAGAAGGGGTGAGTAGGTTAATTTTATTTTTGCCTGATAAGGAAGGAAAGGGAAAAAGAAGGTGGGAGAAAGATGTGAAAAATACCTCCCCCAGCGATATTACACAGATTCGCAGAATAGTGACGAAAATTGTAATTGCAGATGAGGCTTAATCCTTCCCAATCAGAAAGTCTCGGGCTTTCTTTAAAAATAACAGTTGGGAGCAAATTCGTAAAGACCATTTTTCCCGACCGAGATGGGCTGGCAGGAGTTTGGGAGTGAATGGCGCATCCAGTCCCCTTTTGGAACGATCGGGACTTCCCACTATTTCTCTCCGATGGGGCGGAGGGATTGTAAGCGTCTTGCCTTTTCTTATTAAATGCGTTCATTATATGCAATTTCAGTGAAAGCAAAATTGCGGACGCGTATGAGAGGGTCCTGCTTAAAGGTAGCTTTGGCTCTGCTTCATCTGGTATTTTGTAGCCTGACTTATCAAAGTTACCAGTTTAACAGCATGGAAATGGATTCCTATGTACTGTATAGATTTTTCTGTATATGTCACACACATCATTCTGCGCCGTGGGGCTATTTTAGCTTGAAAGTAGCCGTGACAGTTTATTGTGAGTTTGGGAGTGAGTGCATGTAATAATACTGTGGGTATTTTCCGTTTACTTCCGCCATAGATCTAATGCCGGTTAGCTTTGCTACGCGAGGCCGCGGCTTGGAGGCCTTGGATTAGTGGGGGTAGGACGGTTTTATTCCAGCGGAATTTCAACTAAAATCGGGTCTTTTAACGAGGGCAAAGTAAGGACAACGGTTCGAAGAAGCCAAGTAATATAAACAAGATGGAAGATAGTGTGCATAAACAGGCTATAACCTGAATACCAAAGGCTTCCTAATGTTTCTTAATATAACAGACTACCATCCGTGCATAAATGTCGGGTGCCTGTTGCGTTAATATGATAGGTGAAACAAGTTATATTAATAACATGGAGATTGCACAGTAGAATGGGAAATATGTTTAAACTGTTGCTGAGAAAGCAGTATTTTATCATGCATGATTAGGAGGAAACTAGAAGGTAAGTGCCAGGAACAAGTAAATTAGGGATTTTGACTTCCAGGCTGGTGGGATATACCGTAGTGTATGGATACCGTTTGTTTAAGCATTTGGGGTATCTCTACTTTATTCTGTTTTTAATCTGTCTTTTACTCATTTTCAGTATACTTTGCTTCAGTTGTGAAAGTTTGCCATCTTTTGTCAAAAATATTTGAATAAAAAAGTTATTACACTATACGCAACTTTTCAAAGCAGTATTAATCATCTGTATGATCTTTAATGTCATATTGAAGGGGTAGGTGATTTGTGACTTGCAGATCATATGTGCCTTAACACTGTGTTTGTTGTTAGGAATTTGGTAATCCCCAGGTATGCAAAATAAGCATCTAGTTTTCCTAATATGCAGTTAAAATACTTATTATAGAATGGCAAAATTGCTAAAGAATTGTTAATTAGGAGGCAAATAATAATCCACCCATACAGCTCTCAGGATTTCCAACCTGATCTTCCCCCATCTCTGCCGGTCTGTGGTGTGTGTGTGTGTGTGTGTAGAGGGAGGGAGGGAGAATATAAGTGTCACATGCAAAAATTGTAACTGCTAGATTAATGAAAATAGTATGCAAATTTGTAGTAAATAAATACATATATAGGTATATTATACTTAACCAGTGCTTATATTAAAACTGCAAACATGCTTTCAAGAAGGGTGGAAAAGCAGATGGGGTGGAATAAAGGCAATTTTTATAATTTGTATTTAAAACTCAAGCAGTTAATAACAGTTTCAAGCTGAAGACAAGTATGAGAACTATGGCAAAATTAGAAAACCTTACATAATAATGGCTAGAAAATACTAAGGTGAACAGGAAGGGATGGTACAAATGTGTGGATGGTTCTATGCTTTGAATTACCTGCTATATAAGGATCATAAAAGTTAGCTTCCTTGAAGTACTGTAAGGTTTAGAAATTTATTTGGAATGAATTCTGACAGCGTTCTATATATGCTGGCTAATACTCTATAAATACAGTGTTTATAAGCTAGCTTTGTGTGTCCTGTTGGCTGAGCAAACCCCAGACCTCTAGGTAATCTTTTGGCATCCTAGACAAGTTGATAAATTGGCAATAAATTATTACCAGGTTCACCCACAAAGTATTTTTTTTTGTTTACAAATATGCAGTCATATAAAACAGGCTATTGAAGCTTGTTCAGCAAACTATGGTTAAAATATAATGGTTTAAGGATATGTTGAATGCAGCTGTTTGTGTCAATGACATTAATCCATAGCTGTTCATATTGTATGTAATAGAATTTATGTTGAATTGCAGTAGTATTTTATTTTTTTATGTTAAAATTTTCTATTTGCAATTGCAGTGATTTTTTGGTTTTAGCAAATAAAGTCTTGACCTGGTTTTAAAATATCTTGTTTCTAGTGATTCGTGTTTGTAATACTGCTGTGCTTTCAATATCTTTTATGCTATATTTAAGACTAAGCAATTGAAACATTCTTTCAGTCTGCATAGTGCAACTAAGGTTAATTGAGAATCAATTTTCCTATTCTTTATTTGTAACTTGAAGTATCAGAACCTCCACTGGTTGTTTTGTACAGTATTCTGATTTTTCTTCTGAAGTGAGTTTAGTGTTCTGTTTTTTTCTCTCTGTGTCTTGTGGTGACAACATAGTTTACTTTTGTTTACCTTGCAAACATCTTACACATACAAAAATATTTTATTTGAAAGAACCTGTGTAGAAAGGTGCAGTTCTGAGCAAGACTTCAAATATTTTTTTTTAAGGATGTGACAATATTTTTCAAGTATATAGTTTTAATTCATCAGTGTATCCATAAAGGCCAGTTTGGGCACAGCAAAGATCTAGTGGCCTTTCTTGCTTTTTTAAATTTCAGCAATAGACTTTGAACTTATACAGTGCAGAATTGTGTTGGGTGCCATCAATGCTTTTTCTATTAGTGTTCTTTGGTACAGTCAAGGCTAGCAGTTATTGTTGATAAAGTTCTAAACTGCTGATATTTCAAGATTACACATTTGTTGTAGCTTATCCTTCAAATAGGTTTTGCCATATCTTATCTTAGAAGGTTTTTAGCAAATTCTTTTAATCCTGAGCTAGATTTTATTTTCATAAAATGTATAATACAGTATAGGATTATAGGTTGTGTATAAATAAGCTTCTTTAGTTCATTTTCTTGGAAGAAGATATTGGTCTGCTACTACTGTTTCATTGCCATGAAAACAAATGGGTTTATGTAGTCACCAGGAGTCAAACAAAACTTGAGAAAGACATTTGTTTGAGAAAATTGATTGTAAAATCTGTTAAGTTATTCAGTAAATTAATATCTTCACTGTTAATGAAGAACTGTTCTGGATCCTGTCAAAGACCTATTCAGTCCAGCATTGTGATTCCCATAGATACTGTTGTTCTATTCAGTCCAGCATTCTGATTTATGGCAGAGAAAATAGCCACTCTTACCAGTATTCTTAGTTCCTTAATCATCATTAGAGTTATTGATAGATTTATCCTACATGTATTTGTATAATTCTCCCCTAAAGTCATATGCAGTCTTCAGAATACTTCCAAGGAATTAAGGGGTGTTGAGAAAGGTTAGAAGTTCTTGAATTTTTCTCCTCCTATTCCTTTGCTCTCCTTAGAAAACTTGTATATACCTTGAGAAAAATAATGAAATAAACATAATGAAACAAGCTTTTGCTGTATTTTTAGGAGGGAAAGCTCTTGGAATCTATTTATTCCTATTTGCAAATAATGAATTGATAGTTTTACATTTTTTATTTATTTGAGGATGGGGAGAAGAGACAAAATATTGACATACTTTGGAAAGAAATGTAAAAGTAGCATGTCAGTGTTAAAATTTCAACTGAACAGATTTGTACAACTGTAAAAGTTTAAAATATTATTTTTTACTATTGCAGTGATGCAATGGAAAGACAAAAAAGAAAAGAAGAGATAGAGAAAGGTCTTCAGTTCATTCAGTAAGTAACCATATTTGGAAATGGTAATGTTTCTGTTTTCATTTATTTTTAATATAAAATTCCCTTTTACTGTATATATTACCAAATTTATAGTTCTTTCTTTCCAAACACTGCCCAAAGTTGTTGAAATGTACTTTTCATTAAAAGTTATTTAAATGAGTACCATGAAAATGTCATATAAAATCAGAGATCTATAACACAGATGAAACATCCAAACAAGGATCAAATCACAATTCCATTATTGTTGCATTAGTGTGAAAATATGGCATTGCCCAAGAAGGTACTTATTAAAACTGTGTGACCTAATTTAAACATATTGCCTTAATGTGGAGTTTGGAATCTTGAAATATTAGACCTCCATCAATGTATTTTAATTCACGTACTTGTAAAGGAGAACTTCTGAGACCCAGGAGGAATATACAGGTAGTCTTCACTTACTGATCAGCTGCTTAAAGGCCGTTCGAAGTTACGACGGTGCTCCAAAAGTAGATTTCTGACTGGGACCTGAAATTACGACCCTCATAAGGCCTCTGCAATCACATGACAATTCGGCCATCCCGGAAGAGGTGGCCATTTTGGGTCACGCGTCTGCCCTTTGGAACCAGGAAGTCCTCCAGGCTTACGATGCTGGATATCTGAGGCAGCATGTTTTATGGAAATTTCCTATCTCTGATTAAATTATGCATGTAATATATATGCATATCTTTATGCATGTTAGATCGATGCACACATTTCATAACCATTACATTCTTTATCTAGGTCTACGTTACCCTTAAGCCAAGAAGATTATGAGGTAATTTAAGATTTTACATTTTTATTTGAAAGTATCTAATGGTATTATGTTAATACAGCTTGTCCTGTTGTTAAAAGTAGTGCTCAGGAATGGAAGACCAGTATTAGTAGTTTTGTAAAGTTATGTGGAAAAATCAGCAATCATTCTCAGCTCTATCTTTAGCTAAAGTAGAGTTTCACTAAGGAAGGTTGTATTTATTTATAACATTTTTACCTGCTTTTCATTATCATAATTATCCCCAAACAGGCCTTGTACATCATTCTTACAGGGAAAGCATAGTTGTATATTTTTATTTATTACAAATAAATTACTCAGGTTTACTCATCATTACAACATCTACAAAACTGACAATGAACTAAATTTATTTATTTATTTATTTTTCAAATTTCTATTACTGCCCATCTCTCCCAAAAGGGGGACTCTGGGTGGTTTACAATAAAATAAAAAATTAAAAGCATATAAATTACAATATAACCAATAAATAGATATAAAATAGATATAAAATCCAAGAGGTGGAGATCTTATTCATTGGGGAGAGATCTATGGTACTAGCCACCCCCAAGAAAAACTGGTGCCCCTCCCCTTCCAGGCAAGGCGGCAGAACCAGGTTTTCAAGTTCTTCTGGATGGCCGGGAGCGAAGGGGGCTGCCTCACCTCTGGGGGCAGAATGTTCCAGAGGGTGGGTGCCACTGCAGAGAAGGCCCGCCTCCTGGACCTGCCAGGTGGAATTCCCTTACCGGCGGGCTTCGCAGCATGCCCTCTCTGCATGACCGGGTGGGACGGGTTGATGTTAAGGGGATGAGATGGTCCCTCGGGTAACCTGGTCCCATGCCAAGTAGGGCTTTAAAGGTCATAACCAACACCTTGAATTGGACCCAGAAGCAAACTGGCACCTAGTGCAGCTCGCGCAGCAGTGGTGTCACGTGCCGATCTTGGGGCACCAATAACTTCTCGCGCGGCTACATTCTGGACCAGTTCAAGCTTCTGGATACTCTTCAAGGGTAGCCCCATGTAGAGTGCATTGCAATAGTCTATGTTGGAGATGACCAGGGCATGAGTGACTGTTCGGAGGGCCTCTCGATCCAGGAAAGGGCGTAACTGGCTCATTACACGGAGTTGCGCAAAGGCCCTTCTGGCCACGACTGCCATCTGCTCTTCGAGCAGGAGTCGTGAGTCCAGAAGGTCCCCCAAGTTACGCACCGGGTCCAAATGGGGCAATGCAACCCCATCCAGAACTAAAGATGGTAGTTTCCCAGATACAGAGGAGCCATCAACCCACGGCAACTCCATCTTACCAGGGTGCAGCTGAAGCCTGTTGTTCCCCATCCAGACCCCCACAGCCCCCAGGCACAGAGAAAGGGCACCTACCGCATCACTTACCTCACCCAGATGGAGATATATAACTGAGTATCATCAGCATATTGATGATACCTCATCCTGTGGTGACGGATGATCTCACGGTTTCATGTAGATGTTAAATAGGAGAGGGGAGAGAACCAAACCCTGCAGGACCCCGCACAAGGGGGTCAAGGGTCGGATCTCTCATCTCCTATCACCACCAATTGGGACCGGCCATGGAGGAAGGTGAACCAGCGTAAGACTATGCCACCCACCCCCAATTCCCTGAGCCACCCCAAAAGGATACCATGGTCGATGGTATCAAAAGCCGCTGAGAGGTCAAGAAGAGCCAGGATGGATGCACTCCCTCCATCCCACTCCCGCTAGAGGTTATTCATAAGTGCGACCAATGCAGTCTCTGTCCCATATCCTGGCCTGAAACCTGACTGGAAGGGGTCTAGATAATCCATTTCATCCAGAATTCTCTGGAGTTGCAACGCCACCACTTTCTCAACCACCTTCCCTGGAAAGGAGAGGTGGGAGATGGGATGGAAGTTATTCAACATAGTAGGGTCCAGTGATGGTTTCTTGAGGATGGGGTGTACCAGCGCCTCCTTGAAGGCAGCTGGAAACACCCCCTCTCTCAAGGATGCATTAGCCATCTCCTGGACCCAACCACATGTCACCTCCTGGGCTGCCTTCACCTGCCAGGAAGGTCATGGGTCTAGATAATGTGGCATTTACATTCTGGAGGATCCTGTCCACTTCCTTAGGTCCAACAGGATCAAACAGTTCCCAGATAACATTAAGTACGTTCCCTCGGCATCTCCCCAGACTGTGCCTCACGCTTAGAGTCCAACTTAGAATGGATCTAAGCGATTTTATCCTGCAGATGCTCAGAAAACTCCACACGGCCCTGTAGGTGGGTCACCAAATCCCCCCCCAAGAGGGATCGGGTAATCTTAAACAGGGCCATCAGGTGGCCTTCTGTGGATGCAATAAGAGCGGAGACATATTGACATTTCGCCGCTCTTACTGCCACAAGGTAGGCCTTAATAGCGGCTCTAGCTTGTGTTCGGTCAGATTCAGTCCTTGTGTTCCTAGATGTCTCTTGATCCTCTTCAGAACCCGCAACTCCGTAAACCACGGGGAGTGCCGGGCCGGATGGGGCAAGAGAGGTCGCACAGGCACGATCCTGTCCAAGGCCCCAGCCGCCTCCTTATTCCAGGCTGCGGCTAGGACCTCTGCTGGACTGTGCAGTAGATCCTCAGGCATAACCCCCAGCTCATTCTGAAACCCCACAGGGTCCATCAGTTGCTGGGGGCAGACCAGTCGAATGAGTCCTGCCTCCCTGCAGAGGGGGGCAGCACCAGAGAATCTCAAGGCCACCAGGGCGTGATCTGACCAGGACAATGGTGACAGTTCTAACTCTCTCCTCAGTTCACATTGCCACTGCTCTGACAAGAAAACCAAGTCCAGAGTGAGGTCACTGTCTCGAGTCAGGTCCCGTATAATTTATTATTATTAAATAATATATTTAATAATAATAAATTATACCATTAAAAACATGACAATCCAGCAGCAGATCAAAAGAATTCTTGTGCCCATCCTGAAACAAAAAAGATAGGAAATAAGATGATTTTAATGAGAAATTCAATTTTAAAACCAGTGATGCCACTGCAAATATGGGTAGTCCTTGACTTACAACAGCAGTTGAGACCAGAATTTCTGTAGCTAAACGATGTTGTAAACCGTGGCCACATCACTTAGCCGTGGCAATCCCTGCAGTCCTGGTTGCCATCGTTAACCAAATCCCACAGTTGTTAGGCGAGGCAACTTCCTGCCCACTTCCCACAACCAAGTTAGTGGGGAAGGTGGCAGGAAGTTGCAAGTTCCAGGTGGCTTGCAAGTAGGCTGGCAGGCAGGCTTAGAGTACCAAAAACTAGGGATTTGTTACATCTGGTCTCTGTTGTGTAATAAAAGCAGCATGCTGCAAAGAATAGGTAGGTATGAGATAGACTATAGTAGTACAATTGATTATTTAGATGCTATTGAGCCATTACTGCAAAAAATAATGCGTTAAAATGTTGTGAACTGTAAGTAAAAGGCCTGAAAGTATTCATTAAGTTTTGAATTCCACCCTGTACGTTCTTCCCTATAGGCCTTTTTACAAAAATTGGTGCGAAACTTACTTGCAGAGGGCAATGATTTGTTCAGAGAGAAGGATTATAAACTGGCACTGGTACAGTATGTAGAAGGATTGAATGTGTCTGAATATGCAGCTTCGGATGAAGTGAACATTCCTGTGGATCTTTTATGTAAGCTACATGTCAATCGAGCTGCCTGCTACTTCGCTATGGTGAGTACCCTTTGGACTACTTCATGTATCTGTGTACAGGTAGTCCTCACTTACTGACTGCAATTGGGACCAACAACTCTGTTGCTAAGCGATGCAGTTGTAAAGTGAAATGTCACGTGACCACACTCAATTTATGTCAGTTCCAGCTGTGGTCATTAAGCAAATCACTGATGTCATATGACTGCGATTTGTGACTTCCTGCTAGCTTCCCCATTGACTTCGCTTGTTGGAAACTTGCTGTGAAGGTCGCAAATGGCGATCACTTGACCCCAGGACTCTGTGACCATCGTAAATGTGTGCTAATTACCTAGCGCCCAAATCATGATCATGTGAGCATGGGGCCACTGCAACAGCCATAACTTTGAGGTCCAATCGTAAGTCTCCCTTTTCAGCACCATTGTAACTTCAAATGGTCACTGAATAAGTGGTCGGAAAGCAAGGACTACCTGTGCTTGATAACTTCACCCATTGAAAAATACCACACTGAAATGGTTTT
Organism: Candoia aspera; assembly: GCF_035149785.1. Classification (NCBI taxonomy): domain Eukaryota; kingdom Metazoa; phylum Chordata; class Lepidosauria; order Squamata; family Candoiidae; genus Candoia; species Candoia aspera. The sequence goes on from NC_086159.1 coordinate 31,030,509, forward strand.
GAAGAAAAGCAATGTTTTTAGACCTGTTATCTCTCTTATATAAGTGGAAGTCATTAGTTAATGTTGTATTTGTCAGGTGATGGCCATACATGTGTGATTCATCCCTCTTTGGCTGATACTTGCTTAGAGCAGATTGAAAGTATGTGTGTGTGTATATATATATAAAACAAGGGAGTACAATAGGAAAAGTGACTCGTTTTAAATGTGTGTGTGTTACAAAGGTAGGTACAATACCCAATAGTGCAGAATTTGCATAGGCCTGCTGTGCTGAGAGTTGAGGTTCTCAAAACACAAGCAGAGCTTCCCCACAAAGTGTCAAATTCTAGAGAAGTAGCAAAAATAATTGGAAATTATGACAAAATAAAGACATGGTGCTTATGGTTGTGTATGTATATGTGGGAGAAGCTTGTATATATAAATTTGTGGAGTCCTTGGTGCTCTCTGAGTTTAGTTTTTTGCAGATGTTTCATTACCTGACTAGGTAATGTCATCAGTTTGCATCCCTTGGGAGCAAATCCCACACTCGCTGGCACTTATGTTGTTACCTAGTTGGGTAATGAAACATCAGCAAGCAGACAACCAAGCTTAGAGAGCACCAAGAACTCCACAGTTCAGTCCTGAGCTACATATATTTTCTTCTATTGGAATATATACATTTTCATATATAATTAACATAGGCTCATTTTAAATGTACAAAAACCTGAGGCTCATGCACTCCATCCTTTGCATGTGAACAAAAATCTTCTGTTTCTAACTTGCCTTATACGCAAAGGATGAAGGCAGGTTAGAAACAAGGTTTTTCTTTTTCCAGAAAAGAAAAGGGAGAAGGGAGTTGAAGGGTTAGAGTTTGCTCAGATTTCCTCTTGCAGTGACAAAGCAGAATTTGTCATGTTGCCAATGTTGAGATGCACGTCTCTCTGTGTGTTTGTATTTATGTGTGTGTGTGTGTGTGTGTTGTTTTAACTTTCTATGATACCTAGAGTCACCACTGTGAGATGGGTGACCATATAAATCATTCAAATAAACACATATTTTTTCTGTATATTTTCATACACATTCACATGAAAAGAAGATAGAGATTGACTGATAGAGATTATGTGCCATCAAGTTGGTGTCAATTCTTAGTGACCGCATAGACAGATTTTCTCCAGGAGGATCTGTCCCCAAGCTGATCCTTCAGATCTTTCAACAGTGCACCTTCTGATGGCTGTAATTGAGCCATCCACCTTGCTGTTGGTTGTCCTCTTCTTTTGTTTCTTCCACCCTTCTCAGCATTATAGCCTTCTCCAGAGAGCTAGGTTTTTGTATAATGTATCCAAAGTATGATAATTTGAGCCTGGTCATTGGTGCCTCAGGTGAGAACTCTGGGTTGATTTGTTTGATGATCCATTTTTTTTTTTTTTTCTTGGCTCTCCAAGGTGTTCTCAGGAGTTTTCTCCAATACCAAAGTTCAAAAGCATCAATACTCTTTCTTTCTTGCATCTTCAAAGTCCGATTTTTACTTCCATAGAATGTCACAGAGAAAATCATTGCCTGCATGATTCTAACTTTTAGAAGGTAGAAGTGGGGGCTATTTTGTACATTCATATTCAGAGCCCCAAAACCTGAAAGCAAAGAGGAAGAAAATTTGATCAAAGCAAATGGCAAGGTGGCATAGTTAATTTTTCTCAGGTCTTTGTCAAGTGGAAGGTGTATATTGTAAACTCTGTGTTTGTAAAGGAAATATACAGCTACTGCTTATTGTCTGAAAGGCCATATTGTTTGTTAGGTGCTTATGGTATAACCCACATCTGTTTAGACTTTTTTTTGCTCCTTTTTTCCCCTTACCAAGAGTGCATAACAACAATGAATTAATTAGGACTGCCTTTTTTGGGTAGGATATGTTAGAGTTCTGTTTGTGTTAAAAGTTCTCATGATTACATTGATTGATTTTCTAAAAGGGCCTACATGAAAAAGCTTTAGAAGATAGTGAGAAGGCTCTGGGATTCAACAAGGAGAACATCCGTGCTCTATTTCGGAAGGCCCGCTGCTTGAGTGAGCTAGGAAGGCACAAGGAAGCTTATGAATGTAATAGTCGCTGTTTGTTCTCCCTCCCACATGTAAGTAGTAGTTTCCTCCTTTCCAAATATTCTGTATTATTAATAGAAAAACAGGTAAATGTTTGAAATGGATAAAATGATATCAGAGTTGTAGCATCTTTTTACTGCACTTTAAATAAAAAAATTATTTTCACAGATTCTGTGAAGCTTCCAGACCATAATCAAACCAATAAATGGAATGATTCCACATGAAGCACAAACGTGACAGCATTTATAGATTTTAATGATGATGATGATAAATTAAATGTGTATGCCGCCTGACTCTCAACAACTCTTGGTGGCTCACAAAATCAAACAAAGAAATTACAATAAAATCAATAGAAAATAAAGATAAAAGATGGCAAACATGACAGACCAGATGGAAGGAAGCAAGGGGTCTCACTGTCCCTCGCCAAAGGCCTGGGTGAAGAGCCAGATCTTCACGGCCCTTCTAAACCACAGCAGAGTGGGGGCCATCCAGATCTTGGGGGGAACCTTGTTCCAGAGGGCAGATGCTGCTACAGAGAAGGGGTGATTCTGGGGTCCTGAGAAATGACATTGGTTAATTGAAGGAACCCAGTGTGCGCCAACCCTGCAGGATTGAACTGGCCAGGCAGATGTTATGGGAGACAGGCAGTCCCTAAAATTATTAGGCCCTATATGCAATGTAGGGCTTTATAGGTAACAATCAGCACCTCCAGTCAAAACATAAGCTTCTGTGTCAGTTCTGAAAAAGGGTCCCTGTCCATCCTCTGACAACTGCTGCTTGCTTTTCCCCATCTCCCTGGCTTTTTGTCTCCTCCTCCTGCATTGTTCATCCCTCACTTAATGTCACGTGGGGACAGGTATAAAAAGCACTGGAAGTGGAATAAATAATGCAAACTAAATGAACTCAAACTTCTTATGGAATCAGAATATTTTGATAACAAAAGTGGATACACTTTAGTGCCATGCAAACAGCATAGACTCAATCTTGGCATCTTTAAGATATGTGGACTTCAACTCCCATAATTCCCTAGCCAGCATATCTTAAAGTTGCCAAGGTTGAGAAACACTGGTATAGACCCTGAAATGTTTCCTTGCATAGGTTTGTGCATATAGACATACATAGCTATCTTGTTTTCCTTTTAAGATAAGCAGTATTATACAGAGTAGAAAAGAAATAAGAAATAGCCAATCAAAGAAATTAAAGACATAAAAAGGTAAAATTAGTTTACATTAACATCTTTCACCTTTCCATAACTTGCTATTTTTGCAGACCATTCTTATTCCCATCAGTCAGTAACCACTCCTACATTGCCTTTTGTTCTTTAAACATTTCACCTCTTTTTTTCTTGAGAATCTTGCCAGCTCCATCTAACCATGACTTTCTCTTCTCCATTTTCTCACCCCATTATTTGGAAACTTGAATTAACTCTATATGCTTCTGTGTCACTTTGTTACACAATTGTCTTCATTCTCTTTCAGGCAGTTTCCACATCTTCTTTCCTTATATTGACTTTCCATTCATTTTCCTAGGAGCTAAATTTATTTTTTTAATATCTTTTTGTACCAACTCACACTTTCTGTGCATGCAGTTATTTTACTTTCCCTCTAGTTTCTTTTACTTCTTTCTTTTTCTTCCATGTTTGCTTTTTCCCCAAGATCCATTCTTGATATTGCGATTTAAAGCTCAATCTCATAGCCAGAATCTTCCATTACCCTTCTATTCTTCACTAATACTTTAAATCTTTCTTCTTCCTAAATAGTCAAGTCAGTCATGCTTCTATATATTCATTCTTTTACCATTTGTACATATGAATAGATTTATCCTTAAACTGTTTATTTAAAACATATCCTTTTCTAAGCAGTTACTCGCCAGTCATGATTCTTATTTGTAATTGGGTCTCTGAGTAGTCCAGTCACCTTTTCTGTTTCCCATTGTCTTCTTTCCATCTGTCCATTCAGGCAGTAGAATAATTTTTTTTTCTGAATCACATTCATTCACACTGTTGCAGTTTCCCCCTTCAAACTCATCCCTGATTCTTCAATTATGATTATTTAGCATAATGTAAAACTATCACCAATCTTTGGATTCTTACTTTCATATGTACCTGCAACTTTGTAGTTGCAGCCATTGCAGCATCCCCTCAGTCACATGATTGCAATTCGGGTGCTTGGCATTCAGCCCGCAGTTATGATGTAGCAGCATCCCGCAGTCATGTGATCACCATTTTCAGCCTTCATTACCAGCTTCTGACAAGCAGTGTCAATGGGGAAGCTGGCAGGAGGTTACAAATGGCAATCTCATGACCCCAGGACGCTGTGACCCCACAGGATTTGCCCGATGACAGCAACTGGGGCTGCTGGATCTGTCGTCATAAGTTGGTGCAGTCATGTGACATCATGCCTTACCATTACAGCGCTTAGCAACGGAGTTCCCAGTCCCATTTATCATTGTTAAGCGAGCACTATCTGTATTAATATATGTACTGGAGATGTTTGTAACAATGTTACATCCCTTATCCCTGCACTAAGTTACAAAAGTTTGAGATCTGGTTCTAATGAATAATCTCTGTATGATCACCATCACACTCCATAATGATATATAATATATAATGGAATACTTGGAGTAAAAATCTGTTGATGACATACCGTTGTAACTTTTAAGGATCTTGTACCTTTTATAATTCCTAATTAATTTCACAGTGTGGCAGAGATTTGTTTCATAGGAATGCCAAGAAGATTGATTCAGATAATTTTTTTTCCTTTATGGTGATAAAAAATGTTAATTGGAGTTACCTAAAGGAATTCAGTTGAATTGAAGGAGCAAAGGATAAAACAATCCAAAATTAGATAATAAATTAGTAAAACACATTTTACTGTGTATGAAGTTGCTATAGGCTTTCTAAAAAACCAATAATTATTGCAAATAATACAAGATTAAAGCATTTACTTTTTGTACTTTTCACTGCCAACAAAATAGATAAAACATCAGTTTTGTATTATTTGTGACCACCATAGGTGGAAATAATCCTTAATTATTTTCTTTGCTGAAGGATGAAAGTGTGGCCCAGTTGGGCCAGGAACTTGCACAGAAGCTGGGATTAAGGATCCGGAAAGCATATAAGAGGCCTCAGGTATGATATTTGCATCCAACTCTACTTCCTGTGATGGTACACACACTTACTTCGTTTTTATCTTTCCCAAAATCCTTAAGCTTGACTCTTCTACACTTACAGGAGCCCAGGATTAGCTGAAAGGCTCCAGTCTCTATTGAGTGCTCATGCATAGGCAATACATATGAGTACAGCCAAACTAGGCTATCCTGTATATCTGGTAGCTTTTCCTTATTAAAGCAGACATTTCATTGAAAATGTGTCACTTATTCTTTGTTAAGTGTCTGCTACTTCCTTTCTCTCTTCCTTGCAGCAGGAATTGGAAACATTTTCCCTACTAAGTAATGGCCTGACATCTGCCTTACCAAATCAGGTATATCTTTATTGTTTAAACAGTTTCAGTGGAATTGATATAATAGATAACATGTTTTCCTGCTTGTATGGAGATAATTTGTAATGTAAAGTTCTTAATTTAAAAACATGGATAAAAAAAGGTAAGAGGTGGTTACAACAAAATGTTGTGTTGGTGGAGTGCTGCATCACTCATCTGAAGGGCATCTTAACATTCCCCAGTTAGAGGTATGCAGCCAGCCAAAGTTTCCAGACATCCTTGTGGACAAGGGATTTGAATCTCACAGAGTGAGCTATGTTTATTTTTATTTATTTAAAACAATTATATAGCCACTCATCTTAAAACCAAACTCTGGGTGGCTCACAACCAAATATACATAACTCTGTGTATCTGTATTTTAATTTTCTGAATAATTTTTGAATATTTTAAAATTTTTAAAAATGTTTTAAACTAAGTGGAGGTATTTATGATATGGATAACAATGTCTCAGTCTTTATAAGATTAACTCTGGCTGAATGATTTGAACAACAACAAAAATTCTTCTAAGAGCTGGCCTTTTGCTTTTCACTTATCTGAAAAACAACAGTCTTCAAAGTGTAAAGCTTCAGGCACGGATACAGTTCTTAATGACTACATCTTACAGCAATAGAGTAAGTTGGGAAGAATTAATTTCTTCTGATGTTTTCGATAGGAATTAGTTATGATTACTTAAGGCACAGTCTGAAAGTATATGATGAGCAATTAAACAGATTTGAGTTTAATTGAAATGCAAATGGGAAACGTTTGAGAACTCTGTATCTGCCACCTTGAATAAAAGATGGGTAAAATGCAGTAATAAAATAGATTTAAACTTGTAGCAGTACAGCTGTCCTTGAAGGGCAGGATGTTTCAAATCTGATCAAATTTATATGGCCTCCCATCTCACTGAACATGACTCTTGGTGGCATACAACCAATAATTAAAACAATGTCACAAATGTTAAAACACTTAAAAAGTAAATAAAAGCAAGATTGCAGAGAAGAACATCTATCTAACCACAGTACAACCGTTGCATATGGGATCCCCAAGGTTGCTGGAAGAATCATGTTTTCAGGCCTTCTGAAAGGCTAATAGGGATGGGGCTAACCTCACCTGGGGGGAATGATGTTCCACACGGCAGGAGCCACAGCAAAAAAGGCACGCTGTTTGGGTCCAGGCATGCCAGATGGAGCTCCTTTGGAGACGGGACCCACAGCATACCCCTCCTGCCTGACCTGGTGGGATGGGTAGATGTAATAGGGAGGAGGCAGTCCCTCAAATAACCTGGTCCCATGCCATGAAGGGCTTTAAAGATCAAAATCAGCACCTTGAATTGCACCTGGAAGCAGACTGGCAACAAGTGCAGCTCATGGAACCCAGATGTAACATGTGCTCTCCTAGGGGCACACGCAGCTGTCCATGCACCCATATTTTGCATCATCTGAAGCTTTCAGATGCTCTTCAAGGACAGCCCCATGTAGAGCGTGTTACAATAATCCATCCTGGGGGTAACCAGACCGTGAGTAACTGAGTAGAGTCTCATGGTCTAGGAAGGGGTGCAACTGGCGTGCAACACAAAGCTGTGCAAAGGCCCTCCTGCAGTGCTCTTGACAGAATGGAGCCAGTCCTCTATAATTAGTAATTTTGGGAGAGAAATTTTTAAGTTATATTGTATATCAGTTTCCAAGAAATTAATAATGATCAAAGTAAATAATTGAATTTAGCCTGAAATTATACAAAATGCCTTACTTATGCAGAGATAAGAGTGAGAAAGAATATGGTTTCTAACACACACACTCAAAAGAAATTAAAATGGATTGCAGTGTTTAACTAGAGTAGCTACCTAATCCTGATGTAAAGTCCTCTGCTTCTTTCTCTCTGGACCTCCCTCAGCTTCTTAAGGTAGGTCCAGCCATTCATCAGCACTGTTGGGGTGATGGTTTATTCCAGTTGTTTTCCCAGCTCAAACACTGGGAAGCTTCTTGCTCTGTGTCTCCAGAGTTCTGCCTTAGATTTTAAAAGAACAAAGGTTTTTCTCTATCTAGGAGGGGAGGAATAGAGGGAACAGTTGCATAGGTAGTCCTTACTTAATGTCCATTCATTCAATGACCGTTCAGAGTTAAAATGGTGCTGAACCAAGGGACTTACAACTGGTCCTCGAAGTTCCAGCCATCACAGCACCCCACGGTCATGTGAAAAAAAATTGGGTCCACTTGCATTTACAACCCCCCCCCCCCCACACACACACACACAGCTGACCTCTGTTGTCTTTGCTCACCTCCCCTCTGCTGGGCTCACCATTCTGGCCATGCGCAAAGGAGGTTCCATGGAAATGTCCCTCAGGCCGGCAGCCTATGGGTGGGTGGGTGTGTGCCGTGCCATGCGCCACGCCATGCGCCGCTACTGGCTGGATCCTTCTTTCTCGCACTGGCCAGGACCACCTTTCATGAAAGGAAGACTTGGCTGGCACACAAAAGGAGGCCCCAGGTGGCATGTGAAAGAAGGACCTGGCTGGTAGTGGTATGTGATGCAGTGGGCACGGCAGCAGGCAGGGTCGGGTGGTGGGGGTAGCTGGTGGTGAGTAGGTGGGTGTCCAAAAGGGCATAGATGGGGGAGAGATAGGTGGATGGGGGAGTTGAAGTTGAGACAGTCCCTTACCATCTTCCAAGAATGGCTTGGATCTGGGTGGGTCCTCACCTAACAACCAAGTGGGATTCACTCAATGACAGCAACAGGAATTGCTGGAACTGCTGTCGCTAAGTGGAGTGGTCACATGACGTTTCACTTAACAGCAACATCACTTAGTGATGGAGTTGCTGGTTGCAATTAGGGTCATTAAGTGAGGACTACCAGTATTGAAACATAGATGCTGTCTGGCATTTAAACTCTTAGGGAGGCTGCAGTGTTGTGAATGCAGGCTGGCTATTTATAACAGAAGTCACTTTTGTCTTATATTTGATACATTAATGGCTTTTCATGTTTTGTTTCTTGTACTGAGAAAATTGGAAATTCATTGCTGAATTAATGCATTGAGCTAAACCATAATATGCATTAGTTGGTTGTTTTTGGTAATTCGATTAATTCAGTTAATCAGGGTTAAAGTGTTGAGTAAACAGAACTACTAAGCCATATTGTGGTTTGCTGTTTGCAAACCAATGGTTTATGACATTGTGTTATTGTGAATCTCTGGCTTATTCAACAAACCATGATTAAGATAATCTCTGTTTTAGTGCAGTATGTTACATAGGATCATAGTACATTTTTCCTCTGAAATGTTTATGCTTTTCAAAGTATCTCTTTTTTGTAAAATCTGGATAAGAAAGGCAGATTTCTAGTGACAGTGAAGCCTTTAAAACTTTCTTTATTACATAAAGTCATTACCAGCTATGTAGGTTTCAACTATCCAGATCTGTCTAGTCCAGCATTTCCCAAACCTTTTTGGGTCACTGCCCCCTTAGTTGTACCAAGTTTTTTGTAATGCCCCCTGTCCTCTGTATGTGTGAATTATAATTTTTAAAAAATTATTGTGCAGGTCTTGTTTTTGTGAATCATACAGTTGCACTAATACCCAGCATGATTGTATGATTCATGCTGTCAGCATGTGGTTGAAGCGCAATACTATTTCGAGTGTTCTAAAGTTTGTTATACAGATAGTCCTTGCTTAACAATGGTAATTGGGACCAGAATTTTTGTTGCTAAGCAATGCAGTAATAAAGTGTGATGTCATGTGACCATGCTGCTTAGCAACAGCAGTTCCTCCAGTTTCCTTTGTTAAGTGAATCATTGTGGGCCATTAAGCGAGGACCTCATGTGACTGCGACTTCTGACTTCCTGCTGGCTTCCCCATTGACTTTGCTTGTGGGAAGCCAGCAGGGAAGGTTGCAAGTCATGATCACATGACTGCAGGATGCTGCAGCAGTTGGAGATTTTGAGGACCAGCTGTAAGTACCACTCATTTAGTACCATCGTAAGTTTGAACAGTCGCTGAACAAGTGGTCGTTAACCGAGGACCACCTATATTTATAATCATCAAAGTATATGTTTACAGTTTTACACACTTAATAAAATTTGTTGGATAAATTATGTGTATTCTTCTGTTATTATAATCCTAATCGCCCCTCCTGTTGCTCCCTTGCCGTCTTAATGCCCCCCTGCCGCCCCCTTAATGCCTAATGCCCCTCTGAATAATTCACACACACCCCGGGGGTGGTATCGCCACTTTGAGAAACACTGTCTAAAAGCTGGCACTGGAGATACCCTACCTCTAAAGTATATTGAATCTCCAATTGCTGGGGAGAAGCAGAGTCCCTTCCTTCACTGTTTTTATTCTCAGTCATCTTGTTACAGCCCAAAGAAGGGGAAAAAAGACACTATTTAAGCCCACGTACATTAACACCCCTCCCAAGAAGTATTTAAGCTTTTGTTTGGATCTTATTTATTTAGTCATTCATTCATTTATATAGAACACAGTTCAGTAATAGGGACTAGTTTAGGGTCTTTAATAATTGCAAAGAGAGCAGAGTTTCTACATGTGCATGGAAATGCAGTGGTAAAGGGAAATGGTGTCTAAATGTTCAGTTATTGAAGGCTTAGGAGCCCAGGCCCATTTGAAAGCTGGTAGCCTCATGTATTAAACAAAGGAATGAACAACCATTTTGAGGTAATCCAAATGAAAAGATAACGAAGAATGTATTTCACCATACATAATTCAAATGTTAAGAACATTGTAGATGCCCACTTACCCTTTTATTAGCCAGATATATAACCTTTCTTCAGAGAGGTTAAGAGTAAGTAATTCTTCCTGTTTTCAGAAGAAACTGGTTGTGTGGAATGTTGATTGGCTGACTGTTGTAATAATAAAAAATTCAGTTCTGCAGAGTATTGATTACCATAGGATCCAGCTAATCACAAAGGTACAACTCCCACTCCAGAGCATTGTTTCACAGGGAGTCCAATCTTGTGTTTCTGTACATCTAGATTAGTTCTTTGTAAAAATTGGGAAAGGAAACTGAATTTAGTCAAAAGAGAACTGATTAATTTTTCTCTCTTCTGCAGACCAATGGATTAGGCTCCATAGATGACATTGAAACAGGTAATAAAGTTATGTTTCGTTGATTCGTAGTTATTCCCACCATCACCACCCCCAAATGGCACAAGAGGTTTTGCTTTTAGAAAGAAATCTGCAAAATATCTGGTTGTCAATTTAGTTTGTCACTAAGGCTCCTAACAGGAATAGAAGGAAATGCCTGGGAAAAGACTGGTTCTTTCTCTTTGAGAAGCCAGCAGAGTTCTTACAATTGTTCTCACTAATGCAACCAATGCAGGCTGAAGTTTATAAATGTAAATAGTGGCAATGATCGAGCCATTGCTGAATACATCTTATCACCTTGGTACATACTGTATAAGAATGGTTTGTAGTTCTGAAAGGTGTGTTTGAAGTGGACATCATGAGGGAGTTGCTAAGAATATAATTTTAGGATATAGGCTAATGGTGAACGTTTTTTTTTGCAAAAGATGAACAGTCATATTTTGAAGATGGGAGAGATTACAGCTGAACAGTAGAGCAAACGCTCTGCATCCAGAAGGTCCTATGTTCTGGCTCTGGCCTCTTTGGTTTTAAAAAAAAATTATATATATATATATATATATATCTTCAGCAAAGGATCGTTACCTTGTCGTGGTGCTGGAGCTTGAGCACCTCAATGATGCCATGAGCTAAACCGTGAAGGGCCACCCAAGACGGGAAGGTCATGACAGAGAGGTCAGACTAAATGCGATCCCTGGGGAAGGTAATGGCAACCCACCTCAGTATTCTTGCCGTGAAAACTAAATGGATCAGTACAACCAGAGATATGTCGGTATACCATCGGAAGGTGAGACCCCCAGGTCGGAAGATGGTCAAAATGCTACTGGGGAGGAACAGAGGATGAGCTCAACTAGCCCCAGACGTGATGACGCAGCTAGCTCAAAGCCGAAAGGACGGCTAGCGGCCGACGGTGCTGGTGGTGAACGGCGAATCCGATGTTCTAAGGATCAACACACCATCGGAACCTGGAATGTAAGATCTATGAGCCAGGGCAAATTGGATGTGGTTATTGGTGAGATGTCAAGATTAAAGATAGACATTCTGGGCGTCAGTGAACTGAAATGGACTGGAATGGGCCACTTCACATCAAATGACCACCAGATCTACTACTGCGGACAAGAGGACCACAGAAGAAATGGAGTAGCCTTCATAATTAATAGTAAAGTGGCTAAAGCAGTGCTTGGATACAACCCAAAAAATGATAGAATGATCTCAATTCGAATTCAGGGCAAGCCATCTAACATCACAGTGATCCAAATATACGCCCCAACCACAAATGCTGAAGAAGCTGAAGTAGAGCAGTTCTATGAGGATCTGCAGCACCTACTGGACAACACGCCTAAAAGAGATGTTATTTTCATCACAGGAGACTGGAATGCTAAGGTGGGCAGTCAAATGACACCTCGAATTACAGGTAAGTATGGCCTGGGAGAACAAAACGAAGCAGGACACAGGCTGATAGAATTTTGCCAAGACAATTCACTCTGCATAACAAACACTCTCTTCCAACAACCTAAGAGACGGCTTTATACATGGACTTCACCAGATGGACAACACCGAAATCAGATTGATTACATCCTTTGCAGCCAAAGGTGGCGGACATCTGTACAGTCGGTAAAAACAAGGCCTGGAGCTGACTGTAGTTCAGATCACGAACTTCTTCTTGCACAATTTAGGATCAGACTCAAGACATTAGGGAAGACCCACAGATCAGCTAGATATGAGCTCACTAATATTCCTAAGGAATATGCAGTGGAGGTGAGGAATCGATTTAAGGGACTGGACTTAGTAGATAGGGTCCCGGAAGAACTCTGGACAGAAGTTGGCAGCATTGTTCAGGAGGCGGCAACAAAATACATCCCAAAGAAAGAGAAAACCAAGAAGGCAAAATGGCTGTCTGCTGAGACACTAGAAGTAGCCCAAGAAAGAAGGAAAGCAAAAGGCAACAGTGATAGGGGGAGATATGCCCAATTAAATGCAAAATTCCAGAGGTTAGCCAGAAGAGATAAGGAATTATTTTTAAACAAGCAATGCGCAGAAGTGGAAGAAGACAATAGAATAGGAAGGACAAGAGACCTCTTCCAGAAAATTAGAAACATCGGAGGTAAATTCCAGGCAAAAATGGGTATGATCAAAAACAAAGATGGCAAGGACCTAACAGAAGAAGAAGAGATCAAGAAAAGGTGGCAAGAATATACAGAAAACCTGTATAGGAAGGATAACAATATCGGGGATAGCTTTGACAGTGTGGTCGGTGAGCTAGAGCCAGACATCCTGAAGAGTGAGGTTGAGTGGGCCTTAAGAAGCATTGCTAATAACAAGGCAACAGGAGACGACGGCATCCCAGCTGAACTGTTCAAAATCTTGCAAGATGATGCTGTCAAGGTAATGCATGCTATATGCCAGCAAATTTGGAAAACACAAGAATGGCCATCAGACTGGAAAAAATCAACTTATATCCCCATACCAAAAAAGGGAAACACTAAAGAATGTTCAAACTATCGAACAGTGGCACTCATTTCACATGCCAGTAAGGTAATGCTCAAGATCCTGCAAGGTAGACTTCAGCAGTTCATGGAGCGAGAATTGCCAGACGTACAAGCTGGGTTTAGAAAAGGCAGAGGAACTAGAGACCAAATTGCCAATATCCGCTGGATAATGGAAAAAGCCAGGGAGTTTCAGAAAAACATCTATTTCTGTTTTATTGACTATTCTAAAGCCTTTGACTGTGTGGACCATAACAAATTGTGGCAAGTTCTTAGTGGTATGGGGATACCAAGTCATCTTGTATGCCTCCTGAAGAATCTGTATAACGACCAAGTAGCAACAGTAAGAACAGACCACGGAACAACAGACTGGTTTAAGATTGGGAAAGGAGTACGGCAGGGCTGTATACTCTCACCCTACCTATTCAACTTGTATGCAGAACACATCATGCGACAAGCTGGCCTTGAGGAATCCAAGGCTGGAGTTAAAATCTCTGGAAGAAACATTAACAATCTCAGATATGCAGATGATACCACTTTGATGGCTGAAAGTGAAGAGGAACTGAGGAGCCTTATGATGAAGGTGAAAGAAGAAAGTGCAAAAGCTGGCTTGCAGCTAAACCTCAAAAAAACCAAGATTATGGCAACCAGCTTGATTGATAACTGGCAAATAGAGGGAGAAAATGTAGAAGCAGTGAAAGACTTTATATTCCTAGGTGCGAAGATGACTGCAGATGCTGACTGCAGTCAGGAAATCAGAAGACGCTTAATCCTTGGAAGAAGAGCAATGACAAATCTCGATAAAATAGTTAAGAGCAGAGACATCACACTGACAACAAAGGCCCGCATAGTTAAAGCAATGGTGTTCCCTGTAGTAACATATGGCTGCGAGAGCTGGACCATAAGGAAGGCTGAGCGAAGGAAGATCGATGCTTTTGAACTGTGGTGTTGGAGGAAAATTCTGAGAGTGCCTTGGACTGCAAGAAGATCCAACCAGTCCATCCTCCAGGAAATAAAGCCAGACTGCTCACTTGAGGGAATGATATTAAAGGCAAAACTGAAATACTTTGGCCACATCATGAGAAGACAGGACACCCTGGAGAAGATGCTGATGCTAGGGAGAGTGGAAGGCAAAAGGAAGAGGGGCCGACCAAGGGCAAGATGGATGGATGATATTCTAGAGGTGACGGACTCGTCCCTGGGGGAGCTGGGGGTGTTGACGACCGACAGGAAGCTCTGGCGTGGGCTGGTCCATGAAGTCACGAAGAGTCGGAAGCGACTAAACGAATAAACAACAACAAACATATATATATATATATATATATATATATATATATATATATATATATAATTTATTAATCAAATTTATCACCGCCCATCTCCTAAAAGGGACTCTGGGCGGTTTACAATAAAACGTAAATAAAAATATAAAACTGTAAAACACTATAATACACAATAAAATAAATATAATAAAAACCCCGATGGCTGAAAGTTCTCTGTGATTTGCAAGCAGAGCAGGGTTCTAATGAACTAACCATCCCCAGGAATGACTACTCTCTCCCGCCCCAGGCGTAATTACAGAACCAGGTCTTTAGCTGTTTCCTAAAGTCCAGGAGGGAGGGAACCAATCTCACTTCCAGGGGAAGGATATTCCAAAGGGCAGGGGCTATTGCAGAGAAGGCCCGCCTCCTGGACCCCGCCAGATGGAATTCTCTTGCAAACGGGGTCCGCAGCATGCCCTCTCTGCACGACCGGGTGGGACGGGTTGATGTGATGGGGAGGAGACGGTCCCTTAGGTAACCTGGACCCATGCCATGTAGGGCTTTAAAGGTGATAACCAACACCTTGAATTGGACCCAGAAGCAAACTGGTACCCAATGCAGCTCGCAGAGCAAAGGAGTGAAGTCACTGATCTTGGGAAACCCTCCGCACAGCTGCTTGATAATGATACAAGCATCTCTCTCTGGGACTCTGGAGAGCAGCTGCTAGTCAGAATAGGCAATGCTAGGCTAGATAGACAAATAGACTATTATTTTGCATTTGCTTTGTATTTTTTCTCTTGAATGGAATGTAGGTAAGGGTGGATCTTAGCTGTAATCTCATACTTCATCTTGCAGATAGCCCTGTGGTCCTTCAGTGCATCGTTACTCCTAATGCTCCTGTCACTGCCAGCGAAGCCAATGCCTTTTCATCATCTGACTTGGATATGAAAAGCCTGCCAACGTCACTCCCTGTAGCCACGCTGCTCCCTTCTACAGATGTTGCATCCATGCCAGAATCTGACAGTGTAGACGACTTCACTGAAGGAGGAGTTCTTGGGGATGAACTGGATTCAATTCTGGATTCTATTGCAGATGGGTCCCAGTACCCACTAGTAAGAGTGACTTTTCTAGATGTTCCTTTATTTTAGTCACTGCTCTCTTGCATCCTCTTCTTGATCATTACAGGGTACATTCTGTGCTCACTCTCCATCCCTGCCATTTAAACTTCTCCCCTCTAAGTAATGGAGGACATCTGTGATGAGTAACTTACATATTCCTACGTGGAATAGTTTATTACCTTAGGGGGAGGAAGAACCAGTGCAAATTTAGTATTTGCAGTTCTCTAAATAGGGGTAAGCAATTGAAGACTTTAAGATCATTTATTTATTTATTGCTCACTATTATATGGCCACCCATCTCACACAAGGTGACTCTGGGTGGCATACAACAATTATACAGTTCCTCTCCTTTGCTCCCACTTTCTTGAGTGTACGTTTCTCTCTGCAAGTCATAAATGTGGCTTAGAAGTATAGTAGCATCAAACATATTTAAAGCCAGTTGTGGCTGTCACTGCCATTTCTGAGACTATAAAGGAATGGACATAGCTGGTTAAAGTTTAGTAGAGCTTCCTGCTCTCTTTTCCCACTTCTCAAATCATATTTAAGAAGGAGCTCTGATATCAGGTATAGGGAAATCCATCAATGGAGAGCTTACCCTGAATACCTAGTTAGCTTTAATCATGGTTAAATTGATGCCCGCATAAGCATGATCTTTAGTAGGGCCATGTACTTTGGATTCAAAGGCAAAAGATGCTTTAGACTGTGCAGGGTCGTGAATGTAGCACCAGTCTGCAGCTCTTTAAAGCAGCTGGACATGTTTCCAGGATTGCACAGCAACCCTTCATAGTTGTTCCACCATCCTTAGAAAAAGTCAAAAAAGCTGGTTAAGGCATTGCAGGTAGTTCATGCCCCACACGCTCTGAAACACCCTTTTGCCTTGAGTCCAAAGTGTTGCACCACCCTAACCCTTAACAGCGATAAGGAGCAGGCTTTGTATTTCAGAAGCATTTGCTGAGTCAGTGGTTGATGTTGCTGCCACATTGGAAAGATAAGTGTGGACTAATCTTAGAGCCAGCTGGTTCTGTGTGACAGTTTATCTATCCTGTCTACCTCAACCTATCTTGCCTCACAGAATTGGTGGTGTAGAGGTCAATCTGTCATAAAGTTCAATGCAACTGGAAAGCATAGAGTAGGAAAGACTGAAATAATATGTTTAACTTCTCCCCTTCAATTGTAACACATTTTATCTCTCCCTGAAGTCTCTTGTCCATGGTGCCATTCCTGCCAATCTGCCGAGTGAGATGCCCCAGCTCATCCCTGTGTTTCCAGGTGGTACTCCACTTCTTCCTCCTGTGGTGACGGCTAACATTCCAGTCTCCACACCGCTGCCACCTGCCTCCTTTGGCCTAGCAATGGAGGCTACAAAGCAACTCTCTTCTTCATCTGTTCTGGATACCTTTGAAACACCAGTTGGGGGCAGTGGCACCTCTCCTTTGGATTCACTGGATTCACTAGATCTGCTCCCATATGCAGAGTCTCGGCTGGATATGTTGGATGCTTTTGGAACTAGTAGGGGATCGTTGGATGCTTTAGATTCCTTTACTGTCGGTAGGTATGGGGAATATTTAAATAATGCTACCTTGTGACACAGGAAGAGTAATTCTGCATCAGTATTCCATACGAGAGGACACTTCTGTGTCTGGGGTCAGATCCCCCATTGCTGTTTATGGTTTATTGCCCCTTCTCCTACTCTCCATTAATGCATTGTTTTTTGCTGATTATAAAATGTACTGTGTCAGTTTGTGTAGTATCAATCATGTGGTTGGTATTAAAAGTGTTAAACAATAGCATTAGGAAATCCAAGTGTTTTAGATTTAAAGACAAATCTGAAAAAAGGCATGGTTTATAGCAGGAATGAATAACAAGATTGTGCTGAAAAATTAACATTTAATGCAGTCTACATCTCTCAGGATTCTCTACCATTGACCATGCTGACTGGGTTGCTAGAAGTTGTTATTTGGTAGAGTTTCACCCAGGCATGGCAATAAATTTCTCTCTAGAACTGAGCCACCACTTGAGCTAGCAGTAGAAGAATCAAGGCCAAGGCTTGGATAGATAAATTGCTCTTATGGCAGATAAAAGAAACCCTAATAATGAAGATCAGCTACTGAAGAATCTAACAGTCCTATGTATGTGACAGGATTTAAATCTTACAACTCTTTCTCCCACCCTTATGTGGTAATGGACTTCCTGCCACTCATTTTTTGAACTTAGATATGAAAGGCATCTGCATTCTTTTTGTGATGGTCCTTTCTAGTTTCAGGTTCTTGACTTCCAGAATTGACAGTTTCAGCCCTAAATATATCTGAAATTTGAGGAGTACAAAGAAAGTGCTTGTGTGGTAGTGCTCCCATACTTGATAGCACACTGCATAATTGATATTCACATTGATAAATCTTCTTAAATTATTTTTTTTCTCTTACTGTTTAGAGGAAACCAGCACCCAAGAACCCCGACAACCTGCTGGTATCCAAAAGTCACTACCCATGGTGAGTAACCATCTCTCTCAATTGAGAGGAAGAAGAGAAGAAATGCCTACTTCATTTTCATCCAGCTCCTCAATTTAATTAGCAAAA
Source organism: Candoia aspera (assembly GCF_035149785.1). Lineage (NCBI taxonomy): Eukaryota > Metazoa > Chordata > Lepidosauria > Squamata > Candoiidae > Candoia > Candoia aspera. The sequence continues at coordinate 31,048,583 of NC_086159.1, forward strand.
TATTGTTGTACTTCCATCATTTTTTTTCTTTTTTTCAACTCCATTTCCCACTCTGCTCAACAGATTCTGTTTTGGATTGACCACAAGTTGTGTGAGTGATTTGACATTATTGGATGAGTAAAGGAACAATTTCCTTTCAGGTCTAAACCATTTTATGACAAATGAATGAACTTGGAAACCTTATAGAAGGGAATGTATATCTCTTGTTATAAAAAGAGTACTGCTTATTTTAATAATTGCTAACACGTTCGCAATAGGCAAAAGCTCCTTCTCTCCAACCTGCTAAATGTTGAGAATGAAGCAGGTGCCTACTTTAAGTTGCTCATGATTGCTATTTTGTTCATTTGGAAAATAACCCTGGAAGGGGGTAGATGTAGTACATGTTGCTGATCTCTGAGGAGGTTTATTTTATTGTCCTTTTCAGGCAAACCAAAGTGGACCAAGCCACACCACAGTACCCAAAGTTGTAGAGTTGCTTATGTCTCAGCCAGAATCGGTGATGTCCAACACAACGCTGCTTGTGAAGAATCCCTTGGTGTCCACTCACATCTTCAAACAGGCCTGTCACATCTGCTATCCCAAAACAGGTCATCTGCTTATGATGAGGATGGCCCCAAATGTTTAGCAAAGTTGGGCTCTTGTTAATATTGTCCTCTTTTGTAGGACCCAAAGCTGGTGATTATACTTATCGAGAAGGCTTGGAACATAAGTGCAAGCGAGATATACTGCTGGGCAGGCGTCGTATATCAGAAGATAAAACTTGGAAGAGAATTCGCCCACGTCCAACCAAGACAAACTTTGTGGGATCCTATTATCTATGCAAAGGTGAATTGAAGAAAGAGGAGAATGTAATGAAATGCAGATGGATTCATGAAGGAGGAAAAGTTCTGTGGAGGGTGTGCTGAAGAATGGGAGGGCAGTGCACTATTAACTTTTATCTACTTATTTAATCACTGCATTTATTGATTATAAAAAATTTCCAATATTAATACAATTGCAAAACTCAAAGCACATAAAATACTCCTATTAACGCTAGTGGTAAAATTGAAAACATGCATAATGAAAACGTTCAGGGAATATTCCACTGACTGTTCATCTAGCTGTCATGGTGGAATTTTAATTCAATATTTGATGTGGAGTCTCATGTATGCTCAGAGGCAACCCAAAATGAGAGAAGTAGTTAGGGCATCTGAAGTAGACAGTCCTAAGATGGTCTCTTCTCCCCTCTGAAAGTAAATGTAAACAATAATAAATAGTTAATATTTTGTTGCTCTTGCATGATGGTGTAAGGACTGATGCTGGTGAGGTGGGAACCAACAATTCTCAGGTCAGAACCGTTCTAAACATTGAGCAGGGGCCTCCCAACCTCAGGGCTAGGAGAAGAAGGGCCAAAAGTCTCAAAGGGTGGGAGAAAAAGTCTTGGGATTTAAACCCTAATGGCTGACAGATACGTATAGGGCTTGATTTCTGTGTTCTGCAGTACAAAGATCTTCTGCTTGTATACAAGTTCGTTCTTGTTGGCAATAAAACAACTTCTCTACATGGGTCAAGTCAGCTTCTGCTCTTAGTTAGCTACTGAATAGAAGATTTGAGTTCCTAGAGAACAAAGGTTTATTCCTTTGATTGGTATGAAATCTGACAAATATCTATATACATCTGCCTGAAGCAACCACCTTACTGTGCCTCAGGGTAAGGTAGGCTCTGTTGCCCTTAAATCCATTCTTGCTTAGCCAAGAGCAGCTAAATAGTATCTTCAGTAAATTTCATCAGGGTCTTCTTTCATCATGTGAGTTACGAACTTTCAGTCTCTCTTTAGCCATTGTGAAGCTTGGGGAGGGAGAAAAGGAAACAGGATAAGGGGTAGCAAGAGACCTTAGTTCTGATCCTAGCCTCCACTCCATGTGTGGTGGTGTGATGTTTGTTGCTTTGTAGATATGCTTAACAAGCAGGACTGTAAGTACGGGGATAACTGCACCTTCGCGTACCACCAGGAGGAGATCGACGTGTGGACAGAGGAGCGGAAGGGGACCCTCAATCGTGACCTCTTGTTTGATCCACTGGGTGGGATCAAGCGAGGCAGCCTGACTATTACCAAGATCCTGAAAGAACATCAGGGCATATTCACCTTCCTTTGTGAGGTATGGAATAGGCAATGCAGGCATACAAGATGTATTTTCATGATACTGTTCGCTGTGTCTTTTCTAATTGCTTGCTAGACTGCTTCATAGGAAAACTGCCCAATGCCAGCTTTAGACACTTAGACTTTGAAGGTAAACATTATAGGCTCACTCACTCTCATATTTAAACTAAGCTGTGAGCAGAAGCACTTACGTGAGAATGAGTGAACATGTGATTTCTTTGCATATAAGTTTATGGTCAGCCTAAGGACCAAGCAGAGTTGAAGACTGTTTTTAACTTGCACATGATCTATTTTTAGGACAGTTTGGTTTAGTGGAGAGCCAGTTTGGTCTAGTGGTTAAGGCATCAGGCTAGAAACCAGGAGATGGAGTTCTAGTCCCACTGTAGGCATGAGTCTCTTTGGGGGGGAGATGGGCGGTAATAGAAATTTTAAAAAATGAATGAATGAAAGAAAGAAAGAAAGAAAGAAAGAAAACCGGCTGGGTGACCTTGGGCCAGTCACTCTCTCTCAGCCCAACTCACCTCAAAGGGTGGTTGTTGTGGGGAAAATAGGAGGAAGGAGTATTAGGTATGCTCCCTGCTTTGAGTTATTTGTAAAAATAATAAAGGCAGGATAAAAAATAAAATAAATAAAAAATCTGATTATTTTTAGTGGCTGGGGAGAGAACCATTAATTAGTTCACACATTGCAATAAGCTATGGTTTGCTGAATGAACCAAATTGACTGGTTGGAAAAACTTACTATGTGATATGGCTAGATTCTCACAGCACACTATTAAATCAGTCCCAAACAAATCACATGATGCCTTTGTGTGATGTGTGAAAAACTGTGTCCTAACAGATTGTTATACTTGGCTTCAGAAGACCTGGGCTTTTTTACTGTGAAGCTGATTTCGGCTATCACCTTTGTAGATGACACAAAATTAGAAAGGATAGCTAATAGTGAGAAAATAGAAATAAATTCAAAGTAATCTTGATAGTTTAGATAAATTGTTTGACAATAATGATCTTTGCTTAGAAAATAAAAATCAAATGCATCAGTATAAAATGAGGATACTTGGCTTAGTAATAGTACCTTTGAAAAGTTCTTGAAGTGCTAGTTTCCAAAGTATAAGAAATTGTTCCACTATTCTGTATTCATCAGACCCTACCTGAAGCGTTATGCTAGTTCTAGCCACCGCAGTTTTACAGGGATTTAGACAAAATCGGACAGGTTCAGACAACAGCAGTGAGGGTGAATGGAAGACTAGAAACTAAGTTGTCTTGAAGAGTGATAGAAAAATTGGAATGTTCAGCCTTGAGATATTTGGGAAGGCTTACAATGGTGCTCTTCAAATACCTGAAAGGATGTCACATACAAAAAAGTCAAGACATGTTCTGTATTATTCTAGAATGCAAAATACCAAATAATGGCTTACAGAAAAGTAAATTCTGACTGAGTTAGAAAAAGCTTCATAATACTACAAGCAGTTTGTTAGTGGAACTAGTTACCAAGAGAAGTGATGAAATTCCCTTCTCTGGGTGCATTCAAGCTGAAGGTAGACATCTGTCAGTGTTGTTTTGATTTGAATTCATATACTGGGCAGAGGCTGGGGTCAGTGACTAAATGACTCCTTTCACTTCTATGATTCTGAGCTGGAGCCTCTACAAGTGTCAGGTTTTGCATGTAAAATAATGATCTATATTCAAGAATTGGAGAGAAATGTGTTCTTGTAGGCAAAGATTGCAGTGTATTGAAAGCAGTGTCGCTGCCTTTTATACAAATGTGTAGAGAAAAAAGTCTAAACTGCTTTTTTATATGTATGCTTGCAGATCTGCTTTGATAGCAAACCCCGAATAATCAGCAAAGGGATCAAGGACTCTCCAGCAGTGTGCTCCAACCTAGCTGCAAAACACAGTTTTTATGATAATAAGTAAGTGGGTTGGACTTGTCTTTAGCCAATAATATGAAACGGCTTGTAAAAGGCAAACTGAGCCACAAACTAACAGTAACATCTCCTCTTCTATAATGGGAATAGTACTATGCTATTTTGTAGGAATGTTGAAATGATTGCTCATTCCAGATCCAGCATGCATTATTCCATAGTTAAGTTGTGGCTGCTCTGATCACTAGCTAGTAATTTGAAGCAGCCTCCGTATTTTAATCATCAAACCAAACAACCTTGGTTTGGTTGAAATGCTTTTTCCAAGAAGCTTCTGATCCTTAAGCATTTTACTAATTTATTACAATATATTTCATCTGCTTCCAGTGCATTGTTCTCACAACCTACTTTTCAGTGCCCTAAAACAAATAATTTGTAATTTAAATTGTAATTATTTTTAAGGGATTAAAATCAACAGCAACTCTAAAAAAAATTCCCCATGAATTCCCCGTGCAATTCAAACCAAACTCAGCAGTTATGGGGCCCTGTGTATCTCCCTTGGGATGGAGTTGAGAGGTGCAGGGCCAACATTCAAAACATCTTTTCCTTTGTACTAATAATGTAAGTGTTGCTGCCAGTGGACCAAGCATCAGTTATCCTAATACTAGTCGTACTAGCACGTGGGGAGCTTAATTCAAGTAGTCCTAATATAACCTGATCTGAAGATACATACAGGGAACTGATTTCCAGAGAGATGACCGGAAGAGCAAGAGTGGATTTGCAGCATCTGGAAAGCTGGATGATGACAGCTGCTGAAATTGAACTACCCCACCCCCCATATCAAATGTGTGGAAGTTGCAAATGGAAAAATAGCTGGTTTTGACTCAGCTCTACTTTTAAATACACTTACTAACTGACCTTTTTTAATGAGGATTAGTGTGAATGAAGAGCCTTGTGTGGCACAGAGTCGTAGGTGGCAGTATTGCAATCAAAACTCTCCCCACGACCCGGGTTCGATCCCAGCGGAAGCTGGATTCTTGGGTAGTCAGCTCAGGTCGACTCAGCCTTCTGTCCTTCCGAGGTTGGTAAAATGAGTACCCGGCTTGCTGGGGAAGGTGACGACTGGGGACGGCAATGGCAAACCACCCCCTCTGTAGTCTGCTGAAGAAAATGTGAAAGCAGCGTCCCCCCAAAGGGTCAGACATGACTTGGTGCAGACAGGGGACCTTTCACCGGTGTGAATGAATCTCTCTTTTTTCAGGTGTCTGGTTCACATTGTTCGTTCCACCTCTCTAAAATACTCTAAAATCCGCCAGTTTCAGGAGCATTTTCAGTTTGATGTCTGCCGGCATGAAGTGCGTTATGGCTGCTTGCGTGAAGATAGTTGCCATTTTGCTCACAGCTTTATAGAGCTTAAAGTTTGGCTGCTGCAGCAATATTCAGGTGAGTGGTCACTTGGCTGGGACTGTCCAAAGGACTGTGGGGAGGTTAGTTTGCAGGCTTCCATGGGCACACTGTTTCTCTGAGCTCCCACTGAGAATGTCCTACAGGAGTTGAAGAAAGGCAAAAGATGATTTTTTAAAATTACTTGTACAATATCCTTGGTCATAGAACTGCATGTGCCTTCTGACACAATCTATTGTGTCCAGCGGGACAGCCTTAATGCATGTCCTACCTGCATGATTATATGATGGAAATGATTTGAAGGAAGAGTTTTAAATATGAACTAGACAACCTGTGACCCATTGTGTCATTGTTTCAGAGATATTTCCTTACCAGATTCCTCAGTGCCTTCCACATTCTAATGTATTGCCTTCACTGGAAAAGTTCTTAAAAATTCAGGGAGACATTCAGAGATGTATCTGCCTTGAAAATAGTCCATGTAATTCATATTGAACCATGAAGCACAGTCAAATGTCAGGAGTTGACCACAGGAAATGTTTTATAACATTTTGTATTATGTCATAAAATGTTTTATGATAATTTTTGTTTTACAAAATTTGCCAAATTTCTATTCAATGGGAGTCATGGGTCCCGGATTTTGGACGCATTCTGTAAGTTAGCCCATTTGAGTTAGCTTGGTTCAAAAATTGTTGCCCTACAATGCATCATTTTGCCCTGTTAAAGGTTTCACCCAGTTAAAGGTTACAGACATGGGAGTTTTAGTAGTATACAGATATTGTAAACTTTACAAAAAGTATTTGCTCTAAATTGGGTCTCTGGCTGTGTCCACAGGATTGATGAAAGTAACTGGATTAGAAATCAGGAGCGAAGGCTGAGGGTAGGGCTGGATTTTGGACATTTGACTTGTGTGCCTTGCAGTAATACTTTTGCAACATTCGTGCAGAAATGAATAAACATGGGTATCAGTAGAACCATTTTCCTCACCTCTGTTTGTGTCCTTGAGCAGCACAATATTTTGGCCATTATTGAATGGAGGAATGTGAACCTTTAGTATTCAATCCAGCCCTCTCTCTAGGACTTGGTAGAAGTTACCAGTTCTAGACAGTGGCTTTGAATGAATGTGTGTATGTAGTGAAAGAGGAGGTAGGCTCTACTCCAGCTCTTGCACTTGCACACACAAGTAGTAGGTCCTTATTAGAATAGTTACTATAGTTCTTTGTAAGCATAATCCTTGACTAGTTTGTATATTCTGTGGAACCTGCTTGGGGAACTGATTTGGACTGAATTGTTACAACCCTTTGCTATAGAGAGGCAGTGCTCATCCAGTTGCTAGCTAAAGGCAATAATTCTAGTATTAAAAGTTTATTTTTAAATTTTAGGTGGAAGATGTACAATCTCTCATCCACACTTATGAAAATTTTGTTACTATTCAGTGTAAATTCATTTTATCCAATATTTACTACTATATAGTGGATTCTGATTAAATTCCAGGAAAAGGAGCATCTCAGAAATACTTGTTTCCTCACTGATAGGATAAAGCAATGAAATAGGTTTCAGTATGTTATAATCTGTTGAATCTCTGAAGCTGCTTTTATCATCCTAGGAATGACCCATGAAGATATTGTACAAGAATCTAAAAAGTATTGGCAGCAAATGGAGGCACATGCTGGCAAAGCAAACAACAATATGGTAATCTATCTAGTTTTTTTTAAATCCCTATAAAAAGCAGAATTGCCTACATTGATTAAAGAAGTTAAAAATAAAAGTTGTGAAAGAATAAAATAGTCAGGAAATAAAAATAAAAGAAGCATGTGTAAAAGCCATTATTTCACTGTAATGTGGAAGCCTAAAATTAAACTATCAAAATCTAAAATGCCTCAAAGAAGAGCAGTGTTTAAATGTGGTGCCCAAAAGACAATGATGGAGATATCAGAAAGTTCCCTGGGGAAAAGTGTTCCAGCTGAGAAGTCCCTTCCCATTGGAGCCACTCAAGTAGGAACACATGGACAAAAACTTTTATTTTATGTCATCTGGCCCCAAGCCATTCAAGAGTTTAACCTTCAGCACCGTTTTTTTTTTCTTTTTCTTTTAATTAATTTTTCAAGATATAAGTTTAATTAATAGTAAGAGATTAACTTTTATGTACTTTTATTACTGTGCTGGAAAAGGTCAGAAGCCACTGGTCTGACACGATTTTTTGTTTATTTCTGCACTGTTTTAGTTTTTCTTGTTTCTTTCTTAGACTTGTATTCTATCGGTCTTATATTCAGCACCAACTGTTTGAATCTGATCCAGAAATGGAATGACAGCCAGCGTGGCTGACGAAGTATTAAGATGATATAACTGTGGCAATCAGTCCCAGGTTGTAACTAAGCAGCTCTCTTACGGACTGACTGAAGTTCTGAACAACCTTCAGAGATAGCTTGGCATGCAATGTACAGTATTGCAGAAGTTCAAGTGAGAGGTTAGAAGATGCTCAGCTATCTCTCTGACAGCTGATCTATCAGTCTGAGCAAATAAAACATGTTCTCTGCCAGTGTGGCCATTGTGTCTAAGACTCCAGCCCTACATGGAGTTATTAGACAGTAAGTGCTACAGGACACATGGGACCTGCCTTTGTGTGTGTGTGGATGGGGCTGCAGTCTGCCACATACAGATATATGAATGAAACAGCTGAGGTAGTATCAAAAGCAGTGTTTCTCAACCTTGGCAATTTTAATCTGTGTGGACTTCAACTCCTAGAATTCCCCAGCCAGCAAAAGGTAAAGCGGGAATTTTGTACTTTCAGACTTGCAGAATTGATGTCAGCCCTCCCAGGTAATCCAGACAGGAAACACAACCAGACAAACTACTTCTACTTTATTGTTAAGCTACATTAACAGAATCTCGCAAGTCTCTTTTTACTGCCTGCAGAGTTAGGGCAGATCCTTTCTATGTTTTTTTCTCTGTCTGTTACTCAGTTTTGGGCTCCTCCCCCTTTTATTTGATTGTTCCATAGGTAGCATCTCTTCCCATTCTCTTCCCTCCCCCCCTCCCCCCCTGTCTTCCAAGGTCATTCTCACATTCCATTACAGAAATTAAAAAGGGATGGGAAAAAGGCTGGCTGTGAGACTCTGGAAAGTGAATATACTGTATATATAGAGAAAGTGTCTTTAGGATTTAAAAGGTGGCTGGAATGACCTGGCCAGGCCCAGATCTCCAGGATTTCATGGAGCAAGGAAGATGTTGTCATTTTGATATTTTGCTTATCATACTAAGTGCATGTGGACGACCATTACTTGCAGAGAAGTTGATCATGCTAAAGCAGCAAGTTTAGTGGGGTGTGGATGTGGGGTGGTATAAGACTGTAGGAGTAAGGTCCTGATCACTACAGCAATGCAAGAGACATAAAATGGATCTACTCAATAATTGAGGCATGGTAAAATGTTGGTTCCAGCTCTGGAGATGGTGTCAGTACTATTCTATATCACTAAGATCCAAGCTCTACCCTTTCTCTTGAAGTGTGCTTCTTGCCTTATTTGGAATAACAAAGCCAAATTTTGTTGAGCCAGAGCTTTTAATCCTGTACTTGGTATGGGTTAATTGCCATCTTATAATGTACTCTTGGCCTCACAACAGCAGATGCTGCTGTTAACCTGAACACTTCGCAACTTCTAATTTCTATGTAAAATTGCTATGAAGTTAGTCAATCTGTGTCTTGTTTTTACAGATACAGTCATGTCTACTAAATGCTTTGGCTTCCTACTTAATCTCCCATGTATGAGCATGGTTTTATCTGGCAAGAGGTTATATTGTGCAAAGTCTTTGGATTGTTTACCTTAGAAAACCTGTTCGGTTGATGTTGTTGATCTTGTATTAAGTTCTTGAGAGAGCCAGTTGAAACTTACGATAATGGATTGAAAGAACTGTTCAAGACACTGTTTTCTTATGTACTTACCTCTAAACCACTCTGACTTTTGTCATATGCTCATTACCTCTTAACATTATCTAATACACTGATAATTAATATCATTACATTTTTAAGTTCCATTTTAGGGTATAGAAAAAAATATGCAGGAATTGTGTGAGATGGGTGGCCATATAAATGTGAGCAATAAATAAATAAATTACAGAACAGATATCTAAGGGATAGATTCTACCTATTACTTGTCTCCACTAAGTGTATTTGATTGAAGTTGCAGCATTATTTTTCTGAACCTATGGCAGAGAATGGCTTTATTCTATGACTATTGACTGTTGGGTGAGGGACGCGGTGGCGCTGCGGGTTAAACCGCTGAGCTGTCGATCGGAAGGTCGGCGGTTCGAAACCGCGCGACGGGGTGAGCTCCCGTTGTTAATCCCAGCTCCTGCTCACCTAGCAGTTCGAAAACATGCAAATGTGAGTAGATCAATAGGTACCGCTTCGGCAGGAAGGTAACGGCGTTCCGAGTCGTCATGCTGGCCACATGACCCGGAAGTGTCTGTGACAACGCCGGCTCCAAGGCTTAGAAACGGAGATGAGCACCGCCCCCTAGAGTCGGATTCGACTGGACTTTACATCAAGGGAAACCTTTTATTGACTGTTGGAGAACTGCTTGTTATCACATATAAAGCCCTTCATGGCATACAGTTGTAATCGAAATTATTCAATCCCCATTGCAAATTAGGTTGATTGTCAAAATGTACAGACTTTCAGCTGTTTGCAATGAACAAATAAAAAAAAAGCAATTGAAATAACTCAACGCAATGAATGCTTCAAGTGGTGTCCCCACAGTCAACTGAAAATGCAACTTATAATGACTTCTCCAGTCTCAAAATTATTCAACCCCTTCATGGCAAGCATCTTCAGAGCACCCTTTTGCTGTTATGGCCTGCTGCAAATGAGATGCATAGCCAGACACCAGCGTCTGGCAGCATTCCTGAGGAATCGTAGCCCATTCCTCATGAGCAATGGCCTCCACTTCAGTAATCTTCTTGAGTTTGCATGCTGCAACCACCTTCTTCAAACCCCACCAGAGATTTTCTAAAGGGTTCAAGTCAAGTGACTGTGATGGCCACGTAGAATTTTCCAGGACTACTTCTGCATCCAAGCCTTAGTGGAATTTGAGGTATGCTTGGGATCATTGTCCTATTGGAAGGTCCAATGATGCCCAAGCTTCAGCTTCCTTACAGACGGCATGATGTTTTCTCCTAGGATTTCCTGATACTTCAATGAATCCATCTCGCCATCCACACGCTACAGGTTTCCAGTGCCAGAGGATGCAAAGCAGGCCCAGAGCTTTACCGAGCCACCACCATGCTTAACTGTAGGCAGAGTGTTCTTTTCAGCGTATGCTTCGTTCTTCTTCCTCCAGACATACCGCTGATCCATCACGCTGAAAAGTTCCACTTTTGTTTCATCACTCCACAGAACAGAATCCCAAAACTTCTGTGGCTGATTTATATGATTTTGAGCATATTGGAGCTGACTTTTCTTGTGCTTTTGGGTCAGTAGTGGTGTATGTCTTGGAGTCCTGGCATGGAAACCTTCTGTGTTTAGTACAGGCCTTACTGTGCTCACTGAAACCTCAGTGCCTGCTGCCACCAAGTCTTGGTGCAGGCCTTTTGCAGTCACTTGAGGGTTTCTCTCCACCTGCCTTCTCAGAAATCTGGTTGCAGCCATGGACAGCTTCCTTTTTCTGCCCCGTTCAGGTAGTGTAACCACTGTTCCTTGAACTTTGAACTTGCGAACTATGCTTCCAACGGTGTCTCTAGGAACATTCAGTGCCTTCGCTATCGTTTTGTATCCGGTTCCTTGTTTGTGAAGGGCGATGATCTCTTCTCTTACCCTTTTGGACCATTATTTTGACTTAGCCATACTGTATTTCTAACATGCAATCAAACGTGACACTCAAGAAACCCCTAGCCAGTTCAGGAATTTCATGTGTTCCAGCTCAAGCACACCTGGTGCAACTAATGAAGCCCTTGATTAGTTGCATCAGGTGTGCTTGAGACAACACCTATTTTGCATATACTGTATGTGTGTTGTTGTGATGGATTCTATTCAGGGGGTTGAATACTTTTGAGACAGGAGAAGTCATAAGTTGCATTTTCAGTTGACTTTGGGGACACCACTCAAAGCATTCATTGTGTTGAGCTATTTCAATTGCTTTTGTTTGATTTGTTCATTGCAAACAGCTGAAAGTCTGTACATTTTGACAATCAACCTGATTTGCAATGGGGGTTGAATAATTTTGATTACAACAGGAAGCTCCCAGGCCTTGGGATAGGTTGAGGGTTGAGCACCTGTTGGATCAGTTTTTGTTTATATATTTGTCTTCACGCCACTTATTTTTTCTTTTTATTTCTTTTTAAACCGTAAGCTGCACAGTCATCAGGAGTTGGGTGGCCTCCAAATAAATAAAATTTGTTGCGATTTTGTATTTTATCATTATTATTCTTTTGACCTTTACTTTTAGTGCTAATCTGTTCTACTCTTGTTTTACTATTTATATTAACAGTGATTAGCATTTAGATTGACGTAGCCTTTGTGGCTTGAAACTGCCTAGTGTATTTATTCAGGATGCTTTATGCACAAAAAGCTCTTTATGTCAATAGCATTTCCTGACATAGGTCTCTTTTTATGCCCCACTGAATGATGGAAATTGAGCAGTACATCCAGTGGGATTCCAGGTTGGTGAAATCTGATCTAGAAGCATGTTAATATGTACACCAGCCTTCCTCAACCTCCTATCCTCCAGATATGCTGAGACTCTAGCTCCCAAAAATCCCTGGCCAATAGTGAAGCTGGGAGTTCTAGGGATTATAGTTCATATCTCAAGGGTGCAATTTCGGGAAAACTTGTTATAAGGCTGACCTTGTCTGGGTTCAGAAGCTAAGCAGTGTTGGCTTTGCTTAGTACCTGAATGGGCAGCCTCTAGAGCTAGACTAGCATTTGGAAAAAATCTCAAAAGTAGTAAACTATTCTGTCAACAAAATGAAAAGATGGATCCATGAAGTTACTAGGAGGTAAGCTTAACTTGAATGAGAATTTACCGTTTTTCTTCTCAAAAGTGCACCTTCTCTGTGGCTGCCCTTGCCCTGTGGAATATTCTTCTCCCAGAGATCTAATAGACCCCCCACCTCCCTTGCATTGCAGAAGGCCTTGAAGAGCTGGCTCTTCCCACAAGCGTTGGGTTGGGATGAGGCTGAAGCCCAGCAAGATGGTGTGTGGATATATGAGAGAGGGCTGCCCTGGGTGTCCTGGGATTTTTATAGCGCTTTAATAGAGGCTTTTTTCCTGATTTTATTTTATGGTTTGGGAGGTTCCGTTGTTTTTGGTGCGCCACCCAGGGTTGTTGTTGGAATATGAACAGCTATATAAGTCTTAATAAATACATACATACATACATACATGCTGCATGTATGTATTTTTCTTAAGATAATATTGTGCAGGCTATTCTGCCACTCTAGACCATATGTTATGACAAGAATTGTACAGCCCTGAAGTGTCTAAAAAAGGGAAACATGCAGTGAGTGATGCAGTGTCAAGGCCAGCCTCGCTTCGCAATAAGACACAGACTCACTTAATGGGTATTAAGGATTTCTGGTTTATTGGAATGATAGCTGACAGAACGAAAAACGGGAACGGGGTAGGTAGTGTGGGGGTGCCCCTTTTATACCCTCCTGTATTGCCCCGGGCTTCCCCACCCCTCATTGCCCCGATCCCTCTTGATGGGACCCTTGATGGCTGCCTGGGCGTTTTCCCCGGTGTCTTCTTTTGTCCCCCTGGGACGGTTGGGTCCTCCGGGGCACCAGGTGCGTCTTATCTTCATTCCTCTGACGTCTTTCTTTTCAGCTGCTTATGGGTCCATGGGTGTGGGTGCCTTTGGGTGCATGTGTTAATCCCTGGTTTGATTATCTCCTTCCTCTTTTCCTTAATGATCATGATCCATGTTGTGAGGCTCTTTGTGCCTTGCAACGAGGTCATGACATGCAGTTGTAACTTCAGCAACAGGATCATGAAAGTACTGTATGCACTGCATCATGCCATCAACTTTCTTGTATCCTGCATTATTGGGAAAGCAGAAGCAGATGGCTTCTTAGTTTATTAGAGAACTAAGAGTAGCTTTGTTTAGTGTGTGTGTGTGTGTACACATACACACACACATATATATGTGATTTGTGAGTTTTTATATGCAGTCCTGCATGTACAGTCTTTTTCAGCTTCTCACTTGGTAATGATAGGAAATTAGCAACTAGGGTTCTTAACTTCCTGTTTTGATTTTTTTACAGCCATGTTTTGTTTGCCTTTTTTCCTAAAAACATATGCATGACGCATGGTCTTAAAATGCAGGTTTCTCAGTTAGCTTTGCTTCTCCCTCCTTCCTGATTTTAGGCTTCTGTAAGAACTCCCACTTCCAACACTTTTGACCTCCAGATGAAATTTGTGTGTGGCCAGTGTTGGAGGAATGGGCAAGTTGTGGAACCAGACAAAGACCTCAAATACTGTAGTGCCAAAGCACACCATGGGTAGGTACCTTTTCCTGGTCTGTTTTCTCCTTTCACTATGATGTGGAACTTCCTCCTGCCATTATTTTGCTATCTTATATTGAAATAACTGCTCAGTTTTATTTTTTAGTGCAATATATAAATATTCATGACTAGATAGGCTGCCCACAGCTTATGTGCTGCTGCAGTTCCTTTGTTTAGTTTACGTTGATGATAAGCATATGCCCCTATTGTTGTAACTTTTTCCTCTGTGGGATGACAGTTCACCCACTGGGACCCTTCCTTGGTTGCCATGAAAGCTTAGTAATAATCATCGCTTTAATGTTCTGTTATGGTGGTGTAATGTTTTCATAGCATTTGTTTCTGCTTGCCTGTTCTTTACAACATACTTCCTCCAGTTGGACCAAGGAACGCCGTGTCCTGCTAGTGATGTCCAAAGCAAAAAAAAAGTGGGTATCTGTCCGACCCCTGCCTTCTATCCGCAATTTCCCTCAGCAGTATGATGTAAGTAATGTTGCCCTTTGTACAAAACAACACTGCCTATCCTGTTGTGCTTGAGGGTCTGTATGCAAGAAAAAGGAAGCAGGTGCTCAAATGGTGAAGGAGATGCTCTGTAGTCAGTACTGACATCCAAAGGTATCTGCAATTCAATATTGAGAGAAAATTTGATGCCTGTTGAAATATAAATTCAAATTAATGTAATTAATTGTGTTGCCTCATGAAGAATTATTTGGTTCTGAAAGTAAGAATATATATCTTACATCTCTTTCTTTAATGCAAGGTAGAGCAACAGGTATAAAAAGAAACTTGATTTTCTGCCAGAAAAGATGTTAACACTCTTTGATGTGAAGAACTGAATTCAAGCATTTCTTTTAAAAAGAATTTCTAAAAAATAAAAACAACATCACAACTGAACCTGTTACTTTTGGGGGTAACTTTTCCGAAGGAGAACAGGGCTAGAAATAGTGTGATGACCGCCTACTCAGCTTGCCATTAAATTCAGTTCATACGTGGTTAAAGTAGAAATCTTTAATGGAGTGTAGTGTGCAGTACAGTGAAAAAGTTGCGAATAGAAGTTCCTGTGCTTTCTCCAAGTTAAACAGCCCAATCCCCCTCCCCCTTCTTTGGTATGCAGCCCCCCTTCTCATGCCAGTTCATTCAGTTCTGTGCAGATGTCTCCAACAGCTCGGCAGCTTGATCTTGAATGCCAGAGATAGCCCAAACAAAATGCTTTCACACTTCTGGCTTGTCCCCCTCCCCCTTCTACCAACTTGCAAGTCTCGACACATGTTGACTTCATTCATGCATGCGAATCCAATCAGATGTTCTGGGAACGTGTGATCTGGGAGCATGACAAATAGCTACATTTTATATAAATAAAGATGAAAAAGTACATGTCAGTGCATGCATTGAGATATTCCTTTGCATAGACTTCTCGTGTGTCCTTGGGCAAATGTTTCCTAAGAAAAATTCTAATATGCTCTATTGCCTCTGAAAAAACCCACAAAATTTAAGTCTAGTATGAAAAGAAATGTTGTTATTCAATGTAATCGTTGTGTCTTTGTAGATTGGTAAAATTGTGTGAGATCTTTTGGTATTGTTGGAAATAGCAGTTCAATCCATTTCTAATTGGGATGTATGCCTCTTTCCTTTGAGCAAAGGACAAAATATCATAACTTTATTAAATTTTAAAACAAAGAGATAAAATCTAACAAAAACTAATAAAGAGAAAGAGAACAGAAGTGCAGGAAAAAAAGGAAGAGAACAGAAATAGAAAAAGGAATAACTCCTGACTCGTTTTACAACAGATATAAGTAAAACTTACATTAAACTCTTACTCTGAGGTTACAACATAGCATCCATTTTTTCTATTGTCAACTAATATTAATCATCAAATCCATGTATCATAATTTCATTCTTTTCTGTTTCATGCAAAAAGTCCAAAAGGGGCTTCCAATTCCCCATAAAATTAGTGAATGTCTTTAATCGAAGCTGTCAATTTTGCCATATCAGCCAGCTTCATCAACTTTACCATCCGTTCTTCCATTGTAGGTAATATCAAGTCTTTTCACCTTTGAGCATATAAAAGTCTTGCTGCAGTTATATATAAAAACAAAGTTCCATATGATTTTTCCAATTGCTTATCCATCAGTCCCCCCCAAAAATGTCTCTGGTTCCGATTGTATATTAATCTTTAAAATCTTCTGGATTAATATATGTATTTGAGTCCAAAATTTTAAGCTTTTTTACATGTCCATCAAAGACGATAAAAAGTCCCTTCTTGTTGTTCACATTTCCAACAAATATCTGAAGTCCCATTATACATTTTTGACAGTCTTTCTGGTGATAAATACCATTGATACATAATTTTATAAAAATTCTCTTTAAGGTTATAACATAATGTAAATTTCAGCCGTTTCGTCTACATGTTTTCCCATTGTTCCATTTGTATATTATTGTCATGCACTGCCTACCGCAGAGTAAAACACTGACGCTGATTCATGCGAGAGCAGGTTCAGGTTTAAATCTTTACGTAGTAACAGCTGCAAAAAAAAAGCTGAGAGTGAGGAGAGCGCGCCGGTGCGGGGTTTAAATACCCCGCGCCGGTCAGCGCCCCCTCACCCTGGGTTACGTCATCCCCCCTTTGTCCTGCATGCTGTCTTGCCGGTAGGTGAAGGATTGCGAGGCCCCAGCGGGTGCCCCGGGATCGCCCATCATCGGTTTCCTCATTCAGCCGGTGATTGCTGTCAGCTGGGCGATCTCCATTGCGCTTGTGCTAACAGCTTGGGTGTGCCTCGCGATCCGCCTATCCTTTGTCCTTTCCTCTCTCTCTTTTGTGTTTTGATGGCTGCATGCTCCAGCTAGGGTCTGTGGTTTTTGTTGTGCGTGCTATGCTTATCTTGAGCCCCTTCCTCTGTTTCCTCGTTATTGTCATTTGTACCGTTGTGCTGATGTCTTCAGCTCAACGGCACTCATGACAATTATGCCCAACATTTTTAGCCCACTTTGTCATACAATCTTTAACTTGTTCATCCTCAGTTTCAAGTCTCAACAAAAGCTTATGCATTTTAGCAATAAGATGTTCATCATTAGTACATTACTCAATTTCAAATTCAGTTTTATCGCATTCAAAACCAAAAAAACTTTTATCAACTTTAAATCTTTCTGTTAATTGTACATGTGAAAACCATTGACACACACATCCTTCTGATGTCAAAGTTTCTCTTGATTTTATTTTCAATTCTGACTGTGAGTGATCTACTATATCACCATAAGTTAACCATTTCTGCTTAGTTGCTATTTCTCTTCTGCAAAATGCTTCCTGTGCTGATAACCATAGAGGTATTTTTGGACACAGTGTAAGTTTGTATCTATTCCAGATTATCAGGATGGCATGTCTAATAACATGATTTTAAAATCTACATTAACCTTAACTTTATCATACTATTAAAAGTCATGCCACCCAAAATCATGCCAGTCCTTCTAAGTCCAGTAACCTTCTATTTCTCAGCATCACCCATTCTTTCATCCAAACCAAACAGCAAGTAGCAAAACACAATTTCAAATTGAATAAAGCTAAACCTCCTCTTTTTTTATCATCTTGCAACACCTTGTCTTTTACTCATGGTTTTTTACCTTGCCAAATAACTTTAGATATGTCTTTCTACCATTATGTAAATGGTAAATCTATGGTCCTTCAGCAAAGGATCGTTACCTTGTCGTGGTGCTGGAGCTTGAGCACCTCAATGATGCCATGAGCTAAACCGCGAAGGGCCACCCAAGACGGGAAGGTCATGACAGAGAGGTCAGACTAAATGCGATCCCTGGGGAAGGTAATGGCAACCCACTCCAGTATTCTTGCTGTGAAAACTAAATGGATCAGTACAACCAGAGATATGTCAGTATACCATCGGAAGATGAGACCCCCAGGTCGGAAGATGGTCAAAATGCTACTGGGGAGGAACAGAGGATGAGTTCAACTAGCCCCAGACGTGATGACGCAGCTAGCTCAAAGCCGAAAGGACGGCTAGCGGCCAACGGTGCTGGTGGTGAATGGCGAATCCGATGTTCTAAGGATCAACACACCATTGGAACTTGGAATGTAAGGTCTATGAGCCAGGGCAAATTGGATGTGGTTATTGGTGACATGTCAAGATTAAAGATAGACATTCTGGGCGTCAGTGAACTGAAATGGACTGGAATGGGCCACTTCACATCAAATGACCACCAGATCTACTACTGTGGACAAGAGGACCACAGAAGAAATGGAGTAGCCTTCATAATTAATAGTAAAGTGGCTAAAGCAGTGCTTGGATACAACCCAAAAAATGATAGAATGATATCAATTCGAATTCAGAGCAAGCCATCTAACATCACAGTGATCCAAATATACGCCCCAACCACAGATACTGAAGAAGCTGAAGTAGACCAGTTCTATGAGGATCTGCAGCACCTACTGGACAACACGCCTGAAAGAGATGTTATTTTCATCACGGGAGACTGGAACGCTAAGGTGGGCAGTCAAATGACACCTGGAATTACAGGTAAGCATGGCCTGGGAGAACAAAACGAAGCAGGACATAGGCTGATAGAATTTGCCAAGACAACTCACTCTGCATAACAAACACTCTCTTCCAACAACCTAAGAGACAGCTTTATACATGGACTTCACCAGATGGACAACACTGAAATCAGCTTGACTACATCCTTTGCAGCCAAAGGTGGCGGACATCTATATGGTCGGTAAAAACAAGACCTGGAGCTGACTGTAGTTCCGATCACGAACTTCTTATTGCACAATTTAGGATCAGACTAAAGAGAGTAGGGAAGACCCACAGATCAGCTAGATATGAGCTAACTAATATTCCTAAGGAATATGCCATGGAGGTGAAGAATCGATTTAAGGGACTGGACTTAGTAGATAGGGTCCCGGAAGAACTATGGACAGAAGCTTGCAACATTGTTTAGGAGGCGGCAACAAAATATATCCCAAAGAAAGAGAAAACCAAGAAGGCAAAATGGCTGTCTTCTGAGACACTAGAAGTAGCCCAAGAAAGAAGGAAAGCAAAAGGCAACAGTGATAGGGGGAGATATGCCCAATTAAATGCAAAATTCCAGAGGTTAGCCAGAAGAGATAAGGAATTATTTTTAAACAAGCAATGCGTGGAAGTGGAAGAAGACAATAGAATAGGAAGGACAAGAGACCTCTTCCAGAAAATTAGAAACATCGGAGGTAAATTCCAGGCAAAAATGGGTGTGATCAAAAACAAAGATGGCAAGGACCTAACAGAAGAAGAAGAGATCAAGAAAAGGTGACAAGAATATACGGAAGACCTGTACAGGAAGGTAACAATATCGGGGATAGCTTTGACGGTGTGGTCAGTGAGCTAGAGCCAGACATCCTGAAGAATGAGGTTGAATGGGCCTTAAGAAGCATTGCTAATAACAAGGCAGCAGGAGATGACGGCATCCCAGCTGAACTGTTCAAAATCTTGCGAGATGATGCTGTCAAGGTAATACATGCTATATGCCAGCAAATTTGGAAAACGCAGGAATGGCCATCAGACTGGAAAAGAATCAACTTATATCCCCATACCAAAAAAGGGAAACACTAAAGAATGTTTAAACTATCGAACAGTGGCACTCATTTCACATGCCAGTAAGGCAATGCTCAAGATCCTGCAAGGTAGACTTCAGCAATTCATGGAGCGAGAATTGCCAGATGTACAAGCTGGGTTTAGAAAAGGCAGAGGAACTAGGGACCAAATTGCCAATATCCGCTGGATAATGGAAAAAGCCAGGGAGTTTCAGAAAAACATCTATTTCTGTTTGATTGACTATTCTAAAGCCTTTGACTGTGTGGACCATAACAAATTGTGGCAAGTTCTTAGTGGTATGGGTATACCAAGTCATCTTGTCTGCCTCCTGAAGAATCTGTATAACGACCAAGTAGCAACAGTAAGAACAGACCACGGAACAACGGACTGGTTTCAGATTGGGAAAGGAGTACGGCAGGGCGGTATACTCTCACCCTACCTATTCAACTTGTATGCAGAACACATCATGCGACATGCTGGGCTTGAGGAATCCAAGGCTGGAGTTAAAATCGCTGGAAGAAACATTAACAATCTCAGATATGCAGATGATACCACTTTGATGGCTGAAAGCGAAGAGGAACTGAGGAGCCTTATGATGAAGGTGAAAGAAGAAAGTGCAAAAGCTGGCTTGCAGCTAAACCTCAAAAAAACCAAGGTTATGGCAACCAGTTTGATTGATAACTGGCAAATAGAGGGAGAAAATGTAGAAGCAGTGAAAGACTTTGTATTCCTAGGTGCGAAGATTACTGCAGATGCTGACTGCAGTCAGAATCAGAAGACGCTTAATCCTTGGGAGAAGAGCAATGACCAATCTCGATAAAATAGTTAAGAGCAGAGACATCACACTGACAACAAAGGTCCGCATAGTTAAAGCAATGGTGTTCCCCGTAGTAACATATGGCTGCGAGAGCTGGACCATAAGGAAGGCTGAGAGAAGGAAGATCGATGCTTTTGAACTGTGGTGTTGGAGGAAAATTCTGAGAGTGCCTTGGACTGCAAGAAGATCAAACCAGTCCATCCTCCAGGAAATCAAGCCAGACTGCTCACTTGAGGGAATGATATTAAAGGCCAAACTGAAATACTTTGGCCACATAATGAGAAGACAGGACACCCTGGAGAAGATGCTGATGCTAGGGAGTGTGGAAGGCAAAAGGAAGAGGGGCCGACCAAGGGCAAGGTGGATGGATGATATTCTAGAGGTGACGGACTCGTCCCTGGGGGAGCTGGGGGTGTTGACGACCGACAGGAAGCTCTGTTGTGGGCTGGTCCATGAAGTCACGAAGAGTCGGAAGCGACTAAACGAATAAACAACAAACAAATATATGATCAAAGTAGGTATTGTCGGAAACAAAAATAACATTCTAGGTAAAACATTCATTTTTATCACAGAAATTCTTCCCAGCAATGACATGTAATTTCTTCCATCTTACCATGTCTGTTTTAATTTCATTCTACATCTTAACATAATTATTTTGAAACAACATAGAATTCATATTTGTCAGATTAACACATATTTTATTTTTTTCTCAGTTTTAAAACCTGTTTTATTTATCAATTCTGTTTGATCTTGTATCTTCATATTTTTGTTAACCTTTTGTCTTTTGTTTATTAATCTTAAAACCAGCTAATGCACCAAATTCTTTTAATTTTCTTATTAGTAATTCTGTCCCTTTCAGTGAATTCTCCAACACCATCTGCAAAGGTTTTCAAATTATATGTCAAAAAAGAGACATATAATTTTTACACCCATTATCCCCTCCTTACCTTATATCTCTGCTCAAAACTTCCAAAACCAATATAAACAAGTGGGGATAATGGACAACCTTGTCTTGTTCCCTTTTGAATCTCACATGGTTTTGTTAAATCTCTATCAATGATGATATGTGCTTTCTGTAGTATATATATATCGATTTTACCCATTTTATAAAATTCTCTCCAGAGTCCATATTCTCTAAAACTTTGAACAAAAAGGGCCAGTTAAGATTGTCAAATGCTTTCTCTGCATCCAAAAAGATTAATGCCGCTTGTTTTTCATTATGCTGTTCCAGATACTCTATAATATTCAATACTATTCTAACATTATCTTTCAATGTTAGATTAATGTTAATATCTAACATTATCACCTCCTCTTTGGGGGGAGATGGGCAGTAATAGAAATTTGAATAATAAATAAATAAATGTCTTCATGTATAAGTTCTTGTAAAACCATTTTCAGTCCATTTGCCAAATTCATGGTAAATAACTTATAATCACTATTCAATATTATATTGGTCTATAATTTTTAGTTAAATTTAAATCTTGTCCCTCCTTGGGTAGTAATGCAATATTAGCTTCTTTCCACGACTCTGGCATCCCATCACCTTGTAGAATAAAATTCATTGTATTCTAAAGATGTTGTAAAATCGAATCTTCAAAGCATTTATAATAAGAGCCTGGTAATCCATCTGGTCCAGGTACTTTTCCTGGTTTAATCTTTTTTATAGTCTCAGAAAGTTCCATTATTGTTACAGACCTGTTCATAATCTTTTTATGTTTATAAGCCATGGTAAATTTTGTACCCTACAAAAAGCCAAAATACTTTGTTTGCATATGTAAGTGATGAGTAAGAACAAAGGAGGGTGATGACAAACAGATAGTTCCTCTAATACCCATGAATGGTTTTAATTGTAGAATGGAAATGGGAAACTACAATGTAACTTCAGAGCGTGATCTTTTAAGAACTATACAATATTTTTTTAAGAGCAACAGAAGTCTGCTCTTAAAACTGCTCTTGGTATGTGTGATTACCTTTTGTGCCCAAAGATGTCAAATTCATATCAAGAAAACCTCTTTGAGGAGAGAATTCCAAAGTCAAAGTGCCATTCCTGAAAATATCCTATCTCCTGCCCATTTCATTTTAGTTGCAGTGGGACCTGGAAAAGGATTTCTGGGGTTGATCTTAATACACCTGACCACCTTTAAACATTCCTAGAGCTTTCTAAATTTGAAGAAGCAATCACAAGATGGATTCTACTTTGGTGTAGCTGCAAAGCTGCCATTTCTGAGCTGTTATTAGAGGGCATACTTGTGTACTATATATTAACTAGAGTATGTTAATTGATCAAGTAATTTCTGCTCAAGAGTTGTATCCAACCTGTGAATTCCAACCCTCATATGAAAACTTATGTGAAAAGCCTTGTAGGCCATGGAAACCTCTTGGGATTCAAAAGTTGTGGCCACACATTCACCCTTAGACTGCACAACTGTGCCTTTTGCAAGGGTACAGTGCTGATCTTTCATATTTCATAGTCATATTTCATGTCCCAATCAAAATAGTTTCCTCCTTGCCTTGGAAAAATAAATAATACGATTACTTGGGATGACATAGCACCCCAAGCCTGTGTTTTTAGTAGACATTAAATTTTGGTGGACATTCGTTTAAGGAAAAAAAATATAAGAATACAAATGAAAAAGCTGTCCTATAATGGTATGCATCAGTCCACCAAATGTTAAGTGACAATGGCTTATAACTTGTTTTTCCCCTGAGTTGTAGACGCAGTTCTCAAATGGTAGAAGCAGGGGTCACCATTGTGTAAGGCCGGATTAGATCCACAGGAATCTCATGTGATTTGGCCCAGAGTTACTTTCTGATGTGGCAAAAGGATTGGCAAATGGGCCTTCAGAACCTTTATCTGAATTTTGTCATGGATTTTTTTTTATTTGCTTAAAAAAATGTCCATAGCATTCTGAGGCTACTAGAGTAGATCTGAGTTTAGCTCCACAACCTAAACGTATCATTCCCCCCCCCCACATTTTAAGGGAATGTGTTGAGAGGAGGATAAGACACTAAAGTTTGAAGACCCTGCCTAGATTTAGTGCTAAACAGATGAGGGGAACATATTGTTGAGGCAATGTATGACCATAAAAATATTATCTAAGAAATGTAAGAAAACCTTTGCCAACTAGACCAGTTCCATGTCCCCATTTAGTATAATGGCCAACCAGATCTCTATGTAAATCCTGTAGCTGGACCTGAGGCCGTAACCCTGTCCTATTGTTGGTCTCAAGCAACTGCATTAGGGATCTGGTTTGCATTGCCAGAGAGAGGGAGGTGGGAGGGAGAGTGACACATCTGGTGTAGGCATGGCCTTCAGAGGTCCCAAGTCTCAGCAAACAGGAAAAGGGATTAGTCACAGTTGTAATACTATGGAGGTGTAAAAGGAGGAGCAAGCTTCCCTCATCTTGGCTCTTTAAGCAGAAGAGGACTAAAGGAAGGACAAAGGCAAACAGGTGATGTACATAGCCTGAGTAGGGAAAAGCAAATGCTAGAGAGAAAAAGAGAAGGACAGCCTAGTGACATAATTGGACTATTCTGGAGACTGGTACATAATGCTTACTTGTAGCCACTTATGGAGAAAAAGTCACTCTTGTATATTTGTGAAGGTAGAATGTGGTTCAGTCACTCTGGAAGAGAGGAAGGCAGGAAAGAGTTCATGAGTCCAACCCCTATGATGGCAGCACGTGCCTTCTGTTCTGCACAACAATTGCTTTTTTGCATACTTTATTCCATATTAATCCTGTTAATCCATGTCCTTTGTCACTATTAATGATCAGCGTGGTGGTATTGGCACAGACCAGGAGCTTGTTGATACCAGGCACACATGAAACATGTGTACTTGACATGGTAAAGCCCCCATCTGAAAGCTCTTAACAAAGACCAGCCTCAGGAAAGTGCAGAATTTTAGCACATGGTGCAGGAATAATTTCACAGGAGATTTTGTAGTGCCATCTTGAAGATCTGCAATAACTGGCTATACATATGGCCAAGGCTATTCCTTTTATCACCTCTTCCCCCTCCCCCTTGACAACAAAATGTGCCTCCATCATCCCAGTACATAGGTCTGAGGAAGTTTACATTCTCCCACCCTGTATGCTAACAGAACACTGTACTTCTTTTGCATTAATCAACAGACATGTAGGAGGGGAAAAGGAAGAGATGCTGAGATGATTAAATCTCACTCCTAACTGCTCTGTAAGCAAGCAATTGGAGAGCTGGTTGTAGAGTAATTCTAATGGAAAATGGAATGCTCATGCCATTCATTGTGTTCTCCAGTGCAATCATGCCCAAAGTGGCAAAACTCCATAACAGAGTAGCAGCTTAGAAACTTGTGGTAGGTCACACTCCTCCAAGAGCTGCATATGGGCAGTAGGTTGCGCCCATAAAATCACACTGGATGTGTAATGAATCCATAATACTTGGCACCCTTGTTTGATCTTTGCCGGCTTAATTCTCAGGAGAAAGACAGTATTTCTGAAGATTGTATCTTTTGCTGTCTCTTCACAGCTATGTATTCATGCCCAAAATGGCAGGAAATGCCAATATGTTGGAAATTGCTCCTTTGCGCATAGCCCTGAAGAGAGAGAGATGTGGACCTTCATGAAAGAAAATAAGAGTAAGTGGAATATATAAATATGTACCTATACATACGTTTGAGAGCTACAGATTTTTTTAACCTTCTGGTTCTGTCATCCCCCATCCCCATTTCCAAGGACTCATTGAAAATAATAAATGTTCCATTTATATCAGTGCCAATATAGCTTTGGCTTCCTGTAAAACATAGTGTGAAAGCAAACAGACCAAGATTAACCAAGATTTAACATTACATGAACACTAATGTAAATCTTTAATCACTTCAAGCTGGGGATTTATGTTTTGAAATGAGTATGCAAACCCTGGTTTCCTGAATCCATGATTATCACCAGAATAATACTCCCTTGAAAATGTCCATGTGCTGCAATGAAGTTTTAAATTAGCTTCCACTGATATTAATGAAAAGTACTTTACTTCATTGCAGTAGAGAGGGGATTTCTCAAGGAAGTTGGCAATGTCAGGAAGAGGAAGGTTAGCTCTGGCTTTCTCAGTAGTGGCTGCCTTTGAAAATGCCCCAGGATGTGGGGACTTAGGTCAGGTTTAGGTCAGGCTCAGGACCTGAAAAGGAGTCTGGATAAGGCAGGGTCCTGGCTGAGTTGTGCAATGGTTTCAAAGCCACATCCTCCCCATGCCTGTGAGATAATAAGTTGTTCAGAATGAGCTGCATTCCTTCTACTTCATCTGATAGAAGATGTTAGACTGGTATCTACTCTGTGTCAGACTTTAGATGCTATAGCTGAATGTGCTTTGCATGGAAGAGATCCTAGGTTCAGTCCCTGTAATCCTGAAGCAGGGCTGAGGAAGACTTCTTATCTGACATCTGAAGAATGCTGAATGAGTTTGAATAATATTCTGACTTCGTAATAAAAAGCTTTTAATGTTGCCAGGCAAACATTCCTGTTTAGAGAGATTGTATTGGTAGAATGTAAAGGTGACTCTAGCTAATCCAGCTGGTATATTCTTGCAGTTTTGGATATGCAGCAGACTTATGACATGTGGCTGAAAAAGCACAACCCTGGAAAACCTGGAGAGGGAACACCTCTAACGTCACGGGAAGGAGAGAAGCAGATCCAGATGCCCACTGACTATGCTGACATGGTAGTATCAAATACTAGATATTATTGTGATTCTTGATTATTTTACTTTGCACATGGATATTTTTTAAGGTAGTATGCTACAAAATGAAACACATGTCAGCAATTTGCATCTCATGGAGATCTTCAGTGCAGCACTATATGTGCCCAGCTGCTGCTGGATTTTGCCAGTTTTGCCATACTTTTGCTAAAGAAGATGGCACATGAAAAGAATCATCCCCAAGAGCTGTTCTCTCCATCTCTAAAGCCCAAACACAGCTGCTTGATGAGCTGATAAAATGGTTGTCAGTTCATCAACTTAGGAAGGCAGTGTGTAGAAAAAATCCTCCCTACATTTTATACTCCTGCTTTAAATCATGGTTCTTCTTCATGTGCTCTGCTGGAAATAGGGATGCTATGATCTCATTACACAGGGAGAGAAGCTTAGACCTGTCTCTCCCTATGAGCAGAGAGGTTTGGAAGAGTTTGCATGGATATGATGAGTAACTTGGGCAAGAAGATTTCTGCATGAGATAAGTGCATCAGGAGCAAGGGGAGCAGTCCTGCTGCCATCTTCAGCCAACCCAACATACCTTGTCACATATAGAACGGTTGCCTACCCTGGAATAGAAGCTTGAGGGTCATTTAATAAATTACATATGTTTTCCTAAGAAGCTCTGAAGGTCGCAGAAGCCAAAGTCAGTATATACATTGTGTAACATACATTTTCTTCATCAGTAAGATACAGAGTCAATTCATTCTATGTTCATTGGTTATATTTAAATAGAAATTGAACTAATAGGACTTTTTAAAGAAGAAACCTGCCCATGAAACAAATGTTACCCTGTTCCATCAATCTACATGTGAATTATAGCATGAAATTAGAAAATGTCTAGTAATTCATACCTATGGGGATACAGTCCAGCAGGACATGCTCAGTCAAGTACTTATATTAAATGATCAAGTGGGGTCCTAAGTGTTTTTCCATCCCTAAGAAACAACTACTTTGGCAGTAGAAAATCTTTAGTTGATGCTCAGTTAGTGCTATTTAACAAAATATGTATGAATCCTCCAAAGAACAGTGGGTTTAGCCATGGAAGAGTAGATTTTATTGGACAATAAAGGGCTTCCTTTCTAAGCCTTTCTTAGAGCAGTTATCAATGCAACCTAGTGAAGGTATAGGACTGTATTCTCTTGTTCCCTGGTGGTTAGATGGGTTACCACTGCTGGCTTTGTGGAAAGAACAGCAACAGTAAGAAGCAGTGGCAGCAGCACATCCAGTCTGAGAAGCATAAAGAGAAAGTCTTCACATCTGACAATGACTCCAGCTGCTGGAATTACCGTTTCCCAATGGGAGAGTTCCGGCTGTGTGAAAGGTATGACACACAACATTTTCCCTTTTTCAGGTCATGCACTCCTGGTGAGTAGGGAGAGCGTGTGAAATTCCTGTGTAACTACAGTTTAAAGGAAATTGTCTCTGCTAAGTTTGTGGCTCACATTCAGATATCTTTGCATGGCAGCAGATAAGCCTTTAAATCAGTAGTTTTCTCAGCCTTGGTAACTTTAAGATATATGGATGTCAACTCCCAGAATTCCCCAGCATGCTGGCTGGGGAATTCTGGGAGCTGAAATCCATACATCTTAAAAGTTGCCAAGGTTGAGAAACACTGATTTAAAAATAGAATTTTTGTTGCTGGATGTACATTGTACAAAGATGGGCTTAAACATGCATTCAGGTATAATGTGCTCGTGTCATTGTTTACCAACTAAAGAAATAGAGGATTTTAAGCAAGTTAGTACATTGTGTTCTTACAGTTGATACAGGAACTGTGTTTATTCATTTCAGAATCTCTAAAATCTTGCTCAATAGTTTCTTTCTTCTACCATTCACTCTTTAGTTAGTCCTCATAACTGATACACCTATTTTCTGGTTGTTCATTTAAAGGTGGCCATTGTGTTGGCAGAACATTGTTGCTACTGATCCAGATTCCACTTGTGCTAGAAACTGATCTGGACTGTTTGCTAAAAAATCTGTCCCTTTCACACTGTGGGCCCTGTGGCTTTAGGGAAAGATCTTTTTGTAATTCGAAATTAACCTTCTGACTTCACATACTAGAGAATTAAAAGAAGAAACATTCCTATTAAAAAATTGACCGTTGTGTGCTGCCCTCCTACAGGTTCCAGAAGACAAAAGGCTGTCCTGAAGGAGAGAAGTGTCGCTTTGCTCATGGACAAGATGAGTTGACAGAATGGCTTGATCGCAGGGAAGTAATGAAGCAGAAACTGGCTAAAGCCCGGAAGGATATGCTGCTGTGTCCTCGAGATGATGACTTTGGCAAATACAACTTTCTATTACGAGATAGTATATAATTTGTGGCTGGTGGGGGAAACAAGCAAACTTTTCAGAACTGGAGTAAGATGAAGCTGGGGCAGTTACAAAGAGACTGATAATTGTTCCAATACCGTGGCTTTGATTGTAAGATAATCGAAATGATTCACTGATGTTGAATGGAATTAAGGATTGAATCATCTGTAGCCAGTGGACACAATACTTCCTATCATTTTGTTTTCCAGATTTTTTCAGTCTATTACCAACGTCTTTTTCTCTTTTTCTTTCGTAAAAGAGAAGATGTTTCTCTTTTTATTTTTTAATTTCCCAACATCCAGCTTCTTATCTTGAGTATTTAATTTTTGATGGGATATTGTAGTGTTACAGAAGCAAGCATAGAAAGAGGAGAAGTATCAAAGATGCAGGGTTTTGTTCAGGGTAGATGCAGTGTGCTGGGTCTTCATGGTCACAAACCACAGTGTTGAAATTAACAATACAAAATGTTAAATGTGAATAAGATATTAGCTTCCCCCAATTCAATCTGGTTCTAAAATGTTCAGATTATTCTAGTGGTTGCTTTTAAATAGTAGCAAAAGTATTTTACTATTTCATACTACTAAATAGTAGTAAAAAAAATAATAGTAAAGAATATCTCTTTTTCTCCTTATACCCAGAATTCCATAACAGATGAAAGAGGACAAAGAATTTTAATCCTGTCACATGCCATTAGAAAAGCTATTAGCTGTCTTTGAAAGCAATTATTTTTTCATATTAAAGATTGCCTAAAAAGCAAATAGATAACTATTGATTGATTTAGGCCTCATATGAATGTATATGAGTTAAAGATAACTTTTATTTCTGATGGTGTGTCACAACAGTTAATTTTTGCTTCTTCACAGAGAACTGTAAAGATATCTGAGGATTTGCATGCACAAGAAAATGTTAATATTTGGATTTCTGCAGAGAACCTATTGGTTTATTGAAAAAGAATTTCCACTGTACTTAAGTATTTTCTGTAGTAGGTACAATTTTGGTCACTACGAAAAAACAGTAATGATGGAAATGAGAAAAAAGGATTTAGTTTGTTATCCAGAAGTGAATTTTATAAATCTGATTAAGCCAAAGAATCAGGTTTGTAAACTTTCTTTGGCATTAATAATTTACCACTAATTACAAAAGTATCTTAGTAATTTTGGTCTCAAGGAGCAAAAAATAAAATAAATATTTTCAAAAGAAATTTTAAAAATTCATCTGTTTAATTTAAATTGCTAATAAAGAGACTAGAGTTTCCTTACAATTAAATTTCATATCTCAAACTAACAGAATTTAAATATAAGACTAGAAAGTTAAGTTTCTATCCCTTCTCTTAAAACTCCTCTAAACCAATAATATTTAATGTACCTCTGAAAAGAACTTCAAGAGGCTATAATCTAGAGCATTTTTGCTAGGAAATGTCCCACTAGGTCAGTGGTACTTATTTGAGCAGTACAGTGAAGAAAAAAAAAAAAAAAAAGATGATAAGTAACATTTCACAGAATTATTATAACAAGCTGCAGAAAAAATGTTATGGTGTTTAATGTGATATGAGGAAACAAATGATTCATAATATATGGATTTTGCTGCTGTAAACAAAAAACCCACAGCATTTGTGGTACAGTTATCTTTACTGGTCTGGTGGGGAAATACAAGTATGTTTAGGGATATACGGTGCTATAAAATTGACTTTTATATTTTTGCAAAGTGGATGAAGGCATGGTGTGATCTGAATGTGAAGGTTTCATGTAAAGATATCTATCTAAAATATGGCTTGCTTATATCAAATCCTTTTCTCTCTTCCTTAATGAAGAGTGAATGTTGTAGAATGTTATACCTTTCTCCTATTGGTAATATCAGTCAAGATGATCTATCCTTGCTCATATGAAGAAGAAGAAAATGATTATCAGTTTATAATGATTATAAAGGGAAATGCAGTTAGGGAGTATATAATGTCAATCTTTTTCTGCTATTAATTGATGGTAGATGGATTATTGACTCACTCTTGCCTGAACTTTTACCCTTAATTATCCATTTCTGCCCATCACAAAAATTAGCCTAAGATCATCTGTTCCCTGTATAAAAGCAAGTATTTTTGGTTTATTTTAATAGTGCAAAGACCATTTTTTTCTGAGAAGCAGGTGTGGATGCTTTTTGCTGAGTTTTGAAGAAGAATATTTTAGCACCATTCAACCTGGTGCCTTCCAGATGTGTTAGATTGCTACCCCCATTGTAAACACTGAACATGGTAATTGTGCTGGCCTGCAATGAAGGGAATTGTCTATTATAACTAGAGGGTGCCAGATTGGGGGAATGTGTGTACGAGATAGAGAATCTTTGAATTGCAAAACCTTTTAGAAGTAGTTAGGTTCCATGATAGTCATCCTTTTGTGGAACCCATACATACCTGGGTTGAAAATTGTTTGAACCAGCCCCCCAGCACCCGTTTGATTGTTATGAAGCTTGTAACAAGACTTCAAATTCTGTTACAGTCTATGCTTTCCATTATCCTAGAAGCTGATTTTTATAAAAGGAGTGGTCTTTGTCTCCTGCCTCCTTAATTAAATACTGTAGTCTTAATTATTGATTCTGGATTAAGCAAACTCACAGGACCCCAGTTGCAATTAAATGAGCCAGGTGCACCCCCTCTTCCCATGCACAGATGTGTTGAGTAAGTTACACAGTACACTATTATGTTTTCAATTTGTTGGTCCTATTTCTTTAAGAAAAATGGAGGTAAATAAGAGATGGATGCTTAAAATTCTAAACTGTCTGCTGCGTCTAGAAATATAATTATAACATATGCTGTGTCAATACAAGATATGTGCATTTATTTAGATTACAGAGCTAAATAAAATGTTTCCTTTAAAAAAAGTAATTAAAACTAGTTGCAGCCTTTTTTTACCGTCATCAGTACAGCTGTGCTGCAGGACAAAAAGGCTTGTGGATTATGATGTTAGAGCACGGTGGGCGCGTGTATTTCTGGGCATTGCAGTGGAAATTTTCATTTTTTTTTTTCCTGATATGATAACCTGGTATGTGGTGTTGCAGTATTTTGTTACCAGACTTGTTCTAGTGTGTATATATGTATTCCTTTCATAAGACATATATACACTGGTATTAAATATATCACTCTATATAATACTATATATGTGTGTGGTATTGAAGGAATCTTTTATTGAGAGTTAAGAAAAAGGACTCAAGCCAGGGAATATAGCATCTCTCATTGAAAGAAAGATGTTGGGAGGGGAGGCATATTTCTCTGGGATTAAATAAAGCATTGTATAAGGATTAGTATCCCAGTCAGTCATGAATTTACCATTTTGTAAAAAGCCTGTAAGTCTGATCCATAGAAATAAATGATCAGCTAAAGATTAAAGAAAAGCTGTTTATTGTTTTGAGGATGGAGATACTGGGCAGGGGTAGGGGACTCTCTTGACCTTTTGTTTCTTTTTCCTTTGTCATCTCAGAGGTTACAGGATCATCAGTTTCTGCTATGTTACATCTTGCTGCATCCTGCAGCCCTAAGTCCAGTGCTCTGAACAACTGAATTAAAACAAGAACAACAGGATATAGTTGACTACAAGTTAATAGGTAGGCTGGGAAGGGGAGGATTTTCAGAAAGCGTTTTGGGAGTGATGAAATTTTGTCATTGGTTGTATTTATGAATAAATACAAAGTGTGCTTCGTATTGGAAATCTTGGAATGCCCTATTCTTTATATAAAAGAAGAGTGATTGCCTTATGAGTTGCCAAAGAGAAAAAAGCTGGTAGGCTCCTTTCCCAGACCCTGAAAATCAAGCAAGGGTAAGTCTGAATGGGATGCTGGTTAAACAAGCTTTCCACCAGACTGTCTGTTAGAAATGCAATCAGAGAGGAAAGCAAATGAAGGGAGATGCTCTGTTTCTAAGCTGGGTTTGTAATAAGCTTGAGAGTCCTTCAAAATATCTCTGTATTAATATATTTTAAGAATACCACGCTTTACTATTAAAGAGTAATTAATAGTACCTTTCACAAGGTCCAGTAATCAAATAATACTGTAGATGTTCTAATAACATTCTTGTTCTTAACAAATTTGTTTCTTTTAGCCTTTGTAATAGAAAATAAAAGTGTGCACTTTAAACCTTCACCCTGTGCTTTGTATATTGATGTTACCCTTGAAGTAAAAATGTTAGCATTGCCCTCAGTCTCTTATCCAGTATATATTGAACATAACTCATATATGCTAATGACCAACGACGTGACCAGTATGTGGCAGTAGGTAGCTACAGTTTTGTTTGTTGTGGGCCAGTTATTTCATTTCTATTGGGGTCAGTCTAAGTTTTGCTAGATCTTCTTCCACATGCTTCAGCCAAGTTTTCTTTGGAGCTGATCACAACCACTGGGCATGATTTCCAGAACAATTGATAAGGAAGTCAGCATAGCGCCATGCGGCAGATGTGTCTGAAGTACTATGTTCAACACACCTGAATTTCATCAGCTACCATAGACTGGTTGCAACATCTTTTTTTTAATCATTCCATTTTGTATTTTATCATAAATTGAAATTCCTAATATTTGGAGTAGGCAGCGCATTTGGAAAACTTTGAGATTTTTTTTCCCCCAAATCATGCTGAAGCAAAGGTGGGTGGCATATTAGTTTAATAAATAAATAATAAAGTCTAAGTTTCTGCATCATATGGCAGCATTGGGAATATTAATTATTGATAGATGCACATTTTGGTAGCAATATTTATGCTGCTTTTTTGCCAAAGGCGCACATCAATGTTCTGAAAGCTAAGGCGGCTTTTTATTGTGATTATTGTTCTTGGACAATTGAGCCAAATTATTTAAATAGTTAGTTTGTTCAAGCAGAACTCCATCGAAGTAGATGGTTGCCCAAGAGCCATCAGTTGTGATTACCTTGGTCTTGTTGGTTAAACCATTGGATACATAACTTATTTTGAGTAGGTTGTCATGGTCTTCTTTTTCACTGTCTGCCCAAGTCATGCTGCAGTCAGATCTGTGATGAATTCATCTTGTCCAAATTTCACCCCATGTTGACCAGCAAAAGCTACCCACATGACTGCATTGATCACAGTGTTGAACAGCAAGAGAGATTAAGTCCACCTGCAGGCAACTACAGCTGGTCCCAAGTCTGGATAGAAGAGGAGGGTTGGTCCCCTGCTGAAGGACCACAAAAGCAGGCATGTACCTTACATATATTAATAATATGAAACATGAGCAGATGCAATCTGACTATGATACAAAGGTGGGCTGGTGCCTTCTTTATCTTAAATCTTTTGTAGCATACCATTGGTCGTCTTGCAACACCTGTGATGTTGCTACTCTTCCTTGGACATGCATTTGGACAGTGCTTTTAATTACAGTACATGACTGTTAGTCCCTTCCATGGACCTCATTACATTGGTATTGCTTTGAAAACCAATCATGCCATTGCTGCTCAGTACCAGTCCTTGGGAACAGAAGCTGAAAAGTGCTGAACACTCACATCTTGTCTCAAGTCCATGAGAACAGAAAGCTAAACTAGATTGGCCTTTGGTTGGAGCCAGAACTTATTTACAGGCCAAAAGTCTTCTGGCTCTTTGAAGTGTAATGCATTTTATTATTGTATTTATTAGATCAATGAAGTGAGTTGCAGAGAGAGGGACTCTTTATATAATAGTTGCTAGTAAGCAGGGGGAATGGAGAGGAAAGTCATCTTTCATACTCTTTCCCTCCCCCCACTTTTCTTTCTTAACCACCCCCACCTCCGGGTAACAACCCTGAGAACATAAAATGTCCTCTCTCTCAACTTCATTTTGTATGTCTGAAGAACTGGTCTGAAATCAACTTAATTCCCATCCCTACAAGTTTCTGGCTGAGGAGCATGAAAGAAGGGTGGTGAATATTCAGTTAATAGTGGGAAAATTGAGTGGTATTATGGAGTTGTGGGGGGAAGACCCTTCTTTTTGACTGTCAGATATGGATATAACCCATTTAATCCATTGCTGAAGTGGAAGATGTACAAGGCTTTCAAAAATTCTTCCTCTTTTAAGAAGGGAAATTACAGGGTTACACTGATACAGCTATGGAAAGTGATGCTTGTTGATCACTTGTCACATGCGCTGCTAAAGGGTACTTGCAACAATCATGCAACCACATTCCTCACATCCCACTCAGAAAAAGGGGTATTGAAGTGAGGGGAAAAACAATCCAGCCTTAGTCACTAGCCACATTGCCAAGCCTTACTGAGAAGTCTCATGCTGCCTCATGACATAAGGCTTCTTAGCTCTCAGTTGCCCTATGGCTGCAGAAAGTGATCATGAAGATGAACTGTCATTGGTCAGAGAGCCAAGGGAAGTTTTATCTATACAAGAACATTTGTTTGTTTGTTTAAAGGGGTCATTAGTTGCTCCAATCACAATTGATTCTGAGCAACATAACATTCTCCCTCTAATTCAGATCAAAACAAAATACAGTTGAAAAGTCAAAACCATAAAATGTATAAGACCACGGGAGTAGTTACAATCCCTCCCCCCCACCCCAATATTTCTGTTAGTAGAGGGACAAGCATCTTACTTAATCTCATAGGACTTGTATGTGTTGCAGATGCTGGGAAAGCCTTTAGCCCAGGAGAGGTCAAAAAAGTCACACACCAAGCATTCTATAAAAATAATTTATTTACAGAAAGCAAAAACAAAAACAAAACATTTAAAGGACTTAGCTCTCATTGAGAGCTACCTGGCTTGCTACATGCCGGCAGTGAGAGAAAGAGGAAGAGAGAAGACAAGTCCGGGCAGGTCCTCCCCCCAGGCTATTTTGCATGAAGCACGTGAGAGGAAACAATCAAATGCAACCCCTTCACCTGGCCAAAATGATTTGTTACAATAGCAGTCTTAATCTATTAGTAGGAAAACCTCAACACTCCCCTTTTTACACTACAGATTAAGATGCATAACCAATCTTCTCTGACACCTTTATATGTCTTTCCATTCACATTACCATTATCTCCCCTTTGGTTTAACAGAAAGTTACCATTTTTCTTCCTGTGTTTTTTTCAAACCTAGGTAATTGGTCACAACTCCAAGGCTTTTTAATATGAAATGGCTTTTTATGCAGGCTTCAAAATCAAGCCTTTGTTTTTCTGTTGATGTGAATAGCAGCAAATCATCAACATAAATGCACAGATACATACAGCCTTGTTTGTCGTCCTTCATATATACACAGGGATCTGCTTTTCCTTTTTCAAAACCAAAATTCTGCAGTTTTTCATCTACTTTTTGGTTCCAGGATCTAGCAGCTTGTTTTAACCCATAGATTGACTTCTGCAGTTCACAGACTAGATTCTCCCCTTTTTCATAGCCAGGGGGTTGCTGCATGTATAATCTGTGGTCTAAATCACCATAGAGAAATGCAGTTTGAATGTCATAGTGGTTAACTGACATTCCCTTGAGTGCAGCAACTTTTAACAGTAATCTAATTGATTCACCTTTAGTAACTGGTGCAAAAGTCTTGTCAAAGTCTAAATCTTTCCTTTGAGTGAACCCTTTTGCAACCAACCTTGCTTTATATTTTTGGATTTTGCCATCAGCATCCCTTTTCAGTTTGAAAACCCACCTACAACCCAGACAGCGTTCATTGGGAGGTAGATTTACCAGTTTCCATGTTTTATTTTCTTTCAAGGATGCTAACTCCTGTTGCATGGCAGAATGCCAATTTTGTGCAATCTCAGGTGGTAAAGCATTCACTTGTTCTAAAGACTCAGGTTCTGTGAATATGTGAAAAGCCTTTACTGTTTCAGCCTGAAAAC
Organism: Candoia aspera; assembly: GCF_035149785.1. Classification (NCBI taxonomy): domain Eukaryota; kingdom Metazoa; phylum Chordata; class Lepidosauria; order Squamata; family Candoiidae; genus Candoia; species Candoia aspera. Next base: position 31,084,690 of record NC_086159.1, read on the forward strand.
GTGATGGAGGAACGCCTTTATTACTCCTCTGAGATCTGCGAGGTAATACAGGGCTTAAATTTTGACTCCTATCACTTTCCTGAGAAGCATCTGTCTCATCAGACAGATCTTCAGTTTGCTTTTCTGGTTTAATGTCCTCATCAGGCAAAAGATCACCATCAGCAAGTCCTTGCTGTTCTCTTGTGGTGGTCAGTTCAACTGGAGAGCTAGAATTTAATCTCCCCCAGTTTTGTTCAGCAAAAGAAGCGCTTTTGCTAATTATTAATTTCTCTCCCATTATGAACCTGTAGCTCCTCTGGCTTTGTTCATAGCCAACAAAGATGGCTTTCTTTGTTGTGGGGCCTCCTTTCCTTCTCTGCTGTTTTGGAATGTGAACCCATGCAGTGCTACCAAACACTCTAAGATGGCTTACCTTTGGTTTCACACCATAAAACAAATGGAATGGAGTGTCCTGAATCATAGAGTTATACAACCTGTTCTGAACATAACAAGCAGTCGATAAAGCTTCTCCCCAGAACTTAAAACATAATCGTGAATCTTTTAACATGCATTCCATCGCATTTTGCAAGGTTCTGCCCTTTCTTTCAGCAACACCATTTTGCTGAGGGGTGTACGGGTTAGAAAGAATTTGTTCTATCCCTTTTTCCACTAGGAACCTTCTGAATTTGTGAGAAAGGTATTCTCCTCCTCTATCACATTGGAGTGCAGATACAGGCCTAGGGAATTTTCCATTTGCCCATGTCACAAAACTTTTAAATTTCTCAAATGCCTCATCTTTATGTTTTAAGATGTAGATAAATGTGTATCTTGAGAAATCATCAATGATGGTCATTGCATACCTTGCTTGTCCAAGACTTGGAGCAAAAGGACCAATAATGTCAGAGTGTACAATTTCCAAAGGTCTAGTTGTAACTCTGTCACTGTGCTTACTCACAGGATCTTTCAGTGTTTTGCATTCTTTGCAAACTACACAATCTAAGTATTTATCACAGGGTTTTATCTTTAGGTCAGCACACAGCTGTGGCATTTGTGCTATATACTTGATATTAGCATGACCAAATCTCCTGTGCATCAGGTGTACACATTGGTCATGATATGGTGTGTTGCCAACTGCAGCCTTGCAGCTTGGCTTCCTTGCATTTTGCACAATGTACAAGGAGTCTTTTAACATACCAGTAGCACACAATTTCCCATTTTTACGTATCTCACAACCATTTTTCTTAAATGTTATGATATACCCTGTTGCAGCCAATTGTGCCACAGATAAAAGGTTTGATTGTAAATTTGGCACATACAACACACCTTTTACAGTTTCTCCTAAGCAGGATAAATACAAGTCACCTTGTCCCATAATTTTGGTCACAGACCCATCAGCCAAAGATACACTTTGTCTTTCAGTTTTAGACAGTGACACAAAAGAGCTTTTACAATTACATAAATGACAACTGGCCCCAGAATCTAACACCCATACATCAGAATTACCCTTCTCAGCAACCTGTGCAATTTGGGTTGTCTGAAGAGCCTTCTTCTGTGTTGCCCTTGTGTTCTTCTGCTCTGTCTTTCTACTCTTGGGTCTCAAGGCACAGTCTTTCTGCAAATGTCCAGCTGAACCACAAGTGAAGCATCTCTGGCTTGCTAGAGCTGTGGCCTCAGGTTCCTTTCCCTTCTTTTCCCTCATTTTCTGGTCTTGCAGCTTTCCAGAAGAGATGGGGGGGAATCTTTCCTCTCTCTTCTCCCATTCAGCGAGTAAGCGCTGTGTAACATACGATGGGGTGAGGTCTGCTTCAGGCATAGCCTCCAGGGTACAAATCAGCGTGTCCCACGTTTCATTTAGTGAGGACAGGAGGATATAGGATTTTGTGAGAGGTGTAAATTCCATTCCTCTCTCCTGCAACTCAACAAACAGCTGCTGAATAAAATGCAGGTGCTCAGGAAGGCTATCTCCTTCTGCAAGGTAGGCTCTGTACAGCTTTTTCGTCAGAGTAACTTTACTCCCTGCTGTTGCCTTTACATATAAGTCTCTCAAAGCGTCCCAAAGTTGCTTTGCAGACTGCATGCCTCGCACGTGGACTAGCTGATTGTCCTCAACTCCCAAGATAATGGTGGCTCTAGCCCGCTCATCCTGTCTCAGCCATTCAGCATTGGGATTTTGGGGGGTTTGCTCACCAATTGGCAGCCAAAGATTCTCTCTGCGAAGATACATTTCCATCTTCAGGGCCCAATTCAAATAGTTGGTCTCTGATAGGCGCTCCAGAGGCATCGCTGAGGGCTGGGAGGCAGCCATGGCTTCTTCCTTCTTTTGCAAGTCACCTCAGCTAGCTTCTAAGTCCTGCAGACCGGCAGTTGCTGGAAAATCTCCAGGTGGCTCCAAAGAAAATCTTCACAGGTCTTTGCTACCTGCCTTTAAATTGTGCATGAGGTGTGGAGCTGACCTCTCTTTTCTCTCTGGGTTTTACTGCGTTGTTTACTGGGCACATAACCTGTTGCAGATGCTGGGAAAGCCTTTAGCCCAGGAGAGGTCAAAAAAGTCACACACCAAGCATTCTATAAAAATAATTTATTTACAGAAAGCAAAAACAAAAACAAAACATTTAAAGGACTTAGCTCTCATTGAGAGCTACCTGGCTTGCTACATGCCGGCAGTGAGAGAAAGAGGAAGAGAGAAGACAAGTCCGGGCAGGTCCTCCCCCCAGGCTATTTTGCATGAAGCACGTGAGAGGAAACAATCAAATGCAACCCCTTCACCTGGCCAAAATGATTTGTTACAATAGCAGTCTTAATCTATTAGTAGGAAAACCTCAACAGTATGAACAGCTACATCTTTATAGGTTTTCTAAATGCCACCAGGGAAGGGCCATTCAAATGTGTTTGGGGGGACACTGTTCCAAAGGAGGAGGGCTGGAATAAAGACATGCTTCCATGGCCCCTGTAGATGACATACCCTGAATGTGGGAATGTGGAGAGAACCTGCCCTATTTAACCTTACCAGGCCAGCAGATGTTATTGGAAGAAGGTGGTCCTGCATATATTCAAACCTTGATCCATGCATGGCTTTAAAGGTGATAATTGGCATATTAAATTGCACTTTGAAGCAAAGCAGTAACCAAATCAGCTCCTAAAATAGCAGTGCTATAAGGGTGCAATGAGAAGGCTGCTGCATTTTAGACTAGACATAGCTTCCAAATGCTTCTCGAGGGCAGCCCTGTGTAGAGTACACTGCAGTAGTCAGTGTGACTAGTCAACTCAGAGGTGACTAAAGCATGAGTGGCTATGAGCAAAGCCTCCCATTCCAGAAGAGGCCACAACTGGCATACTAGATGGAGCTGTGTGAAGGCTCCATGAGAAAATGTTCATTTTTGAGCTTTTCAATCTCTAAATTAACTGGCATGCTACTTTGTGTGTTCTTAACCTCATCCAAATGCTTAAGATAGTAATGAATTAGTCATATTTGGCAAAGTGCAGACTTAAATGTGTCCAAGTCTCTAGCAACTCTGCTTTCTTTTTACTTTCAATAGGTTTTTAGATTCTTCAAATAATAGTTTTCCAGCTGGTAATACTCTCAGAGTTCTCTTGCTGTATTTTTTTCTGGTTTTCTACTACAAAAAGTTACCATTAGCTTCCCTTTGTTATGTGACTTTGGTATTAATTTTGTGAAACGTAAGAAGTGCCACTTGCTTTTTACTTAAACTTATCTTCTTTCTGCCCAAAGATAGCTATTAATATATCATGCAAAGTGTGCTCAGAAGAAAGTGGTAATCATTCTGGTTAGAGCAAAGATAAAGTTTGGTTTTGAACATGTGAGAAGTAAAGATCCAAGTTTAAATCCCTACTTGGACACAGACATCTGGTGCTAGCCTCCAGCAACTCAATATTTTTGAGTCAGTCCTAGTTCACTGTTGTTTTTACAAAAAGAAATGTGTTTATTTAAACAAAAGGTGCTAGAGATCAGGTCTGTCCTGCCAGTCCTGATGCCATGTATAAGATGGGTGGAAGCTACGTAAAGAAATGCATTCTAAACATATTTGGAAGCACATAAATTATTATTTCACATGTTCTAAAATGGAGCTCTCTTTTCAAAATTACTTCAAAGGTTAATCCTTGATTGGTATAAAAGCAGTAGAATCTTTTTCTAATTTGGTGCTTTCTACTATTTTTTTCTGTTATTCTCTATTATTCCCCTAGCTACCTATTATAACATTGCCACCTTTTTTTAGCAAAAGGGTTGTGAAAGATTAAAGTTCCTTGAACTTGGGATAGCCTAAAAACCGGTTGTGATAAATATTTCAGAACAGGAGCTCTGCTCTAGAAGAAGTCGTCTAGCCTTCTTCAAAAGACAGCCTTAGTCTTTCAATATCTTCCATTAAGAATCTCTCTCCTTACCACCACCACCCTTGTTACTGTTTTTTTCCTTCTATCTCTGTTATATATTGATTAAGCAATTATGTATTTAGTCATTATAGGAGCAACTGGACAGTTCTTTTGTTTATTCCCTGGAGACAACAGCTCTCTTCATTTTTGAAACAATTTAGGAGTGGTACACCCAGAAGCGTGAAAGGAGTAAGAGAGGTAGGGCAGAGATCTCACATATAGGGCCTCCAGGCTGAAGAAAGATTATGGAAAAGACTAAGAGGAGAGATGCCGAGGAGAAGCTGGGGCTTGTTTGCATTGGTTCTGAGTAACCTGGTTCTGAATGCAGGATGAGATTGCAACCTAAGATGTTTTGTCTGTAATTGTAAATTGTATTTGCACTGACAAAACATTGTCCTTTTTAAAATTCAAAGGCAAAAATGGTTTAAATTAGTAGGTTTAAGTGATCACTGTTCATTATTGTCATGTTCCCCGTTGCAAGGCATAAGTGCATCACAACGGGGAACATGCACATTCAGGAAAGAGGAAGTGATAACCATTATCCTTTAAACACACACATCATCCCTTAAGCACCCAAACCCATAAATAAATCAACAGGACAAATGAACCGCACCTCGGAAAGGATCTGGAAACCATTAACAGATCGGGAGAACTCCCACCCATTACCCCGAGGGACGCACCTGCACCGGACGAAGACGAGACAAAGGGGAACGTCGGAGATCGCCCGAATCGCCCATCGTCGGACCCATACCAACGCTAATCACCCATCCGGACCTGGCTTGGGGGACAATAGGGGGTGGAGGAGAACAAGGTCCGCCACCGGGGTATAAACAGGAGACCCTGATACCACACCCGCATTCCCGTCTTTTTCTCCGCATGCATTCTGTTTCAATAAACCCGGAAATCCTTAAACCCTTTAAGTGAGTCCGCATTTTATTTGGAGCAAGGCTGCCCTGACAATTATATACCAAGATAAAACCTTAGGAATAAAGCCATAACTGAGGGACTTTCTAACAGCAAGACCAAATTTAAATTAAAAAGCTACTGGATGCTTCCGTAATAAAAAATATGTTTCCCAACAAGTCACTCTCCTGAAAGCATAATACAAGACTTAGTCATTATTTTTGTCTTCAGCCACAATCTGGGGGTTCTCTCCCTCCCGGTCTACAGCGGTAAAGGGGCTTCATCTAGCCTCAAGACTGGCTTCAGTCTTGTGACAGATTCTGGTAACAGGTCAAAGCTCATCCAGTTCCTTCAACTTTAATTTAGGGATTGTGTGGAGAACAGATCACATTTTAGGTAATATTTATGCAGAAATATTGAAAATTCAAAATGGTTCACAAATTTTTAAGCATCACTGTACATGTGTAGATGACATGACAACTAAGTAGATACATAATTCAAAGAATACTCATCAATGGTAACTCCTCAAACCAGGGTGAGATATTAAGTGGGGTACTGCAAGAATCAGGTTTAGTCCTTTTCAACATCATTAAATAATGGCTTCAATAAACAGATAAATAGTGATTATCACATTTGCAGCCAATATAATTTACTCTGATCAGACTGGATTTGTGTCAAAGAGATACATGAGAGGTATTGATAATTTAAATCAGAAAAAAAAGTGGCTATATTTTTTCTTGATGTGGAGAAAGCTTTTGATAATTTGGTGTAGACATCCACAGAGATGACTTTGGAGAAACTTTGCAGACATGGTTACAACAACATGTACAAAAACACGCTTTAATCCTGGAAAACAAACATTAGGAAGAAACTTAGACAGGCTCTGCCCAGATTCCCTGAAGGTATAAAAAGGAGGGAAGGGAAAACCCAGCCAGGCTTTCAATATTCTGTTACTACAGCCCAGTGTTTTTCAACCTTGGCAACTTTAAGATGCTGGCTGTGGAATTTTGGGAGTTGAAGTCCACACATCTTAAAGTTGCCAAGGCTGAAAAAAAACTGCTATAGCCTGTATCAATAAATATAGTTCCAGTCAAACTTATGGAGTCAGTTTCCTGGCCTGGTTTACCCTGGGGGGGGGGGGGTGTTGGGATTTGGGATTTGGAATAGCCTTTTATATTAATAAACCTGAAGAAGATGAATTGTGGATTGAATTTTCTGTCTTGAACACAGAGTATTTATAATGAACAAGAAGTGTAAGTGGATTTCTATCACAAAAATGTATTATTATGTAAGGGGAAGGAAAAGATTGACCCCCCTCTTACCTGTTTTTATTGGCATTAGAACCACTGGCAAGGAAGAAATGGCAAAAAAGTAAAACTTCAGGAGTCAAATTAAGAGCATACATTAAAATTATATACTGATGATGTACTTACAGTTACTCATCCCAGGTTTCCTTAGAATCAACAATGGAAAATACACAATAATACAGTATCAGGATTCCAGATCAATAAAAATAAGGTACAGATTATGACCTGGCATATCTGAAGAAGTCAAATCAAATCAAATCATATTTACTCAGTCAATGACCAGCAAAATTTAAAAGGAGAAAAGCAAAGTAAAACAAAAAAAAATGCAATAATATACTACTGACTAATAAGAGATATTTATTTATTTTATTTTATAAATTTGTTCACCGCCCATCTCCCCCTCATGGTGGGACTCTGGGCGGTTTACAATAAAACAGGATTAAAATAATAATATAGCATTCACTCTGCTATTACTATATTAATACATTTGTTACCTTAGAGGTATGAGCCTAGATCATTAGGAATTATAAAATAAAAGTAAAAATATATATCCCCTGACAATTTATTAAGATATTTCAAATTTAAAAGTATTTTTTAAAACGGAGTTATTTCTTTGTCTGGTTTTGTCTTATTTTCATTGCAGCAACACAGAATTTGGCAACTGTACACTTAATGTATGGTTTTAGATCCTGAAGTAGATAGTTCACATAAAAATTATCTGGATACCCAGGGCATTTATCTATTGGGAGCAAAATGTAGATTGACCTGATACCCCTGTAAAATTTACAGTGAAGCAGTTCATGTGAGATGGTTTCTACTTCCTTTTCATCACATGGGCAGATACGCTCAGCTATAGGGACTTTGTTATACCTGCCTTGGAGTAATGCAGATGGCAGAATACTGAATCTAACTTTGAAGAATGCGATTCTCAACTTAGGGAAGGTTAGGTTTAGCAAATAGCTTGCTGGTTCCCACATGCCCCTGTTTATCCAAATTCTGTTATGTTGTGGGAGCCTGTTAACTTCATTCTGGAACTCCATGTCCCTTATTCTTTGGATGACTAGTTGTTTGGCTTGGTCGTATCCTAATGATACTAAGAATAGTGGAGAGAGTCCATACAAAGTCAGCTTATATTCTACTGCCTGCTTCCAGGGTGAAGAGAAGTTATCTATTAGAACTAGAGGGGTTAAACCAACTGGGAAAAATTGGATTTTTAGCCAATAATTTATCATCAACTTCCAGGCCCTCACCTGAATTGGCGGCATTCCTGTCTCAAGCCTTAACTGGGCATTTGATGCGCCATTGGGTGCAGCTAGAGCTGATCACAGGAATTTTATTTGCACTGTTTCCTGCGGCACCTTCTTTACATAAATTCCTATTTGTGCCGCATAAAGAAGTTGAGCCAGTGTTTTGGCCTCAAAAAGTTTTAAAGCTGCAGGTACTAATTGATTCGATATCTGAAAAAGAACAGCATCTGAAACAAACAACAGGGTTTAATACTAGTGCTTAATTGAACAAATACTTAGGAATTTACTTAACTAGAAACTATAAAGACTTACCATTATTATTATCAACAATCTGGAAAAATATAATGGCTGATATTTAAGATGGAAAAAGCTAAATCTATCTTGACTAGAAAGAATAGCAATACAAATGAATTACCTTACCAAGCATTATTTCTGTATTCCAAATAATCCCAATAAGAATTGAAGAAAAAACATTTAATGAATGACAAAGACAAATGAATAACTTCATTTGGTCAGACAAAATACTGAGGATCAAACTCAGGATTCTTCAAGATGCAAAACAAAAAGATGGATTGGCTATATGAAACTTTAAGCTAAACTGTTAAGATAGTTTTTGACCTGGATTTCAGACTGGATCTTATCAACATATGGTCGGACTACTTCCCTGGAAGGAGCAAGATTTTCATATATAATTTTTATTAAAGCTATTAAACAAGAAGATAAAAAACAATACAAACTAATATAAAGTAAGAAAGAAAAAGGGAAAAAATTTAAAAGGCAAAAAGGTCAAGAAAAGGAAAAGTTGAGGAAAAGTTTAAAAAAGATATAAAAAGTGGCTTCCAATATTCTTCATAGCAGTTACAAGTACAATATATTTTAACTTCTGTCTCTAACAGCACATCATAATACTGTTCTTTCTATAGTCTATCCTGTCTAATCATTAAAACCATAAATCACAAGTTCATTTCTTAATTTTTTACGCAAAATGTCCATAAGAGACTTCCAGTCACCTATCAATGTAGATAGTGTCTTTCCTCTAATCAAATAAGTCAATTTATCCATTTCAGCAAAATCTGTCAGCTTCACCAGCCATTCCTCCGTAGTGGGTAGTGTTGAATCTTTCCGTCTCTGTGCATATATTAATCTTGCCTCAGTAATCACATATTACAACAATCTTCCATGGCTTTTTTCTAACTGGAAGGAGCAAGATTTTCAGAAGTCCTGCATAAGTATATTTGGTCTGATAGAAATAGAAGTATTCAGTGCATAAGAGACCATTTGATATAAATAGCTTATTAAAAATATGGGACAAATATGGCATTGTCAGTTTCACCAAATGACTGGTCAGAATATATTATTAATCCACTATAACATACCAGTTCAGAAGGAATCATGTAACTCTGGGATTTTTGTGGTTTTGTTTCTACATGCATTATGCAGTGTCATCAGACCCTTTCCCAACAGACATGATTTCTGTGGGGCAGTGGATTGCTACCCAACTTTTCAGTAAGAAATAACTCCACAGCCAAGTTTAACTCATGGATGCTCTTGGCTCTAAATGCTAGGCTTTTTCCTCCCTCCCTCCTGATATTTGTACTGTATTTAATTGTTCACTGACTATGTTTTAAAATGCTATTATATATTTATTTGTTTGTCAGAATACTGATTCTTTATGTACATTTCTGGTAATGATAATTAAAGTACATAAAGAATATATTAGAGAAATACGTAAAGAAGAAAATACGTATATTAGAGAAATAAGTAAAGAAGAAAATGATTCTAGCTCTTCATTAGCCACACATGATTAAAAATAAATATTTCAAACATGCAAATAACAACTATTGATTTTTTTCTAAATGTACAGTGGGAGTAAAGATAACTGAAACTGGGGCCCTATTGTGGGGATACGCGATAGGACATTTTGCCTGGAGTAAGTACTGGAATAAGTACTGTGAACCCTAGTAGAGTTATGTGATGCTGCCCAAGGGACCTCTATTTATTATTGTACTTTCTTTTATCTATTTTAACTATTTTACCCTGGAATTAGATCCATTTGAAAGTTAGTCTTGCTGTGTATGTATGTATGTATGTATGTTGCTTATATGCCACCACACAGTTTGACATGACCACAATAAAGACTGCATATGACATGATATGAAAAAACAATTTAATACATCCACAATAAGCACAGAACAGACATAAATTATTATTATAATAATAACTCCAAAAATTAAGCAGCAGAGAGCGAAATCTGGTTAGAATGCTCCCTGGAACAACCTCAGCATTTTCAGCATCTTCCTAATTGCCTGTGTGTCTGCCTGTGTCTTCTGTAGCATCAGGCTGTAATTGGTAGTGGGAATTTCTATGTGAAGCTTTATCCAGTCAACGCATTATATCAAAATGTTATTGATGGTATTCAGAACTGTCCAATTTAAGGCTACAAACATTGATGTTCCAAGTTATGCTTTCCCAACAAAGAAGCTAATTTTTCATGTTGTGAGATAAATTAAAAATACTAACTGGTTGATCAGTAATTTCTAAAATCGTTTCAGAGCCTCAAAGAAATTGGGCCTCCATATTAATGCATTTCTTCTACATTAATATTCTTTGTTGGCCAGCGCTGATGGGTGTAACAGAGCAACACAGTTGGACTTCAATCTGGTTTAAGAAAAATTTGATTCATCGATCTATTGTGTAAGCTTATTACCCTGTCAGACCTCAATTTGCTAACACAGCTTCTTCGCCCATACTTGGGATAATGCCTTTCCTACTATCAAACAGTTTCATCTCGCAAGTTGGATAACTGTCCCAATTCTCTGTATTCTGATTGGCTGAGGCTGGCCTTATAAACCAGCTCAAGCAGCTCAGCCAATCCCCTTTTATCACTGGCCGATTGAAAAAACGGGGATCCGGTGAAAGTGCTGCTTCACCTCTGATTGGCTTCCCCCCCTCAGCCCCCTCCTTCATTTTCAGATCTATTTATTTATTTATCTATTTATTATTCAAATTTCTATCACCGCCCATCTCCCCCCCCAAAAGGGGGACTCTTTACAGTTGTTTAGCAATATAGTTGGAGATACCCTAAGCGGCTTAAGCCTTCAAGTTACTCTTGTTATAAAAAAGTTATTTGCATTCAGATGTTCAGTTACCAACTCAGGGGGCCCTTTCCTCGGAAAGATAAGAGAATTCCCCCCCCCCCCGCGATTGGCCATGACTAGCTACCACAATAGCGGGGCCGGTCCTGTGGACTTTCCTGAAGTCTTAAAATCGCTTCTAGAGTACCATTTACCCTGGATGGGCACTCTGAAAGGTAGGACAAATCACCTCCACCCACCTAACGGTTCCCGAGGCTGTGGGAAGGAAGGGGTGAACATCTTGATTTCTGTATCGTAGCTTGAGCGTATGACACTCGTGAAATTCCCACGATCAGGAAAATGGTGCTGTGAAACGTAATAGGCAGTTTAACAGCAATAAAATCTACGGCCTGTGGTGTGGGATCAGGGGCAGAAGAAGATGTAGGAAAGGAAAAAAGGACTATGAAGTACAAGATGTGGGCTGCTGACCGATTTATATTCTCAGACCTGTTAAGCACTTTGAAAGCAATTCGACTTTATTCTCTCTTTTCCAGAGAACAGTTATTTAAAAGTGTTATAAAAATGGACTTCTGGTGAAAGGTTGGCTCTAGAGTCAGGATTTTTGATACATTCATTTATTGAGGTTCTCCTTTCCGATGTGGGTACAATTTTGCTCACTTCCTGCATTCCTCAATACTGGACTAATACTTGTCTGAGTACTTGTCCAAATCCCACGTTGTATCTTAGATGTGCACTTTCACACAAGCTGGTGGTAATTTTAAGGTCCTGAATTTGAATAAGAATACTGTATAACAATGAAACATCTGATTGAAGGAGATTGCTCCTTCCCCCACCTTTTTTTCAATATGAGGCTAATAATGCTAAATGGTGCTATGCCATGATGAAAACAGAAGCAATGGGCAATAGTTATGTTTCTATTGTTTCCTTGGCACTGATTTTTTATCACTGATTAGTCTGGTTTTTTCCTTGCAGACTCTGTTCTGACTCTATTACATGAAGCCAAGTGTTTGTTCTCTGGTAAAATAAACCTGAAGGAATTTATCCTAAGAGATCAGTGATTAGGAAAATGGTGAGATCTCTTAAGGATTCAGATTTATTTAATTAGGCCAGTTTTTCTCAACTTGAAGATGTGTGGCTGGCTGGGGAATTCTGGGAGTTGAAGTCCACATGTCTTCAAGTTGCCAACGTTGAGAAACACTGATTTGGGCTACTCTGAAGCTGCATTTTCAGATTATGATGCCACGGCAATACTCTTTAAGGGTGGTCACCCTATAACATAAAGAAATAGCTTTCATCTTTACTGAACTTTACAACTATGATGTGTTGGGAACTTGGCTGTTCCATTCAAATATATTTTCACACCAAAGCCAGGCAACTTTCTAAAGTGGTGATCTCTCAGCATCTAATAACTGAGCCACTTTTATGGGCATGCTAGAAATCAAGCTAACATTGCATGTGTAGCATCTATGGGAATGGTTAAACAAAGTGTGAGTGCAAGAAATGCTGCACAGAGCTTTTCTTTCTGCAGCTGGCATTTTTGGCTACTTACTTTGGGGCACTGTGAATTACTGACCTCTGCTGTACAGAATATTTCTATATTTGACATAAATTTAACTGTTCTGGTTAAACTTCAGAGAATGCTTGATGCATAGATAAATTGCCTGGAGGAAAATATCCACAAACGTCTTGCTCCCTAAGATTGTCAATTTCATTAGACTGACTTTTGGGCAAGTTTTATGAAATATTTTCATTTTCATTTTGCTGTTATTACTGTTACAGTTTCATGAACTATCATTCTTAGCAGGTTCCTACTTGTTTTTTACAGTCAGTGAGATTACCTCTTTCTTTTAGTTTGCTTTGGGAAAGTCTGCATCACACAAGGTTCATGTGCTTATAAGCCATCCTTGATTATTTGCAATCTCTTGGATTAATTCCAAATATTTTTATGTAGGAATCTCTTCAACTCTTCAGATCATAGGGATGGGAGAACATTGCTTATCTTTTTCCTGGATTCATGGGACACCAAGTGGAAATGTTGTTCTATTTTATATCAACCTGTTGCAATTACCCTCCATACCAAGCAGCCCATTTTCTCTTGCAAACTGCCTGTGTGAATTGCTGCAGTCAGATGCTGACTGCAGTCAGGAAATCAGAAGACGCTTAATCCTTGGGAGAAGAGCAATGACCAATCTCGATAAAATAGTTAAGAGCAGAGACATCACACTGACAACAAAGGTCCGCATAGTTAAAGCAATGGTGTTCCCCGTAGTAACATATGGCTGCGAGAGCTGGACCATAAGGAAGGCTGAGAGAAGGAAAGTCAATGCTTTGGAACTGTGGTGTTGGAGGAAAATTCTGAGAGTGCCTTGGACTGCAAGAAGATCAAACCAGTCCATCCTCCAGGAAATAAAGCCAGACTGCTCACTTGAGGGAATGATATTAAAGGCAAAACTGAAATACTTTGGCCACATAATGAGAAGACAGGACACCCTGGAGAAGATGCTGATGCTAGGGAGAGTGGAGGGCAAAAGGAAGAGGGGCTGACCAAGGGCAAGGTGGATGGATGATATTCTAGAGGTGACAGACTCGTCCCTGGGGGAGCTGGGGGTGTTGACGACCGACAGGAAGCTCTGTTGTGGGCTGGTCCATGAAGTCATGAAGAGTCGGAAGCGACTAAACAAATAAACAAAAAAAACCACAACCATATCAAAGAAAATGTAAAATACAGATCTAATTCCAGGGTAAAATAGATAAAATAGATAAAAGAAAATACAATAATAAAATATATATGTGGTGAATACGAAGAATCAGCATTCAGATAAATATATCACCATTGCATGAAACCCCTATCTGTTCAATATAATGTATTCTTAGCTGAACTGCCTTGTCTATAAACTTAGTAGTTCTGCTCATTATGTACACATTAGAGCCAAGGAGGAAATACAATCTGTGATTCAGGTCCCAGTGGGCTGTTCTTTCAAGTAGGGATTTTAAATATCTAAGCCTAAAAGGGGCATGCAGTTGAGTCAAACAAAACATGAACAATATCTTTGATGGCTGGGGCACCACAAAGACACATTCTCTTGAGATATGGCAGGTGATGGAAGCTCCCATATTTGGTCATGGAATCCAACAACTCAAACCTTGCTCTAGAATAGGCCCTTCTTAAGAACTGTGTTAAACTCATTGATAGGTATTTTTTGAATTGGAAAATGGTTTTGTTCTTAGCCAGCCAATTTAAAGATCTAATTTTTGCCAATAATTCCATGTCTGTTTGGGCACTGATATCTAGGACTGTTTAAAAATTTCCTTTTCCTGGGAGGCAGCTGAGAGCAAACACTGGGTGGTAAACCCATGTTGTGAAATAACTTTGGTAAATTGGCTTACCCGGGAGGTGGCTGAGCCATACTTATCTGTTCAGCTAAACATATTCTGCGTAGCCTATCAGGGTCCATTGAATGGATCCTCTGCCAATAGGTAAAAACTCTGATTATTGAGTGGCTGTGTATGGAGTGGATACCAGTTTCTGCTCTAACTGCAGGTGCTGACCATGTTCTTGTCAGTTCCCAGTATACTTCTTAAAAAACAGGTCTGGACTTGTTCAAGTGAGGTAGTTTTTGTAAGGCCCCACAATTCTGCACCATAGGTCAGCATTGGGACTATTTTTGCCCTAAATAATTTCAATATGGGGGTCAAGGTACCTTGGTAATTATAATTAAATAGTTTATATAATCTTTTGGTACTTGCCTCAGCCTTCACCAAGGTTCTTTTAAAATGATTCACCCACAACCTTGTGTTGCTACCAGTTATATTGCAGTGCTATTAGGCCTGCTTTTTTTGGTCAGCAATACAGAAGGGGGTTGCTGTTGCCTTCTTCTGGGGTCTTCTTTCAACTTACCCATCTGGCTGCAGTCCTGGGGTCTCTTGGAGAAGTCCAACCTGACTTTAACCTGACTGACCCTGCTCAGCTTCTGAGCTTTGAAAAAATTGGTCACATGCTGCCATCTGCTGAGATCAATTATGGATAAGCAGCCTTTAAAAGGATTGGAAGGAAAAGAAATGGCATTTTTTACAAGTTTAGGAAGAGAGTTCTGCTGCAAGTAAACATGGGGGTGCCTTGTTAGCAAGAGATAACATGGAAGAATATGAGCGTGTGCGCACATACCACAAACCAACTTGGTTATTTTAGTTAGCCTAAGCTGGTACGATATAAGAGCAAGGTTTCTATCTACTTAAATGTTCACAGCTTCTCCATTTTGCCAATACTGTGTAGGTTTTTACTTGCAGTGAGCCCTTGGGACAGGATAAAAGTTTTCTCCAAGGGGTGTTTCCCTAGATGCCTTGAGTTGTGCGTCGGCTGAGAACGTGTTAGTCCAAAGAGGGAACGAAAGTGAATATACAGTATACATTTGCGGGCATGACGCTTCCCCAACTTGTGCTCCTCCAGATTTTCGAGTGGACTTTCGAGTGGTAATTGCCAGCCGGTCACCGTGACCGGGTCACGGCTTTGGATCGTTCCGGATGAGGAAATGTGGTCGAACCCAAGAGGTGGGCCACGGGCTGGAGAAGCCTGCTCCACCGCCGCCTCCCTCCCTCTCTCGCTCCCTCTCCCCGTCTTTTCCGCGCCTCGCTTTGCGGTCGGAACGTGGGCCCTCCGAGCGTCCTGACGCCCGTTTGCTTCTCAGAGCCTTCCGCTCCTTTTCCACTTCGCCCCGCCCCCAGAGTCGCTTGCAGTTCAAAAGCTCCGCCTTTGTCATCGCTGTTTCGCCAGTTGCTCGCGCACCCGCTGTCCGGGGTCATTTGAGGTTGAGCGCTCGAGGTGTATTAAGCGTCTCAACGGGGCCGCGGAAGGGAAGGGGCGGCGCCCACATCTTCGCGAACTGCTCCTCGGTCCGCCGCACGTGCCAGGCCTGCGTTCAGGCTTGTCGCGGAGTGGCTGCGGTACCAAGCCCGTCTTTCGGCAGGCCCAGCGAATCACGGCATGAGCAGCTTAGAGGCGGTCATGAATAATAAGTACCTCCAGGGCCGCCGGAGGCGCGCCGAGTGAAATGGCGCATGCGCTCTCGTGGGCTTTGAGGGGCAGCGATAGATTTAATTATTTTTTCCTTTCGCGGCGTCTACTCTGCTGGCGTCGTTCCTCGCGTCGCTCTTCCCTCTGGGCCTCCAGGGGGGCTCGGGCTCCGGTAGTCGGTCCCGAAACAGCAATAGCATGTCCAGCCGTGCCGCGCCTCAGGAGGTAGCGGCGGCGGCGGCAGCGGGGACCGCGGGAGCCGTGCAGGAAGAACGGGGCCTGACGGGCGCTTTTCCCTTGGTGCTGAAGAAACTGATGGAAAATCCGCCGCGGGACGCGCGCCTGGGTGAGGGTGGCGGGAGCGCCTCGGGGGTAAAATCAGCCTCTGCAGAAGGAAATGCGCGATTGATGGGAGGGAGGCGGCGGCGGCGAGTGTCTCGGTTCGGCTGAGCGCGTCGCATCCATTTTGCCGTGTGGCCTGGCGGGCGCTGGGGTTGCCCTTCGTTGCTGTCGCGGAGCGGCTCATCGCCGGCACTTGCAGCCCGGGTTGCTTGTTCGTGTATGCCCGGACCGGTTTTTGAAGCTCAGAGCGCGTAAGGCGGCGGTCCTGTGTATTGTTCCTTGAAAGTAACCTCCACTTAACGCAGCGAAACTTCCGTGTGATAGTAACCGTGTATAGGACAATCGGCCCCGCAGCGGTGGCTGGAAGCACATAGAGCTCTGCGTTTGGGGAACCGACTGGATTTCAGGTTCCGGATCGGTCCATTGCACTTAGCAAAGTATAGGCGCGAAACGCACGCAAACACTTCTCTTCCCAGTTTTAGGAGACCCAGGAAATAACAGATGGAGAGGTTCAGCGAGAATGCAAAGGGCTGCTGTTTACTGGTACTCAGAGGTGAATTAGGAAGAATGTATTTATTTCCAATACTTTATAATAAGCCAGATGGAGGGATTGCTGATAAATAATTGCATGTGACCTAACAACACTTTCTAAAATCACAATCATGGATACAAAATTTTCTGTGTTCAGAACAAATATGAATTCTGGTGTTAAAATTCATCTAAAAACATAAATTGCAATAATATATTAATGCAGAAAAATTATTCTGTTTAAGGTATGCAATAATTTTTCTTTTATTGATTTAAGCCAGTCTTATATCTACTTAATGAAGAATAAAATTTGTTGAACTTAGAAAGATAATTTTCAGTAAACAGAAAATTGATCTGTTACTTTCCATCTTTTATGCATTTTTGTATTTTTACATGTCTTAAAATTAGTACTTAGAAATGCACATGGGTGTTTCATCAGTGCATAATTATACCTTTTGTGTACAAAATGTCTACATACTAAATGTAGCCAATTTAATACATTGAAAATCTCTTCAACTTTGTTTTCTGTTGTTGGTTCATGTACTCAAAAGTGATTAATCAAATTTCTTTAGTAAGCTCAGACTGGCAAATCTCCATGTAGTTTTTTTGGTTGCAGTACAGACTCTGCTAGCTTTTGGGGGATCGACCATGGTCAGCTAGGTGTTGCCACCTGCAGGATTGATACAGCAAATGGTTCCAGACTATGTGTTGGATCATCATATAAACATCGTTCTGCATAAGACTGATGGCATCATTCTGCTTTCTTCTAGATAAAGAGAAGAAGGAAAAACTAGAGGAAGATGAAGCAGCAGCTGCAAGTACAATGGCAGTCTCTGCCTCCCTCATGCCTCCCATTTGGGATAAAACTATTCCTTATGATGGGGAGTCCTTTCATCTGGAGTATATGGATCTGGATGAATTCCTGTTAGAAAATGGAATCCCTTCCAGTCCTGCTCATCTGGATCTGAGTCAGAATCCTCTCCTGCCTGTGGCTGAACTGGAAGGAAAAGAACCTGCCACTGTTTCTGCTGCTGCCACTCCACCTGCATCATCTTCCACAGTGGTTTTCCAACTATCAGAAACTACCACAAATGCAGGTGTGTCAAGGGGTCAAAGGAGAATGCTCTACAAAATGGTTTGCTGATGTGGTGATAGGGTTTATTAGTATCATTGCAGTGTTTCAAAATGAAAAATCAGAAAAGTAATTAAATGGTTAGAATGAGCAGTTTCCTTGTCATACAAAATAAAACCTGAATTTAGTAAGGGATAGTTCAGTAACACGCAATCTAACAATAAATAATTACAGAGACAAGTTACAGGGAAGAAACTGTAGTGATATTTCACTGGTGCACACTGTATAGTTAATTCTTTAAATATTATGTAAAGAATACATCTTGGTCCCAGAAGATCAAAAGAGACCAAGGTGGTAGCACTACGTATTCTACTTTTTGCTGGAAATATGTCATTTTAATTCTAATAAATAATTGTAGAATGAAGACCTACTGTCAGATCTGCCTTATTCTATTAGTACTGACATGTGCTGTCTTATATACGGCTATATTAAAGCCATTTACCACTGGGCTTCAGACTCAGTGATGAAGGAGAGGATTTTTTTTCCTGTTTCCTTGTCTGCTTACTTGTGATACATTATTAAGGATGGAAACACTCAGTTTGCATTTCAGTGGAAATTACATTTATTGACGTTATATGCAAGTTAGCGAGTGTTTATAATTCATGATATACGGTTTTATTTTGCAGCATTCATTCAGAATATGCATTCAAAAATGTACATATTAGGAACAGTCTAGAAAAATGCTTATGCTAGGTCAAAAAGTATTGTTTTGGGAAAACTTCTTCCCAAATTTTAAAAATAAATGTTGGAAAATATAAAGAGAAAGGTATATGAAGATGCATACGAATTTACCTGTGTACTTTGCAATTAAAAAAACTGTTGTAGAAATGTTATGATTGTTTTTGCTCATTTTCTAATATTTTCCATGTTATCATACATCTGAATTCCTCTGTGTTACAGTGAAATGTCCAAAGGGTCTAGTACCAAAATATTTCATTACAAGTAGATAGTCAGATTGTGGTTATCCTGAATCCATTTTGACTTACAAATTATATTTTTTTCTTTATTAAACAGTATTCTCATCTCATTGCTTTTTATTTCTAGACATAAAACCCTTATTGAATAGTAGTGTACCATTTGTTATTGTTCAGCGTTCTTAGCAGTATCTGTGGACCTCTGTTTTTTGGTCCTTTTTTGTTTCATCTTTATTTTTTTCTTTCTTGAAGAATTTCTGTTGAAAGATCATTTCCTTCCTATTTCATCAGAAGAAAACTGTGCTTCAACTGTGTAGACTCCTATGGTTTAACATAATCCTTTGGGAATATATATGAGAATAGTCCCATGCATATGGTAATTCATGGTTTTAATTTCTGGAATCTTTTTGCATGCCAGGTACATTATCTCTAATCGGATTTTCACATATTTACTTGGAAAACCATTTAAAACGGCTTTCCCTCAATATTCTAAGTGGACATAGGAAAACTGAGAATTTTGAAAATTAATACCACTGCCTTTGTTAAAGTAAGCCTAAATACAGGTCTTTCCAGTATTGTGTCCTGTTTATGTGAGTATCCTTTCTTCAGTGAAAATAATCATAGCTTTTGTTACTGTACATTTCTAGAACCTTTGCATAGGAACATACCATAATACTGTGATAGAAGTGTAGGTTTTCTTCAGTAATACAGGTAGTCCTCACTTAACAACCATTCATTTAGTGACAGTTTGGACTTATGACAGTACTGAAAAAAACAATTTATGACTGATCCTCACCCTTATGACTGTTGCAGTGTCCCCATGGTCACATGATCACTATTTGGGCACTTGGCAACCGGTTCGCATTTATGACTGTTGGCAGTGTCCCACAGTCTCGTGATTGCCATTTTCAACCTTCCTGGCGAGCTTCTGGCAAGCAAAATCAACAGGGAACTGTGTGATTTGCTTAGCAACCACATGACTCACTTAACGCCCACTGTGCTTTGCTTAATGACTGCTGCAAAAAAGGTCATAAAATTGGGTTGGATTCACTAATGACTGCTTTGCTTAGCAACCAAAATGCCAGTCCCAATTGTGGTCATTAAACGAGGATTACCTGTATTTGATTATGCTTTCAAATAGCTAGAATATGGTTAGTCACAAAGGCATACATGTTTCTCTTTCTTAATGCATATTTTACGTGATAGTTAGGTTTTGGATGTCTAAATTGTCTTTCTGCTGGTTATCTTATACTTAGTTATACTGTACATCTGTTATAGTTATTCTTTCTAAGGTGTCAGGTACTGGAATTGCACTAAATATTTTTTTCCAATAAAGGGCACCTTTAACATTTCTGTTTCTTCATAGTTATCTTCTTCATGCTGCTCACTATTGAGTATATCTTCCTTTTGCCAGAGACCTTGCCAGATAATGAAAGATTGACTCCCAACCCTGTTGATCCAGATTGTGTTGAGGTTGATGTGAATTTCAACCCTGACCCTGCTGATTTAGTGCTGTCCAGTGTGCCTGGAGGAGAGCTCTTCAATCCTAGAAAGCATAAGTTTGCTGAAGAGGACTTGAAACCACAGCCTATGATTAAAAAAGCCAAGAAAGTCTTTGTCCCAGAAGATCAAAAGGTAACTCTGTTTATTCTATTACTGCTTAGATGAGTGATCATATTTCAGAGGTACTTAAAATCATGTTTGTTGGCTGCAAAGTACATTTCAACTCTTATGCTACTGGAGTTTCCCACAACAACTGAGTCCTTTTAATCTGCAGGTTATGTGTTCAAAAGTTCTGATGGATTTAGTGTGGGTTTCTTGAGGAATGGCAGTTTACCATCTTCTTACCTGTCCCCAGCATGTAATTTAATAACATTGCTAGAATTTAATCAAGGATACTTTGTTTCAGTTGTTTCAGATTGTTGCAACCCAAAAGGAGGATAATTTAAAACCTCTTCCAGTAAAAGATAATTATTATAAACTGCAACTAGTCAGGCTGAACTTCCTGATGCCCCTTATCCTGTCCATCTGGAGAATTCTTTGCTTTTCTATCCAGGATTTTCTGCTTCAGCTTCAAAAAAATAGAGTGGGGGGGGGAGATGGGTCTAGAAAAATAAAAAGGATCTTCCTTTCCAGAAGCCAGAAATGCAGAAGTTTTACAAACCTTATATACATCCTGAAGCACAAGAGGTAGCTGTATAGCATATGGATAAATATATTTGGTACCTTCAAGTCTTATTTTGACTCCTGGTGACCACATGGACTCTGCAGTTTTCTTGGTAACATTTTTTGCAAGTTTCCAATTGCCTTTTTCCTAGGGCTAAGAGAGAGTGACTGACACAGTCACTTAGCTGGGTTTGTGCCTAAGGCAGGGCCAGAATTCATAGTCTCCCGGTTTCTAGCTCAGTACTTTTAACAACTACACGCTCTCCATTGAGTATTACCTCATTGAATAAGCTTTTGGGTTTCAGTGCATGTTCATTGTGGAGAGGATGGTTGGAGAGAAATCATGTGGGCCTCTTGCTTAGATATTTGTAGAAGCTCCATCTTGTTTCTTTTGCTTTTTTTCTTCTTTCTTCTGAGCGGATCTCATCAGTTTTATTGAATGAAGAGGTATGAAAGCCAACCTCTGTGGGGGAAGTGACTGTTCCTTTCCCAGTTAAGGACAGTATTCAATTTATGATGGTCTGGGCTCTGCCAGGTGACCAGAAATTAATTAGGAGCTAAATTTGCCAGGGGGGAGATGGGTGGTGATAAAAATTTGATAAATAAATAAATAAATTCACCTTCCTAAAGATCCTTGAAGGAATTATAAAGGCACCCTCTGATTTTTATCACTTCTGTCTTTGTGTAAATGAGATTATGTGGGAGAAACACTTTTTTGATAAACAATTGAGTTCCATCTAAGGCTCTTAGCATGTGGTCAGTTTATCAGATGTTTTGAGGGTACTATGATGCCATACCAAAATTAGGGGATTGTCATACAGATGGACAAAAATTGCCATTAGGTGAAAGATAGCCAGAGAAATTTTTTTAAAATTGGCATGGTATTTTTGGCTGACTGGTTCTGGTCAACAGTAGTGTTTTTAGTCAGTTCCTATACATACTGCTTCCAATATCTGTTACATAATAATATTCTGGACCAGATTTCTGAGTAGTATTCATATGCAGCTCTAAGCACCTCATTGCAGTAGTCTGATATGAAGGTTACTGGAGCATGGATAACAATAACTGTGGGCAGTAGCTTGCAGCCAAGCAATCCAGCCATATTTGGTCATAAGAAAAACCAGATAATATATCAAAAATCAGTGAAATATCTGTTAAGTACTAAACGGTCAAACTGATCATTTCCACATAGGATGAAAAATATTGGACAAGGCGGAAGAAAAATAACGTGGCAGCCAAGCGATCTCGGGATGCTCGGCGCCTAAAAGAGAATCAAATTACAATCCGAGCTGCCTTTCTGGAGAAGGAGAATACAGCCTTGAGGACCGAAGTAGCAGAGCTACGGAAGGAAGTGGGAAAATGCAAGAACATTGTCTCTAAATATGAGAGCAGATATGGATCCTTGTAAGCAAACCCCTTTTCCTTATTTAGTCCTGTGGATTGTTCAGCTTTCTGTAGAGACTTATAGAAATAATAAGGCACTTTTGAGTATCGCTTAACTGAGTTCCACTCCTGCCAACATAACTTGGTCAGATATTTTTCTGAGTTTTGTGTTGCAGTATGTCACTTTTTAATATTTTTTAAACAGTAACACGTTTATAGAACTTGACATTTGTAATCAATCAATGCTAATTTGATGAATCAAGCTTGTCTGGGTTTGCTAAACTGATTCTAATATTGGAAGGAAAATACTTAATGCAAACGTTATTTTATGTTGCTTAATAACACATTGTGTAATGTGAAATAAATGGTGCTGTGAGAATTGTTCCCTTATCCATTAACAAAATAAGTATAAAGTATTCTGAAATAATTAATGATTTCTAATACTCTATTGACGAAAGTACATATTTCAGTCCCAAGTTGGTTTTTTAAAAAATCTTTATAGGAACAAAAACATGTATTACTGAGCATGCCTTCACATAAACCATGCTATTGAGGCTTTATTTTAGATATTACAAATACTTTTGGAAGTTTGAAAAGCTGGACGCTTTTTCTCTTAACTGATCTATAGTTTGTCTCAACTCACAATAATAATTACCTCTCATTTGTGCTAGTTTTTTTAAAAACTAACATGGATGATGGATAAAGGATTCCAAGTCTCCTGAATACCAGATACATCTGATATAGCAAAGTCCTCTATCCATTTTTCAGAATGGTTCAGTGTTGTAATTTTAATTAAAGGTAAAAAGCATAATGATTTATAAACTATGCTGTAAAAGTAGCATGAGTGTTGAGTTTGTTTTAAATCTTCTAAAGCAATTCTTTACTAAAAGTTTAGTTATTTTCTTGTTCAGTATAAAGAGGAGCTCTACCTTCTTGCAAACTCTTTGATTTGATTTCAGTTATATCTCGAATTGTCTTACATCTGGCTTCCCTTATGGGTATCTACCCTCCATCACAAACATGCTACTGCTACTATCTTGAAAACAATATTAAAGCTTTTTCTAGAGCTGCTAATACAAATACTGTCCTTCCCACCTATACTAACTACAGTATAGGAAACTTTCTGTTAAGGTTATCAATTATAAGTATATTTATCTCAATAATGCAGAATGGTTACTTGCATAATTTTACTACTGTATAGTAAATTTAGATACAGGTGCATTTGTTAAAAAGCACCCTCTTATATTAAAGTTTCCCTTTATAAAACAGTGTCAAGGAGAGAAGGAAGCTAAATGTTTGAATTGACTTTTAGACATAATGAAAGATAATGTTTGTGGCATTACCTTTATTTTAGAATAATATCACCTATATGTGCCAATAGTTATTTTCTGTTGTACACATTATTTTTCAAACTGTCTTTTTCATAGAATGAAAAAAAAATGACTGTCATACAAATAGCTAGTGTCAGATACGAATCAACAATTATTTTAAACATTAATGTTGTTCCTCAGTAGACATGAAAAGTGCTCTAATTTTGTGCAATTATGAGAAATTTATTACAACTGTTCTCTTTTATTATTCTTTTTCTTGGTGCAGTTGGCTGCACTTCATTGCTAGTTTAAAATTCCTTCAGTGGCTGAAAAGATACTTTAAAATAATAGGTGACATCACTGGAAGTGCAGTGTAGCAAAGTACTGTCTCATAAATAGTCATATTCTTGCTTTGCTTTGTTTAAAGTGACTTATCCGATTCCGAATGATGCAGCTTTAAAGACTCTTAAATCACAAGGAAACTAAAAACTACACGTGAAACCACCTGCCATCAGAGCGAACAGTGAGAGAAGATGAGGTATTCCACACAAACAGCTGATGACTCTGCTTCTTTGCAAGTACCTCCTTGAACTATCTAAGGGCTGAGCATGATGAGAAGACTAAGGTCTCTAGTTTTACACTTCCCTTTGTACAATTTGCAGTACAATGTTTATTTCCTTTCAACCATATGTGGTGCTTGTGACTTGGAATACAGCCTGAGCAAGCTGTAGCTTTGCAAGGTAATTCTTAGGAGAAAAGAGCAAGTTTTAACTGAAAATCACTTCAGCTAAACAAAAAAGTTAAAAATTCTATTTGTTTTCATCTATTCTAGAAAAGGGGTATTGCCTCTAAGTCCTGTTAAGTAACAATACTGTTGAAACAGAAAATATAAGAAACAGGCCAGAATGTTTTGATTTAATATCCAACCAATAAAAATAACAAGCACCTTAGGATGCACTGCATATTATCAGATGTTTTTGCCATTCATAAACATTGACACCAGGCCTTCTTTCACACATGAGGGCTGCACCGATCTGAGACTGGCACTGCCCCCGTGCCCTGTGAGACTGTGAAGCTTGAGAAACTGAGCTGAATAACTGTTAGCCCTGCTGTGGAGCAAGAGGAAACACTGTAAGAACAGTTTTGTAGTGTTTCTTTGGGGCAGGGGATGACAGCAAGATTTCCATTGTTGCATCTCATGCTGTGGGAATTCTTCCCCACCTGCCACCAATCTCCAGTTTTTGACGGGCAGCATTGCTGTTCCCCCTATTGGTTGGGATGGGAGGTGGGCTGCTTGCCATTTTTTGTGCCCTTTCATTAGTCATCCTGAGGAATGCAGGCCCATTTCATGGTGATTGGAGCAGAGCATTTCAAAACTGCTACTCAGGACAGGATTGGAGAGATGAGACAGCTTTGTGCAAGCATCCCAAGATTTTTAAGTTAGCATTTTTCCTTCCTGACCTCTGACAATACTTTTGTGAGATTACTGTGATGTTGAGCTGATGCATTTTCACAGTATACTCTTTATAATAAGCATAGTGCAATTTGATGTCCTTGCTTTTCTAAACATACCTTAACTGTAGCTATTTAATAAGAGACAAGTATTACAATTAATAAAGGACAGATTGGACAAGATGGAATAATTTAGTCCACATTTCCTCTATTTTTACATGGAGATGGAGAGATATGAGAACTCTGTGTCTAATTTTCTTTACTTCAGTGAATGACATTGTTCGCACTATCCCATCAAAGTAGGGGTAGTCTGGTTTTCTGAATTACATAAAAATTTAACACAACTATTTTTCATCTTCCCTTACATTCTCCTAAAGCATTTGTGAATTTTCATAAATGTTTAATTTAGTGTTATGATAATATCACACAGAACAGTGAAAGATAATTCAGATACATGCCTGTGAGATGGCAGAAATAGTTGACAAACCACATAGGTAGTAAAGGTTGAATGATGAGATGGGAATTAGAATTCTGTAGAAATTGGTGATCTACATTCAATTGTAGTGTGTCAAAATAATACATATTTGGATGTATTTATTAATGATGAACACTCAGTTAAGCAATTCTTATAAAGCATGTAAGAATTGAAGAACCTTGCTGTTTGTAGCATATTTCAAATTGTAAAGTACAGGCAGTCCTTGCTTAACAACCATAATAGGGACCGGAATTTCAGTCACTAAGCGATGTGGTCATTAAGCAAGGCACCACATGACCGG
This sequence comes from Candoia aspera, assembly GCF_035149785.1. NCBI lineage: Eukaryota > Metazoa > Chordata > Lepidosauria > Squamata > Candoiidae > Candoia > Candoia aspera. Next base: position 31,110,624 of record NC_086159.1, read on the forward strand.
ACCCAATTTTACGAACATTTTTGTGGCGGCTGTAAAGCGAGTCACTGCAGTTGTAAAGCAAACTGCAACAGTCGTAAAAGGAATCCATTGTTTCCAGTTGACTTTTTGGGTCAGAAGCCGACTGGGAAGGTCACAAGTCACAATCATGTGACCGTGGGACACTGCAGACGGTCATAAATATGAGCCGGTTGCCAAGCGCCCAAATCGCGATCACATGACTGTGGTAGTGGTGTGATGGTCATAACGTTGAGAGCAGATCATAAGTAACTTTTTTAGCCCTGTTGTATCTCCGAACCATCATTAAACAAATGGTCGTTAAGTGAGGACTACCAGTAAAAGCTTACTCAGATTCAGCCCAGCTCCTGGCACTTTCATGGACATGTTCACAGTTTTCTTGGTAGCAATACAGAATATTTGTTCAGCTTCTCAGACTAGCTTATAGACTTGGTATTTCCTAGTGGTCTCCCATCCTGATACTAACCGGATCCTGCTTAGCTTTCCAGGTTAACCAAAGTAGGCTAGAACTTGCTTTTCCTACTTAAATGCAGGTTTGATTGTTTCTGATTAGGAAGCAAACAAACATGCTGTTTAAAATTCTATGAATGTGGATTTTAAAGTCTCTAAAATCTGAGAAAATTGGTATAAAGGTTACATAAATTAGAAAAAATAATCATAATACCAATCTTATAATGCTTGTCTAAAGGCTGTGCTGTAGTTTCTTATAAGTTGCATTTGGTGCCAGAATTTCAGTAACTGTATTCACTATGTTACAAATGCAGCTTATAATGATCTGTGTGTTAGATATTATTCATTAAATTCTCTGGCTGTATTTTGTGAAGATTTTATGAATGAACAACATAATACAATCTAGCAAAGACTGTAGGAATATATCAAGTGACATTGTATATATTGTGTAACTAAAAATCTTCAATAGCAGAAATACTACTTATTATTTATGGCCTGCACATATAAGCCTTCAGTAGTGTAGCATACTATGTTTTAAGACCATGCTATAAAAATATCTGCATAGCAGGGAAATTGCAGTATTTCACTTGCTTGTTAGTTGCTTGAAAGTCTTATAATAACTTTATATTTAACTACAAAACTATATGAAATTATATAGCAGCTATATTTCTGACTTTTGTTAGAAATGGCATTTCCTCTCTGAATGAGAGAGTTCTCCCAATTCAAAAACAAGTTTAGGAAAATTAAGAGAAGATGTATAGATCATAAGCATAAATAGGCTTACCATCTTTTATAGCTTTTCTACTTGGTAATTCCATTATGGTCAGCAGAGAAAGACATTCTTAATTTGCCCCAGTGCTTAGTATTATGTATCCAAATAAGTAATGCACAATGAAGGCAGTCCAGTAGATGTGAAAACTCTTCTGTTGCCTGTTTCTTTATGTACTGGAACGGTCTACAGTAGACAATCAGAATATGTTCTAGTAGGAAAAGTTTTAGGCAACAATGAATTTTGTATAGGCATTCAGATTTTATTCACATGCCACTGAATAGCTACATGTGATGAAATTTATTCTAAATACTGGGGTGAAGAAATTTATGGAATAGTACAAGAATATAAGTGATTTTTAAGGGCATCCTAGACTAAATTGCATAATAACATTTCTTAAAGGAATTTGAATGAAAAATTCACCAGATAGAGGGAAAGGTCTACTAGTATTGTTTTATTTGTTTGATAGGAAATGTTTATTTTTAGAGTTTGCCATGCCTGCCATGCATTCTTTTTTTCTGTTTTCCTTAAGATCTTGGATGAAAGACTCTAAAAAGAAAAATATTTAAAAACTCCTGAACATTGTATGTCATAGGGTTCTTTCTATATGAAACACTGCCATTACAGACAATTTTTTATTGCACTCTTTGCTTAATACCAGCTACCAAATATGTGGGTTTCTTGACAAAAGAGGCATAGTGATATTGGGTGTTTTAGCCCTCTCATTGGTTTCCTTTTGTTTTTTTACATTCAGTATCTGTTGGAAAATAATCTTTTACCGTTTGTCTATATTTATCATTTTTTTACTCTAATAACAAGCAAATACATAATAGTAATTTCAGTATGGTCAAGCAGTAACTCATAATAGTGGAAAATAACATATCCTTTTTTACTTAATTTTATCCATAGATTAAACATTGTATTTTTAAAAAATATAAACTATTATTGTTCATAAACAATTGATTTGAATGGGCATAGCATAGATTTTTTTTAAAAAAATTATTGAATATTTGTGTGAGCCTTCTATTTGGGTTAGGTTTAAAGGAGATTTTGCAGTTCTCTGTGGTCTCTGTACAGATTTCATGTGAAATTTTGATGGAGTCTCTCATTTTGGTATAATTCATTCAAGAAGTAGTTAATGAGACATTTACCTTGTGTTGTGAATTCTGAAGCTTTTCCAAGCTTTGATGTTTAATCTATGCTACCTTGGTTGCCATTTTGTATGATTGCTAAAAATCACCCAAATCTGTGGCTTTTTAAAAGTACATATTGGCATTTCTCCATGTCCTTTCTGAGCTATATTGTGCTGTGCTGTCTGGAGTAATCAAGTATTTTATATGTAGGAAGTGGAAGAGAATGAGCAGCAAAGCTTGCAGATATATTGCAAAATGTTAGAATAAATATTCTTTGAATAACCAGAAGTACCTGGTACTGCACTATAATACTCATAATATTCTTGCTTTGGGAATTTTTGTTTGCTTGTTTTTGGTACAAAATTCCCAAACATAAGCTCCAAATTAATCAGATCAGCTCATTTGCACTTTAACAGTCCTTTTCTTTAATACATAAGTTAAATGCATTTACATCCAACTCCTTTACAGTTTTTGTTAACAGTACAAGCAGCTTGCCTGAAGCAGAAAGTGGAAGGGAGATACAAAATTAACTGTTAGATCTGCGTTCATAGCTATCTAATTTAATCTGAGAAGCAAGAAGGAGTTAGTGCTTACTCTGTGGTTGAAAGACATGCTCTTTCCATAAGAAGTCTGTCATTCCCAGAGGGATAAAGTAATGCATATGCCTTCCTCACATTTGTCTTAGAACTTATCAAATGTTTGATTCTTTGCAAAACAACAGTACAGCAGAGGTCTATAATGTGTCACCCGTGGGCATAAAAGCTTCTGCCATTCCCCATGGCATCTAAAAATATCAACCATGATGATCCCAAATGCAGTCATGAGATTGCTGAGATCTAATAAAATTTCAGGTAATTTTGATGGGATAGGTACCCAGGGCCTAAAAATATTGTTGACTTTGTATTACGGACATTCTTCATATTTCTTCTGCCTCCTTCCCCTTAGCTTTGCAATAAATATGCATCATACAAATTATAAATATGTCTGTAGTCATAGGTGAAAGAGGTAACAAATGATGGGTAGGAATAAGAAGACAGATATACTAGCATGCTATAGCCATTCTTGGGAATCCTAATTTTAAACCATTTATGGCTTTTGATGTGAAAGTTTAGTATCTTGATTGTATTTCTTGTGAACATTTAGATTCCAATGACAAAAAAAAAGGACGTGGTATTTCCTTCCATACTTGGTCCATTAGGTACATCTTTCTTGCAATGGGGTTTTATTAATTGTGAATTTTATCTAAATTCATAAATAAGACATTTGAAGCTCAAGGTAAGGTGGCTTTTTATTTTATTTTATTTTATATTTTATTTTGGCTGAACTGGGATCATTTACTTGTGCTTTGAAACCTCAACTGAAAAAATGCTTAGTAGATTTCAGAATAACAAAAAAAGTTTTAATGTTATATTAGTGTTTGAACTATGGTGGTTAATTAACATTATTGGAATATTGTATTTGTATTACAGATATGTAAATACACTTTAATATTAAATCTCAGTCCTCATGGAGTAATAGGTGCTTCCATTATAATCTCTGCAAACTTGTTTAAAAAGTTTTAATGTAGCATGGCTTAAGGTGATTTTTTTACAAATTAAATATCAAAACAAAATTAGATGTTGAGTTTTGGATTGTAATGCTCTCTATTTAAAAATATTTAATTAAATCTCTAGGGTTGAGAATTGTGATGAAAGTTATTTCTTTGGTAGCTTAATTTATTCATAATAATACTTAGAGCAAATTCATTCGAGAACAAGGGTTCTGCTAAGTGGCAGTTTCCTCACCTTTTACATCTCATTGACGAAAAGCACATGGTGATTTTAGAAACAAAGCAGCTCTGCATTTTGCCTTAATTTGCACCCTTCATCAGTCTGCAGTGAATTACCATTTAATATATCATAAGTTAAATTCCTAACATCTTAACTATAAAAAATTGGACTTACACCTCACATTTTGTGTACTTGTATTCCTATTCTAATCACACTTTAATAAATGGAAAATTTGCCTGACTTCTCATGGCAGAATAGTCTTTCACAATGCTTTACCAGACAATTGACTATTTTGAAGACTTGAGCAGAAAATAGGATAGATTTGGAAAATCAATTTGTTCTATATTAGTATTTTCAGGGGGAGATGGGCGGTAATAGAAATTTGAATAATAAATAAATAAATAAGATAAACTTTGTACTGGAAACAGTTGCATGCAAACTCCATGGTTTGAAAGAGCAATAGAAAACCAATTTGGTGGAGATACAGAAATATTTAAAGAAACTTCAAAATATCAAAATGTTACAAATAATCAACTTCCTTTAAGGTAATAACATGAAATGTATGTACTTTTAATAGGGATGTTGTTTTTTTATTCAGTTTAAAATACTCTTCCTGTTTTCTAGTAGAGCGAACATTTTTAGTCCCATGTATCATTAGAGGGGAAATTAGACGAAACTACAAAAAGATGCATAATTTTTATATTAAAAATATTAAAAATGTACTTGTGTTGCAATATACTTTCAACATCTGCATTTCTCTTTGGTATGTCTAGTTTGTAGTGAATGAACAGTAATTTCTGTATATATTTTTTACATGAATATGTAAACATTGAATCCAGAATAAAGATTATTACCATTAAAAAGCTGAGATAAATTATATCTTGCTACATTTGTTATTTCTGCAAATGCTATAATCCTGTTTTTTAAAATAAAATATGCAAAAGCTTAATGAATGGCAAGTAAAAAGACTTAAAGCACAGGTGGGCAGCCTGATACAATTCAGTTAATATAATTCTCATAAATCATAACAGCATAAATAGAGGCTATGGAAATGTTTAAAGTATGTGGAAACTGTAGATTGCCTACCTCTGATTTAAACTGTTGTTCTGATAAGGAAGTAACATTTCAGTGACAAATTCTACATGGTATCCATTTCTATTTCTGTTACTTTTTTAAAGATGCAATTATGATTATGAACTCTCTGAGTGTGAAATAGGGCTGGAGTTTCTGAATATATAAAAGCCTCTGCTAAAGTGTTTTTTGTAATGCTTTTGTTTAAAATATAAAATTTTGACTGTATTGAATTATGTTAGTATATTTTTCCTTCTGAAAAAAAATAAAAGTATATTCTACTAAATTAAAATATTGTGACTACCAATCTATTGTATGCACAAGCCACAGAGTGTAATGTCCTGATCTGTTGCTGGAATTTCAAGTAGGCTGTGATACACAGAGATTTTATTAATCCTCCCTTTCTTTGTGTTGATATAGCATGACTATACAAGAAATATAAAATACAATAGCTTCCAGCCCCAGGAATTAAAAAATAAACTCAGTATTCGCCTTCTTGAATCATGTGGACAACACAGATGGAAAATGCTCCACTTTATGCTTCTGTCTCTTAAGTGGTCATCTGTTAATTAAGAATACTGAAACAATTTACGAAGAATAATCTTCCGTATTTCAATCATCTTTTAATACAATATAGAAGAAAGTAAATAAATGTTTTGTAAGCAATTATACAGCTTCTGACTATGAAGGAGCTACAGTATTCACTGTCTCTAAAGCATCAGTAATAGTGCATTAATCTTAAGCATCAAACAAAATTGCTTAAAATAATGTTAAGGACTAAGATTAGATGCCAGTCATGTAAATCAAGGAGAACTGTCTGTATCTGCAGAGAGAAGGCTCAATGTCCAACTGGACTTGGAGCAGGACAGAATACCAAGAGTCACTTCTCATTACAGTAATTATGTGGCCAGTTTCCAATAGATAAAACTATAAGCAACCTCAAACAATAGGACCAAAACAGTTCTTGTTTAGAACATGCTAGAATTTTTCAACATGGCATATTTAGCAGTCTTTTTTTGCATCCCCACATACCTCAGATTATATTATGTGGAAGATTCCTCCAATCCCTGGAATAAATTGGAGAGAACAATAGGGGGAGAGCTCGCATTGAATACATACTCACATAGAAAGGTTTAGCTGTGGTATCCTTCCAATAGTAAACTCTATCCAGTGTTTCAAAAGGTGACTTTAAATTGGGTTAGGAACGGGACACTTTTCCAACTCATTTTTGCTTTACTAACATATTTCAGGTACATGTTTTGGTTTCAACAACTTTTCATTACAGTCAAGAGTGGAACAAACCTATCTATAATGAGAAACAACCTCTCCCTGAAATCATTAAACTTCCTTAAACTTCCTTAACCTTTATTTCTTTTTTTATACAATATTGCATGGACCTTCACAATGTAGATTTGTTACAGAACGAACTTCATAATACATCAGTCTGGTGCCATTTTAGATATGAGTGTAACTGTACATAAGTTAGTTTTTGGAAGTCTCTTGTTTTGCCTGATGTGTGTGATGTGCAGTGCTGCCTGCTTTTTGTGTGGGTGTTTTTCTCTGAACCTCCTTAGTTTGCCTCTAGAATGAATGTTGGAGCAGAAAGTTACGGACTGCAAAAGAGTGGCCTTAGTTGGGAAGTTTAGATTCCAGTTTTGCTTATGCTTAAGTTCTTGGGCAAGACATTCTGGCAATCACTCAGCAAGAGCATCCCCAACATTGTTGCAGAATTCCAAACATGCTCATCATCTCCTGTTTGTAACAACCTAACTTGGAAATGTAATGCTCTTTCATCAACATTCCTTCACACAAGTAGGAACACTTTTATTTGTCACCTCAAAACAAGAGAGCTCTAGAGGTTGATTTGTTAGAGGCTGATATTCTTGTACATTACTCTTTGTGGAAGGAGACTGACACAGAAAGAGCTAAGCTTGTATAACTGAGTGGGCAGTTGGGAGTTGCAAGGTTTCAGGGTAAAGGTACTGGGAGGAGTCCAGGCATGGTAGCAAGTGATCCAGGATGTGATTTACCTGAGATATATTTGCTCTTAAAGAGTTGAACTGAGGTTACTATTTATGTGGCTGTGATTTGGTAATTTCAGCTGTTTAGTTTTAAAAGAGCTTCCAATGCTCTTAGCGCAATCAAGGTTCAAAGATAACATTTATGCCTTGTGATTTTGAGGTAAGAGCATTGACTTTGATAGCTTTATGATATGTTATTCTGTATTATTATTAATAATGATGATGCAATTCTTAATACAGCAGATGATAATGCAAAATTATCCTTTGGGGCCAGATTATTTTAAGGGACCTATCTCTGAGAATTTGATAAGGCAATAAGATTGGCATAAGAGGTCTAGGGCAAGCTTCTCATACACTGCTCCCAACTAAAACAGAATATTATGCCCCTACTTTTTCCATCCCCAGGAAAGCAATTAAAACCGTCCTTTAAACAGGCCTGTTGAGTTGCAATAATAAGAATTTGAATTACGTTTTATTCAATGGTTTATTGTTTGTATTTTGTTTTAGATTACTAACCATTCTGAGTGGTCTTTAGGTAGAAAGTTGGGATAAAAATCAAAAAAATAAATGGAATAATCAGTCTGAGGAAACATGCAGGCTCACCCCTTGCTTCTCTTGGAATCTGTTTCCCCTCTCCTTTTCAAGGGTGATTAGCCTTTGGCCATTTTCACCCTTGAGTGCCTGCACTGGAATCATTCTCCAGGTACAGGGTTTTCCTTATGACCAAGAGTACAGATAAATAAGGCAGGGAAGGACTCTGTTCTCCCCCCACCTCCACACCCACACATTTCTCCTCTTTGTGAAAACCATTAATCCTCACCTTCAGTTCTTCTATGCAAATGAAGTGAACATGAATAACATGTGCCCTTTTTTAATCTTATGTATCCTGTTTTTCTAACAGCTTTGACACTAGATGGCTCTATTGCATCATAACAAGTGTTCATCCCTGTGTTCCCCCTAATCATTGCACAAAGATGCTCCTGTAACCATTTTCATGTGACATATCTCCATTACGTTGCCTCTTCTCATCTATAGCCCACAGTGGAAGCAGCTTCAAGTCCTCTTTTATAATTCCAGCTTTAAATTATTGTTCTCCCTCTCCCACTGACACAATGTTTGCCATGGACTTAAGCTAATCTAGGATGCCTCATTGATGATGATGTTGGTGATGCAGGCAAATGGGTGGGATCTGCCCAGACTCTATTGGTCACTTTAAGCTGCTGCCTCCCTCCAGTCTCTGGCCATTGTTGTCCAGAGCCATTCTGCTTTTGGCAGTGGGAGAGTCCGGTTCTTTCTACTCTTACCCTGCGCACACCAGGATTGAGCAATCCCTTGGCTCAGAGGTCTGCCATAGCCAGCTTTCTCAACTGCCACTTCAGGGCAAAATCTACTCCCCCCACCCCTGGGGCCCATTAAAAGTTCATACTAAATTTAAATATTAACATTTATTTACTTCTATTTATCTACCAGGCTTCCATCTGCAGGAGATTGTGGGAGAGAGTTTTTTTATCTGCTAGGTCTCCCGTCACATGGCTCTGTTCCCGGGGATTGGAGACTGTGTCCCCCAATCCCCCCCCCCGCTTGCAGCTAAGAGCTGGCAGGGAAAGAACTGTCTGTCATGATCTGCCAAGGCCTCTCAGCCAAGCTAAAAAGCAACATGTCAATTGTTTTTCAGAGCTAAAGTAGCTCCCAAAGTTGCCAATAGATAATAGCCAGATGGTAAAGGGGGATCTTCAGGCATTACTGCACTTCCCTCCCCAGCACCTATCACCTGTTTCTGAGTCCAGCTGATGGGTGCTGGCCAACTGACTCCCTGCTTTTTCTGACCCAACTCAGCTCTGGCAGCTTGATGCCAAGGCTGGGAGGGGTGGCAGGAGAGATTGCCGGGCCTTCAATCTGCAGCTGCTCTGTGGGAGGGGAAGGACTGCCCTCTAAAGCAAGATGGCCTCTGATATTTTACCATGCAGACCCCTTGACCCTAAGCTGCAAGCCCAGGGCCTGATCTGTGGGGTGAGGGAGGGTTGCCCAGTAAAGTTTCTCTTTCTTTGCCGGGCAGCCCCCACGCAGCCTGTGGAGCTGCTGGCCTTTCTACTGGCCTTCTGAGTGAGTGCAAGCTGCCCAATAAACCAGAAGAACCTCTCCTATCCACCAAGCAGCAGGAGCACCCAACTCACAGATCAGCAGTCTCAGTACTAAGTTTTCACAATGGCTAAAGCCAGGAGACTAGCCATCCGGTCAAAACTCACCTCTTCTCTCAACTCACCCCAAATTAGGGAGAATTACTGATAGTTGTTTTTCTTTCCTACACGAGATACTCAGAGGGAGGAGAAATGAATGCAGGAAATTCACAATCACTTTCCTTAATTTGTCCCACATTAAAACTCTAAGGGCAGTACCGTTCACTGGCCTCATTACCGAAGCAGAATAGGGCTTGACAGTTGGAGCAGCAAATTTTATGCTGTCATATTTTTCTATCAGCTAAAGGACTGGTACATTGCATGCTAATGCAGTGCTCTGGCTATGTCCCTTTTCACTTTAAAAATAAATGAGGTTCCCAGTGGAATTCAAGAAACTAAAGTTATGGGTATGAAATTAAGGAGAGCATGAGAAAAGCAAGTTGCTTTGTCTGGTGCCATGAATCCAACCTAAATTCTACAATCTGGGTGGCATTTAAAGGTGCAGAGTGCTTTCTCCTATTACAGTGTGATTGTTTTTTTGTGCCAGTTGAATGAGTGTGATAATCAGGCCATGATTCTAGCAACCTACACTTTCTGATCTGCTTCCTGCTTCTTTTATTTAGATAAATGAGCAGCTTTGAGGAAAGTGAATACCTGAAAAATGCTTTGACTTACAAGGTGGAAGCATTGAGAGCGAAGGGCTATCAAGGTGACCTCAATTCTGTTAGGTCACATCTCTTTGGGGAACAGGATAGAATCCTCAGAGAAAAATGTGATGTTTAGCCTGAGGTATGCTGGTGAAGAAACAAATTTCTGCCTGCGCAAATTTTTTAACCTCTGGCTTGCAAAGTACCTTTGTTTATCTTTATCTTGAATATTATGAGAGAACAAAATGGGCTTATAACAGAAAGGTATACCTGTCCTTGTCTTCCTCTAGATTAGCCTTTCTCAACCTTTTGACCTGGAGGAACCCTTGAAATATTTTTCAGGCCTCAGGGAACCCCTGCACATTCAGGCTCAAATATAGGCCAGAAGCTACAAAATTATTATATTTGTTTCATGTGTAGGCCTGTATACATGCATTAACAGTGTAACTGAAAATAAAGAATGAAATTTTAATGTGAAGTTGCCCAAATTTGAAATAATTTTTAAAATAAATCATGATCTCCCAGGCAGGGCCGCAACTAGGGTCTGTGTCACCCGGGGCAAACATGGATCCCACACCTATTTTGGCACCCCCCCAGTGCTCATTTTGGCACACACCCCCCAGCACAGTGCCCGGGGCACATGCCCGGTTGCCCCCCCCCCCCTGCAGTTGCGGCTCCGCTCCCAGGGAACCCCTAGTGACCTCTCACAGAACTCTGGTTGAGAAACCCTGATCTTGATTGTGCATAACAAAGGAATCCTTATCTGCTTTAATGCAAATAGTTTTTTTTTAAGATGGAAAGAATTCAAAGCTATTCCTTTCCACTGCAAAAATGCTCCAATGGGCAACCTGATGTCCTCCAGAAATTTTGAATCACTTTACGAGCTCTAGAAGTATCAAATAAAAAGGCGTTAATGCATTCTGGGAATTGTAGTCTGTAACATCTGGAGAGCACCAAGCTGCCTGCCCCTTTCATTTCTGATCACCTCCTCCTATTGTCTTTTAGGAAATTCCATTTATAGCTACCTTCAAGCAAGAGAGACTCAGAGGGTTATCTTTTCCATTCTCCTAGCACAAGACAGGAGTCCCAAACTTTTTCTTGAATTATAGCATTTCTATAAAGTGCATGTTTGGGAGTGATGAGAACGGAAATAGTAGGAACTGAAATAGAGGGAACTAATACTGGGTCAGCATCTGATAATGAGCCTGCATATGAAAACATGAATAATGAGCCTGCATATGAGAATATGTGTATTTGTGCTGAAATCTGTATTCAATGTCCTTGTCAGAGGTGATATGCTTTCACTCAATGACATATTTTTGTAACTTTTGAAAACAGATGTATGCTTTATGATTTCCTTGCTTGCTTTTGTAATCTCTGAACACAACTATATGTTTTGTGATTGATTTCTATGTATCCTTGAAGATAACTGTATGATTTGTGATTTCCTTGTATGAGTTTGACCTGGAGTAGGGATGCAGGAGACCAGCTGTGGTCAGCCTGATAAGGTGGGTCATGGCTTGGGCAGCTGACAGGACATACAAGATTGATAAGTTTATGATAAGTTTGTTTTTGATCTGTTCCCAAAATTGCTAAAATTGTAAGAAACCAGGTGTGAGCTGATTGCATTTCTTTTGTCTCAAGATAGTATAAAAGCAGGGGTCTGTGGCTTGTTCGGAACTCTCCCCCTTAGTGGAGAGTCTCCACGTATCTCAGAGCTCTGAAATAAAGTAGATATAAAAAGTCTGATTTTCATCTTGGTGTTTTGTTCGCTTCGCACCAAGTCCCGAACCTGGCACCTTGGGTCTATTGGCTCGACCCAAACAGGAGGGTGCATTTTTCTAAGTTTTTAACTAACCAAAACCATGTTCAGTTCATAATTAGTACTATATATCAAAGGAGTCTTAAAATATCCTGGATTACAACTAACAGAATTCTCCTTCTGATGGCCACAGAAGCCACAAGGTTCCTGCACAGCACGTGTACCAAGCAGGAGGTGGAGGTGGGGGTTCCATATTGAGGAAAGGTTAGTAATACTTTTACTTTTCCATCCCTCTCTCCTCCAGCTGGGGTCTGTAGCTACATCCATGGAACATTTAAATTAAATACAAGCAGGATTAGAAATTAAAGGGTTAGGCCCTTACATTCAGGAACACCAATTCCTCTAGTTTTGTCTTGTGGTATTTGTATCATGCACTGCATTTTATCCCTGTAAAGACTACCTGCCACATTTGCATCAGGATAAACCAAAGATAAGATTATTGCAATGTTTTATGTATGTTACCTTTGAGACCTCTTATCAGTGTTAATTGATTTAGAATTAGCTGGGAAGTTCTTAACTGGCAGGAGCCCTAGCAGACTTAGACAGCTTGTTTCTAGGCACTGTTCAAAATGCTGTTTACTGGTAAGACAATAATTCATCTATTTTTTTAAAGATATTTCCAAACTACTTATTATTAAAAGCAGTGTACTAAATAAAACAGGATAAAAGCTAAAACCACAATAAAGCCCTTAAAATAAAAACCATTCAAAAATCTATCCATATAATACATCTGTACCATGTACTGTAAAGCCCTTTTTGTGATATAGATTCCAACTCTGGAATGTTTCCCTGGCATGCTCACTTTCTATTTTCCTAGGTGTTGGCAAGAAGATCAAACCAGTCCATACTCCAGGAAATAAAGCCAGACTGCTCACTTGAGGGAATTATATTAAAGGCAAAACTGAAATACTTTGGCCACATAATGAGAAGACAGGACACCCTGGAGAAGATGCTGATGCTAGGGAGAGTGGAAGGCAAAAGGAAGAGGGGCCGACCAAGGGCAAGGTGGATGGATGATATTCTAGAGGTGACGGACTCATCCCTGGGGGAGCTGGGGATGTTGACGACCGACAGGAAGCTCTGGCGTGGGCTGGTCCATGAAGTCACGAAGAGTCGGAAGCGACTAAACGAATAAACAACAACAGGTGTTGGCTATTCAAGCTTTTCTTTTTTAACCTTGATTGCTCTTGATCAATGACAAATCTCTCTTGTTTTTATTTTTATGCCAGTGCTGTTTCTACTATAAAGCATTTACAACTCATTTTTTGGCTTTTGACAGATAATTTATTATTAATATGCTGCAAATGGCAGAGAAGAGAATATGAGAAAATTATCAAAGTTCTGTGAAACATTCTGACACTGAAAAAAATATGGATATATTATGTTATGCAATTTATTATCCTAATGTTTAAATTCAGAGACCATTTTTCAAACCTGATTTATACTGATTTATCCAGAATAATAATTATTTTCTTTAGGAATGTTCCCTCTCAGATCTCTTAATCATGCAGCATTTTGTATCAATTTCTACTAGGAAGCAGTATAAACTTTTGCTATGATTATTGTTTCCTAACCGAGCATATTTTAGGGTAGCAAGAGAGATGATGATGATGATGATGATGATGATGATGATGATGATGATGATGATGAATGATGTGTCTTCAAGTCAGTGTCAACTCAGCAACCACCCAGATAGGTTTTGTCTAGGCAGGTCTGTTCTCAACCTGATGCTTCAGGTTTTCTAACAGTGTACCTGTTGTCACTGAGCAACAGAGATGGTTGCTTATTGTTTAAAGAACAACAGCTAGGATATCTTTCCAATATTTATTTTTCAATCAAGATGAAAAAGGTGGTCTGATATGTTCAGTGGATATACTGGCCATTTTTTTTCTTTTAAAAATTTGTATACTACATTTCAAAACTATGTTGGTGTAAATTCTGTGTACAATCTTTATGGGAAAAGATATACTTACCATCCCACTTGCAGTAAGTTGATAACTTGGTATGCTTTTTAAAAATTAGAATCTGATCCTCTTCTTGTAGTTGTTCATTTACATATTTCACTTCCTTTTAAAGGTTTCTTCTCTAACAGTGGCTTTATAGATGGGAGATTTCAGGTTAAAGAAGTTAATATTTGCAAATTCAGTTTGTGGAGGGTTATATTTTAGTAATGTGCTGGGGGTTACACTTTAAAATGTAGGTACAGTGAGAATAAAAACTAAAATTTGATTTCAATGTAATTAGTTAACATAAATAACATCAAATTAAAAATAGTTGAAATGAATAATTCCGAACTATTGATTTTCATCTTTACATTAAAAATTATACTTTTTTAGAAGGACTCCCTGGGGTGCACAAAGACTTTGGGAAACTGTAGGATGTATCCCTATGGTTAGACATGGTCATCAACTTATAATGATATTAAACTTATTTTTATATCCAATTACAAGTAGAAATTGATCTGATTAATGACCATTTATAGAAGATCTCCATAAGTGGGGCTGATAAACTGAAGAAAAATAGGATTAAATTGTTCTTTTTGTCACATTTTGTTGATGATCTGCATTGGAAGACACTCTAAGTCTACATCTACCCAGAGCACCAACGGCCAGCCCCCAAAATTATGTATTTTTTAAAAAATAAACTTAAATAATATAGCAACAACTGAATCCTTAAGCAAGCATTCTCTTACTTCAGACTTTCTATTCTCTGACTGGAAAATTTTAAGGTGTCATATTTTCACAATGATAGAATATTAAAAGGATTGGGTCTTCTCCACCTCTTCCTCCTTCCTGCTCTGGGTATGAAATGAGTGACATTAGAAAGTGTGTGACCTTTCTAATGTTACAGCGAAAGAGAGGACTGGCAGTACTACAGGGAGCAGGGTTGGGGATTAAGAAAACACAGCCAGATCAGCAATCAGGAAAGGGTAGTAGTGGAAATGGTGAAATGTACAGCCTGAAGGTTTAGAATATTTTCAATCAGAGGAAGTAGGCTCAGCTTCTATATTTATTACTAGGATAATTATGAACCTACAGTTTCTCCTACTATATCACCAATGCTATCTTTAAAGCTTATTAACAAAGTTGCTTGCTTATTTATTTATTTAGATTATTAGTATTTATATAAACTATATAGAGGACTGGGTTTTTAATATGGCTTAGTAGTCTTCACAAATGTATGTATGTATGTATCTTTGTCTGATTGTTACAGTTTTTTCACTCACAGTATGTAAATTTCCCTGTTCCATCCTGGTTCCCACTTGAGGTTCATTTCAGCTTTTGGAATAGAGAAGCAGTGACATGAGATTTCTGTTTTTAAGGGGCTGACAGGGATCCATGCACGGATGTGAAGCATCTCTGTGCTGCTTTCCTGCATCTAAAAGTGGCAGCTGTGAATTGTGCTGGGATGGATTGGTAGTAAAAAAAACTGTTGGACAGAATGGATATAGTGTGAGAGAACACAAAGAAAGTCAAAACTAAGCTCTCCGGTTAGGAAGGTTGTGATAGGGAAATTAAACCACTGACAAAGAACCAAAGATTAGTTTGCATTTAAGTTAGCAAGTAGCTATATTGTCAGGGGGCTCATACTTCCTCAAAAGAAACCTATGTTTGGAAAAGGAATGGCTTTGTAAGAAAAAGCTAGAATGATTTCCTCACATTTGGGTATATATTAGATGTCTAGATTTGTTTTCTGGTTTATAGTATCTCCATGATAAAGTAAAGAGTAGTTCTTAATGTGTTCCTTAAGTCAAGCCAGACTCCTGTAGTATCCATATATTCCCAACTGCTTTTGCTAGCCCCCAGTAATCATCCTATTGCAGTGTTAGGATACTGGCCAGATTCAAAGTCAGATCATGGCGTTAAGTTGGACCTTTTTATTCTAAGCACTTATACAGACATTAATGATGACTTTTAATTTGGAGACATTAGTATTAAATACTGTACTAATTTCAACCTTTTCATTCTTTTGACCCAACTTTAATCCAAACTTGAGTGAGGGTGGCTATTTCTTAACTGTACATCAAGTAGACATATAGTGGAAAGACTGCTATGGTCATGATCCAGCTTAGATCAGATTGTGATCCAGGAATAGCTTCCAAATCAAGAGATAACATCCAGGGTACAACAGAGAAGATGGCCGACTGAACAGACTGCCCATGAGCTCAGAGGGCAGACCTGGCAGCGTGGGACTCTTTTTGGGGGTGCAGGCAGGTTTTCCTGTTGCCCTAGAGAGTTTTCATGGATAGAAAACATTCAGAATCACCCCATTTGTACTTTGGAACATCACTTCATAGCCTGAGGATCGTCCACAGTGTTAGCACTAATCTGGTAAGAGGAGACGGGAGTCGGGGGTACCACCATCTTCCAGACCATGTTGAAGCTCCTTTGGGACACTAGGTTGAGCCTCTCATTCCTAAACCACCCAATTTATATATTTTAAGATTTGTACCTCAGGAGCTCTCCACAGCAAGAAGAAATGAAGCTCTTGCTGTTAAACGTCAGTGTTTCTGAATTACTCTTAAAATCTTTAACTGCTGGCTTACTTCCCACTGAAAATTTAAGGTGGACTGAGGAAAAAATAAGCACCTCTCCATTACTCCATTACTATTTGTGTATCTAACTTGAAGGATGTAACTTTCTCCTACATGCTTAATTTGTTTTCAGTTTTCAGATTTTTGCTCACTTGCCTTGGACGCTGTATCTGCAGATTTGCATACTTTTTGTTTTGTCAATATCATTCAATAGCTTCTGGAAGTCTTCCATAGGAAGCTAGATTTTACTTATTGGAGTATGGAAGACCTTAAGCAGACAGTTTCAGAACTAACTTCAAACAGATTCTCCAAGAAACTACCCAAACTATTTTGCAGATGTTAGGGTTATTATTTTTAAAAGGTATCAATTGGCTGAGGGCTTTCTGAAAGGAGTAGAAGAGATATATCAAGAAGGAGGTATTTTTCCTGATCATAAGAATCCAGAATCTGCAGGCATGCTGCTCTGTTCAGGAAAGAGCTGCAATTCGACTTGCATGACTGGTCTGTTTGTCTCAGGGCTTGTTTCAAGAATGGGATAGCTCTGATATGTGGGAAGTTCTTTGCTGACTTGCTAAGGGGGGCACTTGGGCTCTTTGAGTCATGTATAAAAAATGTCCTGTGTATAATACAGAGACAAATAAATGTTCTGGTTTACTATGAGGTGGGATAAGAAAATAAGAATAAGTATGTGGATTGATTTCAAGGCTGTATGATTCTATTTTTCCATAATGATTTGAAGTTGGTTTGATATTTTCTTAAGGTATAATAGAGGCAAAGAAGATGAATATGTTAAATATTGTATGATTAAATGGGCTAAGAATTCTAGGTACAATATTATGATAGAACAATGGGAAAACATGTGGAACAAAGGTCTGAAATTCACTTGGAACCATAATTTGAAAGAGAATTTTTATAAAATGCTGTACTGTTGGTATTTAACTCCTGATAAGCTGTCTAAAATGTATAATGGGATATCAAATGTCTGTTGGAAATACTCACAGGGGGAAGGAACTTTCTATCATATATGGTGGACTTGTGGAAAAACTTAGAAATCCAGGAACCAAATATGTAGTACTATTCAAAAGATTCTTAAAAGGGACCTACAGTTGAAACTGGAGCTGTTGCTCTTGGGTTTGATGGACCAACAGCTTGAAAAGCAACATGGAACTCTGTTTTTATATACTGTATGATAACAGCAGCAAGGCTCTTATATGCTCAAAGACGGAAGGATGCACAAATTCCCTCAATGGAGGACTGGACGATTAAATTGATGGAATCAGCACAAATGGCTAAACTGACAGCATTGATAAGAGAAAACACTGTGACTAGATTCATTTCCATCTGGAAAATGCTCTTGGACTATTCTCTGGTAACCCAAAAGAATGAAGTCTTGATTTTAGGTTTTGATGATTGAATGGTTCGATTTTAGAGATACAATGTTACTAAATGTTTAATTAATAGTAAAAGATTAACTTTTATGTACTTTTATATCTGTGCTGGAAAAGATCAGAAGCCACTGGTCTGATATGCTTCTTTGCCTATTCCTGTACAGTTTTAGCTTTTCCTGTTTCTTTTTTAGATTTGTATTCTATCAGTCTTATATTCTGCATTAAATGCCTTGAACATTTGAAATGCCTATATCTTGAACGATTAATTAAAAAAAGGTTAAAATTGTAAAAAAACCAACAACAAAAAAAGAGATGAGATCCAGGAATTTAAAATTGGGAAGGAAGAGCTAAAATTCCCTTCCAAACTTGATATAAGTTATAATTTGCAGGAAGAAGGATTTTCCGGGTAACAAATCAGCACAGAAGTTACACCTGTTCTGTTGTCTATTCTCTGGAAGAACAGGAAAACCTTAGCTAAGGACTTAAACACAGAGAAAATGAAATGAAACTTAGTGTAAGTCTAACTTATGTGTCACTGATAATTATTGTCTTGATGCACGCTCAGTCCTTGTGGGTTTAAGGTAGATGGCATCTCTTTAGATCACAGTTGCTACTTCATATTGAGATCTGCTCAAAGCCTTATCTTTTCTTGTATATTTTTATATGGGCGTTTCTTCTGAATGCTGTCTGTAATTTGCGCAGTCCTTATTTTTATTTCCTCAACCATTGATTGTTTTCCATCTAACTATTTAAAATTAAAAAGGATTTTTAAAAATATTTTTCTTTCCTTTTTAAAAATGAAGTTTGATAGTATAAGATTGGTCTTTCTTCCCACAAAGGAGGAGGGGCAAGAAAAGCGAATTTCTCTAGCTATTTGCTTCAGTGCTAAAGGGCCAAGAAGTAGCTACATAATTTATTTCCCTTTAATCACTTCCCTCCTTTTAATTGCAGGAAGGTGCACTGGCTGTGGGAGGCCTCTCTCTCCAAATGCTGAGGTCATTTATTTATTATTATTTCATCTTATAGGCCTCTTTCTGAAGATTTTGAATGGGTTAAAATTAACATAAAATTAAAACATAGAAAATTAGTAACAGAGAGAAGAACTCCAGTTAAAGGCATCCCCCTGGAAGATAGGTAGTGACAGCAAGAACTACCAAGCCACTATGCTAATATAATAGATAGATCTAGGGTATGTAGACCCAGAGAGTTTCTGTGAGAGGAGGTTTGAAACCTCTGATGCTATGGACTTAGCCATGCTGAAAATGCAACATTGGTCATTCAAGCTAGGAATTTTGAGAAGTTAATCTCAACACATCTGGGGATACTAAGTTGGAGAAACCAGTCCTCTAAAGCTACAAGAATGAGGCTGGTGGGATTTTTGTAAGGCCTTAACTTAGTGAATCAAATTACCCTAAGATGTTGTGCAGGCCGTTTTTTCCCCTAGCCTGTTCCCATTAATTTTCAAGAGATGGGCTTATGTGTATTACAAGCAACTAGGTTTGGTTGTATGCAGAGCTCAGTTTGCTGAAACAATTGCCTCTGAGAGGGCTTTGATGAGACCCAGGAGGAGGGAAGTGGGATGAGGTGGAATTTTTGGTCCCTCAGGAATATCCTTGCCTTGTTTGATTTATAAACAACATTCTCAGTATCTTGGTTGTTAATTGTTCATTAAGCATTTCTAGTAAGAATGAAGTAATTTCCAAGAAGAGGCACTATTGGTGAGGGAAATAGTTACCTAAAGAAGGCCTCTTCAGCTTATACACACTTATCCTTTTATTACCTGCTTTTTCTTTGCTTCTTTCCAAATTTTTTTGTTTTGAGAGTTTTTCTTTGACTGGGACACAGAAGAGTCAGGAGTGACTTTTGGTAATCTTGAATGATGACCGTAGTATGAGAAACAAATGGGTACATCTACTAAAAGGCTCTGTTAATAAGTATATTATGGGCATTGTAGGAGAAGACTCATGTTAGTCTATGGTGGCCAAAGATTAGGAATGTGGTATCACCTTTTTCAACTAACAAATTTTATTAAAAGGCATAAGCTTTTGTGAGTTGCAGCTTACCTCATCAGATGCCTAGAGTGGCTAGAGTGATGTAGGGTTTAAACTGGGATGAAACTGGGGGAAAATGAAGGGGAAGACAGGTTGGTTATGCAGATTTCGGTTACATGTGAGACAGGTTGCAACGACTTTATCAAGTAACAATTGCAATGTGTTATCACATCAAAAGGTTTCAGGCAATCTCAGAAGGTCTCAGCAAATACAATGGGTTTTTAACACAATTGTTTTGTTAATTATATGCTGGACAGAAACACAACATACAAACATTCCCAATATGAAGGTAAAATGTCAGGAAAACGTTTCCTGATTTTTTGCTATGAATATTTTATTTACAAGCAATCATTCATACCTAGAAATTTAATTGGGTGCACAGATGTAATTCCAAGGTAACATATTTATTCTTCCTCACCTAGCCCCTATTTCATTAGCCTTTTTTGTTTTTGTGCTCCAAATTCTACAAACTATTTTGTAAGTTTAAGTTAGCAAACACAATTATTGTCTTCATGTGGATTTTCGTTTTTCTCACACATCTTGTTTTTTAATATAATTCAAGGTTACATACAAACAACGCTATGCTAAGATAGTTAAGCAAAGCCAAAATTAGAATTAAAAAATTGGAAGAACAACAATATCAACAATAGTTTGTTCAGAATTTGGAAATAACTGAATAAGAAGGAGGGAAGCCTCCATTTTAGTTCCACTTTACCAAAACCCTTGAAGAATTACCATCGGCTATTTTTAAAAGACATGCCAAAAGAGCCCATTTTACTGCCAGCACAGGAAAGCAGCTGACTTAGGCAGCAGATGCTGAAGAAGGAATGGAGTAAGAGAGAGAGGACAGGTTGAGAGGGCTGAGGTAGGCTTACCAAACAACCTGCTCTACAGCTAAGCTAGACTGCTACTTTAGGTTTCACAAAGGACTGTCTCATGGCCAGCAAAAGAATGGTTTGTATAAGCCCTTCTTTCTTAGGAAGCAATTTCACTCTCCTTTTGTTCTGTAGTCCAGTAAGAGATGTCTATGCAGATTTCCAAGGAAGTTGAGCTACCACTGGACATTAACAGATAAGGAGGAAATACAAAGCAGACAAGACAAGCTGCAGGGCATGTATTCTCGCAAGTTTGTGTTACATACAATCCCTAGTTGCTTGTTTATGAACTTTTTTCAAACCAAAGTTTTCTAACATAGTGCTGAGAAGCAGACACCATCCATGCTTCCTCTGGTGATCTGTTACTGCTTAGCTTCAGTTATTTTGACTACCTCCTTATTTTGCAAAGAATCTTGTAACTCAGGATGCCTACATGCACCTATATCTTTAACAGTTTGTCAGGTCATTTGGCAGATGCAGTTTCATGCAGAAGGAGAGATAAAAGACACATTTCTTCAAAATGACTTGTTTGTCTAAGATGCCCAAAGTCTTCTTTCCTGGCCACAGTGTTAAAGCTGTAACTCTTTCTAGATTGATCTAAAAAAAAGGTCACATGCTGTGCTTTGCCCAACCATTAATCTAATTTTCTTTATTATTGGAGTTTCCTTTGTTTTGTAGCATGCAATCATGGACTTCACCATCACAAACAGCTACCTAAATTTATTCTTCTAAATCAGGAACTCTCAAATGTTGTGATTCTGTAAATCCCCCAAAACACTGTGCAACCACAACATAAATAAAATTCATGTTTGAATTGGGATTAGGGTCTATACATCAAACTTTATAAATAAGGCCATTTGAAATAAGCAAAAAACAAAACAAAACAAAACCATTTTAATAAGAAGTTTATTAAGTTGAAGACAAAGATAAAAACTACAAAAAAGAAAAAAACTACAAAAAGAAAAAGAACTAAAAATGTGTAAAACGCAAGGAAAAAGAATTTTAAGGATTACATACAAAGGTGACTTCCAACTTTCAACAGCAAGAATATATAGCCATTTCCATAATCAATCCCTTACTCTATATCAAACCACATTATTTCTATGAATCCTTCCATTAGCACATATACAAATCACTAATACACTTGTTCCTTCCCCTTATAAAAAGAAAAAAAGATGTGTGTGTGTGTGTATACACACAACTTCATTTAAGTATTTCCTTCCTACCACTACTCTATATATTTCTATCCACTATAATAAAAATCAAATTATAAAAACATATAAATTGTCTGCTTTTATAATTAATAATACTACAACAATCTTAACCCCATTAAACCTAAAAGCCAAACAATTATTATTATATCTTATAGATACCTTATAAATATTACAAATCAAACAAACCTTTAAAAAAGTCCATTAAATCTTAATCCAAGTCATTAAAAAGAAATAAAATCATAATAACCTCATAATCAATCCAGTTACACATTCTTAAATTTTTACCCTGCTTCAAAATAAACCAGATCATTTACATATGTCCCAATTAGACCCAAGGCATTTTGCTTGCAAAAATCAAACAGCCCAACTGCCCCACTTAAATTTTTTTTCTCAGCAAAAAAAACTCCAAAGCAGATTCTCTTCTCTCCCATAACATTTCCTCAGAAAGTCATAACAATCACTTAGAAGAACAGCTTCAATCTGCATCTCAAACTTTCACTTTAACCCCTTCACCGCCAAAATATAGTCTTCATCTGGCATTACTTCAGCCTCATTGTCAGTAGAAAGATCAGCATCCTTCATCTTCATCTTCTTCCACAGCATTTTCAACCAGATGACACATTTTAGAAATAATCTCTTCCACAATGTCCCGAATATTCTGCTGAATAGCTTGACAGCACTCTGAAAAATCCTCTTTGAAATCCTCCATCTTTCAGGCAGTAGATTATAGTGCCCCCTAGTTACTTAACTAATGCACATAGGCGTTAAGGAGTTAATGCAAAGCATCCGAATGAACTTGAAACAGGAGATGTGCTGAGAGACAGGTCCCAGAGAAAGTGAACAGAAAGCTGAAAGTTAAAACAGGCAGATGCAACATGTAGGAAAATATTCAATCCTTCAAATTCAGTACAAAAAAAAATAGCAGGAAGGCAATTATTTATTCTCAGTCCTCTTTAATCTTTAATGGGAAAACAAGCCAAAACTTTAAAAGATTTTTAAAAGTAATCCAGAAATAATGATAAGCACCAACAGAGTGCACTTATTCTTATTGTAGAAAGCCTCTCTTAGGGTACAAAACTTTTTTTTAAAAAAAAAAGTAAATTGGGTGTTTTAGAAATGGGGTGGCTGGACTTACTGTCCCTTTAAGGGCTGCAGTGCAGCTCGGAAATAATGAAATCCCAGCCTCCTGGTGAAGTCTTACCTGTCGATCGTGCATGCTGTCCACAATCTCCTGACTGGAGGTCAAGTGTGTTAATTCCAAGCTTTTTCCTTGCTCCGGAAAATTGCTCTGGGCTACAGGAGAAACCAGCCTGAGCCCAAAAAAACTGCCACAATGCCAGTTCTGCCCATGGAGCTCATGGGCACAGCTGCTCAGTCTGCCATCTTCCCACCAGAAGTCCTCAAAATTAACCATTTTTTAATGGAAAGGACAAGCTTGCTTACTTTTGCATCATTCTGAAATCTCAGTTTCATTTGAAAAACATCAGTTCTCATGCATCAAAGTCAGAAGAAAAGAAAACAGCAAAGGTTGTCCTATATCAGCTTCTCTTAAACTGCTGCAGCTTGCAAAACCCTGGCAGGCTGCACATAAATAGTAATTACGCTTTCAGATCTGCAGAAAAATGTCTTTAATTTTGTACCATGTAGAAATTGTGTTAGCTTCCTTTCATTCAGGGATTCACTGAAGCATGCAATTTGATCACTGTGACCTAAACTTTTGCATGAAACTGTATCAACTGATTTGGTTTTGCTTGTTCTGCAAAGCTAAAAGTGGGGTGGAGCTAACACCAACCTCCTAGTTCAGATTAGCTCAACTACCTAGATTACAATGTATGTGAAAATTTAACACACATAAAATGTCTGATGGATAGGTTGTAAAATAAGAAAGATATTGATGTCTTGAATTTAGAACCCATGTCAAATACTGCAAGAAAAAATAGAAAATTCTAGTTTGGCCAGCTAATTTAACTAAGAGAAAAATTCCTTCCATTTCCGCCCAAGGAATTGTATCAGATTACAATATGAAAACAAAAATTAACCTCAACTGCTGAAGATTCTACATGGTGTTTTGTTAAGTTAAGGGCTGTTTTATTTTGCTGTGAGATAAAGCTGGAAACCAGGCCTTGTTAACCTTCAGACTCTCTTCCTTCTTGTTAAAGTTACTGGGTTGTTTATAAATTTCAGTAGCTTCTCAATGGAGTCATGCATTTAGAATCTTCAGCACTTGCACCTGAAAAATAATAAACAGTAGTGTGTTTCAAAGGAAGACCAATAAAAAATCAGCTGTTGAGAGAAAGGATGAAGAGTTAACTTGCCCCTGTTGTTCCCACATGCAGCCCAGGACACTGCCTGCTGCAGCTCCTGGAGACTAGCAGAAAGTTAAGGAGTTGGAATCTGACGTCAAGAGGGCCAAAATAGAGGGCTCTATTTATAGGGCTGTTCCAAATAGAATGGAAGCTGCACAGAGTGGCTGTTTGCTCACTTGTGCTTGCTGGATTTTCTTTCTGTTCTTAATGGGGCAGGTAGCTGTCCCACCAGTGGACCCAGCTCACTTGTACCAATTGCCCTTGGGCTGTCCCTCATTTTACCCCATTTCCTCTGCTTTTTCTCTATATTTCTTCTCCGAATGGCAAACACACTTTCCTCTATAAGCTATCCCTGATATCAATATACAGTAGTTTCTTTATTGCCCAAATACAGTACAGGTACTTCAGGGTATAAGCAAGCATGTTATGTAGCTTCATACTAAATTATCCTAAAGTCCCAAAGTCTTATCCCACAACTCCAAATGCATGGAAAATAGCAAGAGGGGAATGATATTCTGTTTATATCCCAGGGCTGTGATACAGTGCTGAAAACGAATTCTGAGGGGGAGCTCTTCTGGCTTATGCTCAGGTCAGTATATGCTCATATCCAGAAAAATATTGCCTGGGTTTTGATGTGGTGTGTTCTCTCTGTTACCAGAAACTCTGGTCAGTTTGCTAAAACACACAAGGATGGCACTAGAAAGTTTCTGTGCATCCATGATCCTTTACTCAAAATTACAGAATTTGTGGAAAAGCAAAAATAAAATACCTCTAAATGCTTCTATTATACTTTTCTCATTTTAAAGCACCTGTTGGATGTTTTGATAATGTATCATCGTGTATTTTTCTTTTTCTTTTTCTGTTATTATCTTTAAAAAAGCAATAAAAATTAATTTAAAAAATGCCTTTAATACCACATATGGCACTGTTTTTCTTGGCCACCAATTCTATCCTTTGAAATGGTTAGTTGGAGCATCAGCAAATGCCCTTTCACAATTCTAATTTTGTTGTGGTGTTGGTGGTCATAAAGTCATAGAATCGAGTTGGAACTACAAGGAACATCTAGTCCAGCCCTCTGGAATGTGCAGGAAAAGTTTTAAATCATCCATGACAGGTGGCTGTCCAGCCTCTTCTTAAAATCTTCCAGGGATGGAGAACCCACAACCTCTGTAGGTTGACTCTTGCACTGTTACACAGATCTCACCATCAGGTAGTTTTTCCTTATATTTAAATGAAATTTAGGAAGCTACAACTTATACCTATTATTTCTGCTCCTAGTTTCTGTGGCCATGGAAAATAATTTATGACCATCTTCCCTGCAATGTTTATTTAAGGTAGACCAAACCTTTGGGGTACCTCAAAGCAGACAAACTGAATAAAGCAAAATTATATGCCTCAGCGCAACACTAAAACCCAATGACAGTGATAAAATAATAGTAATAGTAATAATAAAAAATCTGGCAAGCCAGTTATTTGCCTAGCTGACACTGGTTGATTTTAAAAAGGTAAGGCAGAATTGAACCTGGTTAATATTTAGATGGGAGACCACAGGATATTTCAAAGCTTGACTGGCATTTCAAGTCATGTTCCATTTTGGTTTGTTGACTAAGCCATCTTTGATAGGTAAGCTATAAATCAAGAGAATAAACCACAATAGCTAGGTTCTAAGGAGTATGTAAACCGAATCAAGATCTGAAAAAGCCCCCTCTCCAATCACCACATATTCTCTTCAAAGAGAGAAAAAAACTCTGCAGATTACTGATGAATGAGGGGAGCACCTTATGGAGGAGACATGAATCTACTGTTGCCCTCTGTTGGATTACAAGTAGGAAGTACAAAATAAGCATCACTTGGGGGATAAATGACTTATTCTTTTCCAAGCATTTTAACCAAAGCCTGTCTATCCCAATACTTGTTTTGTATGTAGTTCCTCCTTATTTTTTTTATCTGCACTATTTACACAACTTCCTTCCTGCATAAGATATGTTTCTGATAATATAAATATCTCTGGGGTCATTAGGCTTAGGATACAGCTACTCTTCTACAATTGGCTAAATATAAAACAAAATCTAGCAGTAACATGGCATTTGCCTCACAAGACAATGATCTAAACAGAATTCACTATTTGCATTTGGTAAGGTTAACTTAGATATTTGACTAAGACAACTACGTGAGCCGAAAACATAGTTAAAATATTATCTACGGTACTGGAGTTCGGCTACCTCTGCATAATGCAGTGAAATCATCCTGCACAGTATTGGGGGAGATCATACAATGAGTGTGATACTGAAGAGGTATTCTTTTCCTTCCTTTCATTCCAATATGCACATAACCAAGGATGTGTATGCCTAAATGTGTAAGTGTGCATATACCTACGTTGGGACATGACTATATTATATTCAGAGTTTATAGAATTTATATTGCTTGGATAAGCACATTTTGTACAATGGATTA